>NW_006921684.1:814636-821915 GCF_000298275.1 Orycteropus afer afer
ACTGTATATTACTCAATAAAGTCTTTGATAATTTAAATTCTGAGACCCTAAACATACAATCTTAACAATAGAGAGAAAGAGATCAAGGATATTTGAATTTAGCTTCAAAAACTTTTTGAACAGTAATGAATGATATAATATTTGTATTGTATTACCAGAAAAAGGGAGAGATGATATTGAAAGGGCATTTCCATAAATAAGGGCTAAAATGTTCCCCAATTTTCAGAACAGTAATAAATGTACATATTCTAGAATCAGAGCAAACCCCAAATAGGATGAACCTAAAGATGCTCACACAAAGATACATTGGAATTAAACTTCTGAAATGATAGATGATAAAAAAAAATCTTGTAATAACCTAGAAAGAAATGATACATTACCCAAAGTGTAATTCAAACTCAGTTTGAATGACTATAGAATCCTCATCTGAGCTCTTGATGTCCAGAAGGAAGTGGCACAACATTTTTCAAGTGCTGAAAGAATATAAATGTCAACCACAAATTCCTTATCAAGTAAAAATGCACTTCAAGAATGAAAGAAAAATAGAGACATTCTCAGACAAAGAAAAACTAAGAGCATTTGTCACTATAGCATGAATCCTTAAAAAATGTTTATAAAAATTCCTCTAAATAAAAGGAAATGATAACAGAAGAAGGCTCAAAACACAGAAAAACAAGAAAAATGTGTTAAAATATGGATATATAGACTATTTTCATAAGTTACATAAATCATGCTTGATGATTGAAGCAAAAGTAATAATACCATCTGATGTAGTGGTTAAAGTATAGAGAGAAAATACTTAAGATTGTTAAATTTAAAACCTGAGAAAATAAAGAGAACTAAATGCAATTAAAGTTTCTACACTTCACTCAAAGTAAAAAATATCAATGCCAGTCCACTCAGATAAGTTATTTAGGTATATTTAATAACTAAAGCAACTTCTAAGAAAAATAGAAAACCAATACACTCAAAAACATTAAAAATAAAAATGGAGTGATGAAAAACATTCAAGCACCCAACATAATAAATATGAGAAGAGAACCAGGAAAATAAGAAACTGATGACATAAGAAAACAAATAATAAAATGTCAGATGTGGTGGTGTAGTGCCTCAGGCATTTAAATACTAACCAGAAGGCTGGTGGTTCAAACCCATCAGCCACTCCTGGGAAGGAAGAATGGGCAATCTACTTCCATAGTGATACTGCCACAGAAGCCCAAGGAGGGGTTGCTGTGAGTGGGATCCAACTCCCGGGCAGTGAGTTTGGGTTTTTTTGTTTTGGTTTTTGGAAGTCCTAATACAGCAATAATTACTTTAACAAGTAGTGATCTAAATACACTGATTATAAGCACATCCTGCTGGCCTTGGATTTCATGATTGAAAAAAGAAAGAAACACAACCCAATTATACGGTGTGTATAAGAAACTCACTTCAAACTTAACTACTTAATAGATTGAAAGTAAATAAAAAGAAAAAAAAGATACATCGTGCAAATATAAATCACAGAAAAGCAGGAGTAACTATATATTCACAGGAAATAAAGTAGACTTCAGAACAAAGAAATTATTAGGGATAAAAATGAACATTACATATTGATAAAAGGATTGAGATCACCCAACCAAAATGCCATTGCCAAAATCACCACCATCCAACTGATTCGATTCATAGCTACCCTTCCTTGGGTTTTCAAGGTGGTATCTCTACGGAAGTAGATTGCTTTGTGTTCCTCCTGAGGAGTGGCCGGTGGGTTTGAACCATCAGCCTTCTGGTTAGCAGTCAAATGCCTTAGGCACTAGGCCCCAGAGCTCCCAAAATACCATAGAAATCCTAAATATGTATGTATCAAGCAACAGAGTTTCAAAATACATGAATTAGAAATTGATAGAACAGAAAGTATAAGTAGATGAATCAATTGTGATGGTTGGAGGCTTCAATGCGTCATTTTTAGCTATTAAGAAACTTGTTTTTGTGTGCTGATTCACAGTGACCCTATATGACAGAGTAGAACTGCCCCATATTATTTCCGAGTCTGCAGTCTTTACTGGAGCACATTGCCAAGTCTTTTCTCCTACAGTGCTATTGGTAGGTTTGAACAAGAAACTCTTCAGTTAGCAGACAAGTTCAAAATTTCATCATGAGGGGTCCTTATTGATAGAACTGTTGTTGTTGTTTTGTGCTGGCGAGTTGTCTCTGACTCATAGAGACCCCTCCTTCAGTTTTCGAGGAGGTGTTGTTGTTGTTATGTGCCGTCCAGTCGGACCCGACTCATAGCGACCCGTTTGGGTTGCCGAGGCAGTATCACTATGGAAGTAGATTGCCCTGTTTTCCGAGGAGTGGCTGGTGGGTTTGAACCGCCAGCCATCTGGTTAGCAGTCAAGTGCCTAAGCCACTATGCTACCAGAGCTCCCTATGGAAATAGACCGCCCAATCTTCCTTCCAAGGAGTGGCTGGGGTGTTTGAACTGCCAACATTCTGGTTAATGGTCAAGTGCCTTAGGCACTACAGCACCACCAGATAGAACTACTAGATAGGAAATCAGCAAAGTATAGAA
This sequence comes from Orycteropus afer afer, assembly GCF_000298275.1. Lineage (NCBI taxonomy): Eukaryota > Metazoa > Chordata > Mammalia > Tubulidentata > Orycteropodidae > Orycteropus > Orycteropus afer. The sequence goes on from NW_006921684.1 coordinate 817,188, forward strand.
GAACTCATAGCAACATTAATCAAGAGAATCTGAGATTTACATAGCACACCACCCAACAACAGCATATCATGTATTCTTTTCAAGTGGCCATGAAACATTCAGCAAGATACACAATATAATGTCATAAATCAAATGTTAACAAATTTAAAACGTTTGAAATTATACAGAATATATTCTCAGACCAAAATTGAATCAGATTGGGCACAGAAACAATCAGGAACAGAAAGACAACAGGAATATCTCCAAATGCTCCTAAATTAAATAACACACATCTATTTATTTGTGTCTTAAAAAAAAAAAAAATCTCAGAAGAAAAAAGAATAGAACTGAATCAAAATAAGACATATCAGAAATTATGGGATGGGGCTAAAGAAATGCTGAAAGCAAAATTGATAGCACTAAAAAAAACAACTGCCATCAAATTGATTCCAACTCAGAGTGACACCCATTGGGTTTCCAAGATACTAAATCTTTATGGAAGCAGATGGTCTCATCTCCCTTCCACAGAACCACTAACCTTTGGGTTAGCAGCCAAATGTCTTAAACACTGAGCCACCAGAGTTCCTTTGATAGCACTAAATTATTACCTTAAGAAGACAGCCTCAGATCAATAATATTTCTCAATAATTTTGATATAGAAAAGAAAAAAAAAATGGAAATATGTAAGGAAGTAATAGAAATAAGAGATGAAATCAATGAAATTTAAAACAGAAAAAAGTAGAGAAAATAAATGCAACAAAAAGTTGGTCCTTTGAAAAATTAATGAAATTTTTAAACCTCTTAACAATTACCAAGCTAAGCCATATTCTGGACCATAAACAATAATATATTTTAAATGTTTGAAGTCATACAAAGTATGTTCTGACCTAGGTGGAATTTTTCTGCAATTTCTCCAAATATATGGAAACAATATAAACCAAAAACAAAACCAAACTCACTGTCCTGGAATCCCATCTGACTCATAGAGACCTCTCCTCAGATTTCTGAGGCAGTATTACTAAGGAAGTAGATTTCCCCATCTTCCTTCCGAGGAGTGGCTGGGGGGTTTGAACCGCCAGCCTTCTGTGTAGCAGTCAAATGCCTTAGGCACTATGCTACCAGAGCTCCCAGAAACAACATAACACATATCTAAAGTCATAGGGTCCATTGGTGGTACAAATGGTTAAAATGCTTGACTGTTAACCTAGAGTTTGGAAGTTTGAGTTTACCCAGATGAACCTCAAAAGACAGATCTGGTGATATACTTCTGAAAAATGAGCCTTAGAAAGCTCTTTGGAGAATGGTGATACATAGAATCATGAGTCAGAGTTGATTCAACAGCAACTGCCTTTGTTTATTTGTTTGTTTAAATAAGGTATGGTTCAAGGTAGAAATCAAAAGAAAAAAACAAAAATTAAGCTGAAAGTAAATGAAACCATAGTGCATCACTATTTTAGTAATACTACTAACACAGCCCTCAGAGGAAAATTTATAGCATTAAAGGCCCATGGTAGAGAAGAAGAAAGCTCTCAAATCAATGACCTCATCTCACACCTTCAGAAACTAGAAGAGAAAGAGCACATTAAACTCAAGTAATTAGAAGAATAGATATGATAAAGTCAAACCATAAATTGATGGAATAGAAGAAAATGAAGAAAAAAATTAATTTAATGAAAATCTAGTTCTTCGAATATATCAGTAAGATTTATAACATACAGCCAGACTAGTCAACGAAAAAAGAAATATAAGTAATCAAAACCAGTAATCAAGAGGTGACACAACTATAAATTCTACACACATCATTTTAAGAATGATAGAAATTTTAAGAATTGAGATAAATTATGGATAATTCCATGTTTATAAATTCAACAATTTAGATTAAACAGATAATTTCCCCAAAAGGCAAAAAGTATCAACAGACCCTCAAAAAGAAATGGATAATACAGATTACATAATATCTACTAAATAAACATATCTGTAGTTAAAAGCCTCTCAACAACAAAACATCCAGACACAGGTGGCTTTACTACTAAATTCTATGAAACATTTAAGGAATTAATATTAATTATTAATAATTCTTCAAAAATCACTATGAGTCCAGCATTATCCTGATATCAAAACCAGAAAAATTTTTCTTAACAAGAAAAATATTATTCCTCATGGACATGGATGATAAAATTATATATAGAATTTCAGCAAATTGAGTTCAACATTGTATCATGATTTATGTCAGAAATGCTGGATTTTTTTAATATTAAAAAATAAATCAATGGACTTCACTATATTAAAAAATTACAGAAGTAAAACCACATGATTATGTCAATATATGCAGAAAAATGTGACAAAATTCAACATTCAGGGTTTATAAAAACTCTCAGTAAATTGAGAGTAGATGGGAACTTCCTAAGCTTCTTAAAGGCTTCTGTGAAGAAACAAAGAAACAAACAAAAAACTAGTAACTAACAAGCATACTTAACAAGTACTGAATTATTCCCCTTAAGAACAGAAACTGGGCAACTTGTTACTATTCAACATTGTGGCAGTTATTTTTGTTAATGCTATTAGGCAAGAAAAAAAGAAATAAAAGATATCCAAGTTGGAAAAGAAGACATAAAATTGTCTTTATTCAAAAATAAATTATCATTTAAATAGAAAAGCCCATAGGATACAGAAAAAATGTTAGTAGAATTATTGTGTGCTTAGCAAAGTTGCAGGATATAACATCAATATACACATATCCGTTGCATGTCTATATACTGGGAACTAACAACTAAAAATTCAAATTAAAAAATAATTCTATAAAAAGTATAGAATTTGCAAGACTCTATTCTGAAAAAAAAAAAAAAAAAAAAAACCCAGAGACCTAGAAGTACAGTGCACTTAGCTGGTAACTGAAAAGTCGGCAGTTCAATCCCACAAGCTTCTCTCTGGGAGAAAGATGTGCCAATCTGCTTCTGTAAATATTTATAGCAGTTCTACTATATTCTATAGGGTCACTATGAGTTGTATACAAATTAAAGGCAATGAGTTTTTTGACAAAGGATGCAAAAGACCTATGTGCTGAAGATTATGAAATATTGTTGAAGAATATTAAAGAAGACCTATAAATGGCAAGACACAGCCTGATCATGGGTTGAAAATCCAATAATTGATATTAATTCCACTCAGATTTATCTATATCCTTAAAGAAAATTCTCAGCAGGTTTTTTTTTTTTTCCTTTAGTAATTCTCAAACTAAATCTAAAATTTATATGATAAAGCAAAGGCCCCAAAATAACCAAACCACTTTCTTTCTTTTTTTTTTTCTTATTGCAATTTGGGTGAAAATGTACAGAAAAAAATACACTTTCCATACAGCAGTTCACATGCATTTTTTCTCAGGATATTGACCACAATTTACCACAATGAGACATCTCCCCTCCTACTTCCTCCGGATAGTTACCTCTTCCCTGTATCCATCCCTCCATGCACTCCTGCCCCCTGAGCTGTCTCCCTGTGCATAAGTAGCCCTTCTTTCTCCCATGCTTTTTCTCTCCAAGGAGTGTATCTACCTCAAGTAAATGTTCAACTCATATGCCTATCTATTGTTTGGCTGGAAGCCACAGGCGTGGGTTCAATTCCAGACCTGAAGGGCAGCTAGGGGAAATAGTCTCAGTGGCTCCACCAGGCTCTATTGGACCGGCAAACCTGGTCCCTCCCCCCTTTTTGTTTTCCAAATAATTTTGAGTTTTGTTCCACATTGTTCTCCTTCTCTATTCAGGATCTCCTACATAAATCCTCTTCCAAGTGGTTGACAGTAGTAGCCAGGCACCATCTAGTTTTTTTGGTCTCAGTCATATAGGCTGCAGATTGGATGGTGTACCAGTCGCTAGGACTAATTGTTTCCATGAATTTTTAGCTTTCTTCATTCTTTTTTCCTCTGGACGAGGAGAGACCCATTGTTGCATTTAGATGGCAGCTTGCAAGGTTTTAAGATCCCAGTCGCTACTCGCCACAGTAGGAGGTGGAACAATGTTTTGTGTAGTATGTTATGCCAATTAAGCTTGATGTCCTCTGCAAGTATGGTCCTGAGGCCACAGGTTCAACTACTCAGTCCCTCTGGGTAGCTGGCTGTGACCAAGCAGTGACTACAACCTTGCCCCTTGTCAGCTCCACTATACACCTGGGAATTCAGATCATACACATAAAGTTATAAGACCATTGTTTGCCAAACCTATACATGTTCTTGTCTACACTCCCCACTTCACCAACATACCTAAATAGTTCAGCCTGTCCACCCATATATCCATGTCTGCCTTCACTGACAATGCCGCACTATGTGTGCAAAAGGGTTCATCTTTGTTGTCTGTACTTCCCATGTATCTCCCTATGTCTTTCTTTGCCTCAATGCCACTATATTGATCACTCACATTTGGTACATTGCCCTTCTCTTCACCTAAATCAAAACTTATCTCTATCTATCTAACAATGTTCCATTCCCTCCCCTTCCCATCCCTGGTAACCAACAAAGAAAATGTCCTTCCTGGAGATAAATCTCTCCTTGACTTTTACAATAATGGACTAATACAATATTTGTTCTTTTGTGATTGACTTACTTCATTCAGCGTAATGTCCTCCAAGTTCATACACGTTATGTGGTGTTTTGCAGATTCTACATTATTCTTTAGGGATGCATAGTATTCCATTGTGTGTATGTACCATAGTTTGGTTATCCATTCCTCAGTTGATGGACACCTAGGTTGTTTCCAT
>NW_006921684.1:827690-844924 GCF_000298275.1 Orycteropus afer afer
TTAATTCTTAGGTCCTACCACCACTTGGGAATCTCAAAGCTGTCTGTGCCATCAGGATCACTCAAGATTGCTGCCTGATCGCAGGTCCGTATGTCTCCTTTTTTGGTATTTTCATGCAAATTCTTCTGCTGGTTGGGGTTTAGTCCACTTCTATATCCTTCCCTGATTCAAGGCTCAGGGCTCTAGGATTATCTTCTGTGTCTGTGTTAATTTGTTTCCCTTTTCTTTGTTGAAGAGCATCTGTGCAGACTTTCTGCCTATTCTGCCATCTTGGAATCAATCCTCAACCAAAACACTTTTGAAAATGAACACAAAATGGAAAAGTAACATTACCTACAGTCAAGATTTATTATAAGCTGACAATATTTAAGACAGTGTGATATTGGTACAAAGACAGATAATATGGATAGACAGATAGATAGTCAACCAATTTTCTACAAAGATGTAGAAGCAACTCAGTGGAGAAAGGGTAGTTTAAAAATAGTAACAATATAAAAAAAATACTGCTTACATAATTGGATATCTACATGCAAAAAATGAATAGTATGTATGATATGATTCCATATGTATAAAATTTTAGGATATGCAAACATATATATGTATAGTGACAGCACTTGACTGCTAACCAGAAGGCTGTGGGTTCAAACCCACTAGCCACTCCTCAGAAGGAAGGTTGGGCAATCTATTTCTGTAGTGATACTGCCTTGGAAACCCAAGGAGGGGTCGCTATGAGTCAGGGCTGACTTGATGGCAAAATAACAAGAACTAACAACAAGAATAGAGAACTGGTATGAGGATCTCATGATTCTATAAGCCAGTAGGGTAAAGTGAGGTGTATTTTGAGCAGAAGGTACCCTGGTGCAATGGTCAAAGCACTTGACTACCAACTAAAAGGTTGGCAGTTCAAACCCACTAGCGGCTGTGTGGGAAAAAGATGCCACACTCTGCTTCTGTAAAGATTTACAGCCCTGGAAGCCCTATGGGGCAGTTCTTTTGGGACCTCTGGTGCCATACTGCCTAAGACATTTGACTGCTAACCAGAAGGCTGGCAGTTCAAACCTACCAGCCACTCCCTGGAAGGAAGGTTGGGCAATCTACTTCTGTAGTGATATTGCTTCAGAAACCCCAAGGAGGGGTCACTATGAGTCAGACCTGACTTGTTGGCAGTGGGTTTTTAGGGCAGGGTGAAGAAAGACAGAGGGATTACAAAAGGTCATGAAAAAATTGGGGTGATGAATACATTCATTATCCTGATTGTGCTGACGATTTCATAGATACATGTCATTATTTATCAAACTTTAGCTTTTATACGTGCAACTTATGCTATTAAACTTCAATAAAGCTTTTTAAATGGAATCAAATTTGTTTTTTTAATGTAACAGACCTTGAGCTTTAGATTTATAAAGTTGCCCTTAACAAATAAAATAAAATAAAATCTGTTGCCATCAAGTAGATTCTGACTCATTGGGACCCTATGGATGTTACAGACAACTGCACAATAGGGGGTGTGTGTGTGTGTGTGTGTGTGTGTGTTTTGGCTATAATCTTTTCAGAAGCAGATCACCAGGCCTTTGTGCCTTTCTGGGGGTGCTTCTGGGTGGATCTGATCCACTAACCTGTGGATTAATAGTCCAATAAAAACCATTTGTGCCACCCAGGGATATTTTGCTTCCCAAATGAGGTCCAATAATATGAATCAGGGTTGACTTGATGACACCTAACAACAACAGCCAAAGGGAAACTGTGCTTTAATAACTAGCACTTTAAATAGTCCATTTCTTACAATGCATGTTTCAAGAGTGATTTTATATGGTATAGGTGGATTGATCTCGATAGAGAAAGATAGATGGCAAATGGATGAAGTGATATTTGTTGTTGTTATCTCCCGTTGAGTTGATTCCGACTCCTGGTGCCCACGTGTGCACAGCGCACATCTGCTCCATCAGATTTGCAAGGCTGCGACCTTTCCAAAGCAGATCCCCAGGCCTATCTTCCAGGGCTTGGAAAGGTTTGAACCACCAACTTTTCAGCTAGTAGATGAGTGATTAACCACTTTCACCACCCAGAGACTCCAGAGTAATATTAAAATGTGGAAATAAGTTAACAGATAGTTAGAAAATAAATTAAGAAATGCACATAATAGTCTAGCCTTGATCTTGGTGTTTCTATGATTCAGGTTCGCTGACATGCTATTTGAAATTCCTTTGTCCAACAGGAGGGCCTTTATATAGATCAATTCTTAAGCATAGGGGAGTCTCATTTCCAACTATTACACACAAGAGAAATAATAATGTGATTAAGCTAACCGTGTTCAACACCATACTGTTTTTATCTTTCTACACATTATCTTTCCTGTAAAGAGAAATTTTTAAAAAATGATGCTATTACCCTAATAGCTTCCATTTGCATTCTGTATTTTCATTGTGCCAGTTATCCGATTCCACTTATCTGATGAAATTTGTGGGCCTCATGGCTATTTTAATGTGATGGCTTTTATACTGTAATTGAGAGACGTCTCCAGTGAATAAAATAAATGGTTTCAGAGGGTTCTTAAGCCCTCAACAGACATCAGCTAAAATGTTAAGAGTGCCTTAAAATCTCTCTGGTGCTATATTTTCTAACCATGAAAGAAATGTCATTATTGTAAATTCCCAGCCTTTGTCTGAAAATCTTGTACTAGATCCCTTGAGTGTCAGTTCAGTTAATTAATTCAAACAATTTCCTCTCTAATCTCTAAAACATTTTCATATTTAAGACAATAAATGAGGTACTTAAGGGGATCACTCATTGTTGGTCATTAATATGCCAGGGAATTAGAAAAATTACTCCTAGTCTTTAGTGACATGAATAATGTCTTCCCCCTCCCCCCCCCTTCAATGATTCTGACCTGGGCAAGGTTAAAAGCAGGGTATCTGTGCAACTGAATTTAAGAAAATCCTATTTTCCACTTGCTTTGGTTTTAAGACATATATCCAAATATCCTTCCAATTGTTCCAGTAATAAATGTGATAGGTTATGACAATTTAAAGATTAAATTAGTTAATATTAACTCTTAAATTAGTGATTAGCTTAGACAAAGGATAATTGCATTTTCCTTGAACCAGTACATAAGGTTAATGCAGTTGGGAGTGTGATGGCTCCAGGAACTTTGACCTTGATTGGCCATTGTGTTACAGGTTAAGATAAGAAGTCAGCATGAACGAATTCTCAGGAGGTTTGAAGGAAGACAAAGCTATTAGTTCCTAAACCTGCTTTTCTGCATTTGAATGACTGGTTTAATTCCATAAAAGATTGGTGTGTGACCTTCAAGATAAAATTTCCCATTTCATGCCATTGACACTAGATTATCAAATTGAAATATAGCACAGAAAATAACTTTTTCTAAGAAATAAAATCACCCATCTCTTGTCAATATGAGGGTAATTGTTCATTCTCCTAAATGACTGTCTCTGGGGGGCAGGATAAAAAAGAGTTTGGGATGCAAACAAATTCATGCTTAAAATTGTTCATATGGTTTCTCTTTAAACAGCCCTTACCAAAAAGGTTTACTAGATCAGTTTAAAACCATTATAAAATAAGTATTTTCATACATGAATACCACCCCCCCCACACACATACACACATTTAACACATTTGTGTAAGGCAAGCTTTTAAAATATTGAAAAAGACACCAGGGGAGTTGGGGGTGAGGTGAAGTATTATGCACAGTACACCGTCTATAGGACATTTGATGGAGACTGTAGAGCCAATTCCCATAAATTCTAGTGTAGGGACATATCTATTACTGGATTACATTTGTCTCTGGTTATCAACTGAAAATGGTATCACTCCAGGTCTATACAAAGGTTTCTCTTACATTTTTCTCATTTTTTATTTTTTTAACACTTGGTCCTTTACATTGCGTAAAGATCAATGGCTTCTCCAACATAATATTAAAATTTTATATCCAAAGATATATCATTTATTTTTTATTTGAAACATTTACTCACTTTTAGTATTTCCTTTATAATAATGAAACATTTTTATAGTGAAGAATGTATTTTGGTAAAACAGTGATGTAGGTGCTATAAAATGTATGTTTTAATTCATTATTAATTAGGTAATTGGGCTCTTTTATTCAACAATGTTACATTATGAGTCATAGCTTTCCTAAATTCCCTTGTTAAGTTTGAACTATGCTTAACTTTATTTATCTTCACCATATATAATGCTTTTCCTAAACAAATACAGAGATCTTTTCATATTTTCCATGTGTAATGATGTTTTTTATTTAAAAAATGATATATTTTAAGGAGCTCTGGTAGCATAGTGGCTAAGTCACTTGCCTGCTAACCAGACGGCTGGCGGTTCAAACCCACCAGCCACTCCCGGAAGGAAGGTTGGGCAATCCTACTTCCGTAGTGATACTGCCTCGAAAACCCAAGGAGGGGTCGCTATGAGTCGGGGCTGACTCGACGGCACATAACAACAACAACAACAACATATTTTAAGATTCCTTTCTCTCTCTAAGAATGAAGGTAATAAGGTTTAACATTCAAAACACATGAGACATTGCTTCCTAATAATTGAAAATAAATCAAACATGTATAGATTAAAACATATTTAAAACTATCAAGGGTGGATATTTAAAAGCAAAAATATTGAATAACATTTCGGAATAAAGGATCTAATTATTTCCTGGTCAAGCTCTTGTTGAAAAACAGATGTTTATGAATAAGTATTTACCTAGAATACTAATATAAAATGAATATAGGCAAGAGATTCTGTATTTAGATAGATTTGTACTGAAGTCACTATATCAGGGAAACCCAAAATATTTTCTGTTGATTTAGAGAAGACAGAATACATCTGAATGATAAAGTACCTATTCAAAGCTGTTACCCAAAATATGAGCAACTCATAATTTTTCATCTTATTTCTGCTTCTTCCTCCAGAATCATTCCCAATAAAATTATGGTGATTCACATTATTGCTAGCAATGTATGGAAATACTAATTTCCCCTGTTTCCCGGATTTCTTATACTGTTGGATGACATTGATTTTTATGATTATATTGCTTATTTTAGTTTTTCAATTTTTGTCCTTTGTAATAAAAAAAATGTTTTATTTTTAATGTTGAGTATCTTTGCTTTTTGAAGTAAGTAGCCTTTTGCAAATTATCAGTCATTTACAGTTCTTCTTTTGTGAATCTAAGTACTTGATTTCTTTTCCTTTTTTCTCAGTTCAAAAGATAAATTTTTCTAAGATTCCTGATATACTGCATGTCTCAATTTCATTCATTCTGACTGCTAATAACATGACTAAATAGTACTATTCTCCACTTGTTGAAATGTGTCTTGGTGTTTGTTATTGGGAATTTTGTTTTATCTGGATATCCTGATACATGTATTCCTTAATAGGTGCCATAGTTTTTCTTTGTGTCCTGGCATACCTCTGAAGATGAAGAATAAGGCTTGATATATAATATATCAGGGCTTATTTTGAAGCTATTATAATTAAGACAGCACAGAGATAGGTACACTGATCGGGAGAACAGAATAGAAAGTCCATGTATGTATGGTATGTCAAGTCATGTCAGATAAGATGGAAAAAAAAGCACGTTTCAATAAATGGAAGTGAAAAAAATACATTTCCCATATCAAAAAAGATGAACTGAATGACTAATTCTCACTTTATATAAGTTTAATCCAATGATAGTAATATGAAAGAAATAGTAACTTTATCAAAAACACACTAAAAATAAAAAGATGAATCACAATAGGAAGTAGATATTCATGATATTAAAAAAAAAAAAAAAAAAAAACAAAACTCACTGCCACTGAGTTGGATCTGACTCTTAGTGACCCTTCCTTGGGTTTCCGAGTCAGTATTATTATGGACGTAGATTGCCCAACCTTCTTTCCGAGGACTGGCTGGTGGGTTTGAATCACCATATGATTAAAAAAAGGGGCTCTGGTAGCATGGTGCCTAAGGCACTTGACTGCTAACCAGAAGGTTGTGGGTTCAAACCCACTGGCCACTCCTCAGAAGGAAGATGGGCCAATCTACTTCCGTAGTGATACTGCCTCAGAAACCCAAGGAGGGGTTGCTATGAGTTGGGTCCAACTCCATGGCACACAACAACAAACAACAATGATGACTGAAAATTATAATATAGATGCACACACACACACACACACACATTCTCCATATTAGTAAGAAAAGCACAAGTAACTCAATGGTACCACGGAAAACAGACACAATCAAACATTTAATAGAAAACACATCTGCAGCAACGTTTTTCATCATTGTCACTCGTGAAAATTAAACCAAAATAATGGTTAAACATCATAATGGTTAAGCATTCTATACTCATTCAATTACTAATTTTTATGATGTGGTATATCTTTAGGTTATCAATTTACAGAAAATATGTATTAGGGATGCCACTTTTTGCCTTCTATATTTGTTATAGATATTTTCTCAGTGTATTATTTTTCTCTTTTATTATATCATATCTCATCAAAATAGTGTTTATAGTTGGTGTCCAATATGATTGAATGTTTTTGCAATTTAATGTAGTCATATTTCTACAACTCTCTCTCATTCATAGTTAAGCAAATAATTTCCTAATTAATTATAATAAAGAGAATATATTCAAAAACAACATGATAGTATCATATTAAATAGTGATATTCTGAAAATATATTCATTAAAATCAGCCAAAAAAAAGCCATGATGACAATTCCCTAGTATTACTCAACATTGACCTTATATTCTGGGTAAATAAACTAAAACCAAACTCACTGCTCTCCAGTCAAGTCAGATCTGATTATAGCAACCCCTCCTTGGGTTTCCAAGGTGGTTATCATGTATGTAAAGTAGTAGAATAAGCTAAGCTACTTTCTCATTGAGCCTGTAGATAATGTTACTTGACAAACTGACAAATGATGTAATTATTATGTATAATTTTAATTACAGCTTCTATTTATATAGTTTGCATATATATTTAATTATACAGTTTTATATAGTTCAATTTATATATTTTAACATATTTATACAATTGTAATTTTAATTATGACAGTGTTTTGTCATCTATGCTGTCTTGGTCAAAAATGCTGTGACTCACATGATGGACCAGTTAGATATTCCAAATGTAACCCAGATAACAATTAGATTCATTCTCCTTAGGATAGAAATAAAATGTCCTCAAACTTTCATTACAGTGATATTGAAAAATGCCCTCCATAGGATTTCTGAAAATTCCCATGTGGCAAGTGTTCTTATAATCAAGTATGGCTCATAAATCCTGCTTCCACTAAATTAGATCAATTTATAAATCATATGCCATTCCATTTGGCTGTTCTTTTTCTCTATCAATTTTCCCAACTATAAAACTTTGCCCTTTATTTTAATTTTTCACACACACACAACTCACATTTTACCCATGTTTAAATCAATCATGTACAGAATGTGCTCTTATGAATTTTGGGAGAGAAGAAATGATGCAGGAGTTTACATCATCTCCATTGGAAATATCATACTCACTGATCATTATCTCTTATTTTTCCAGCTCATTTCCTAGTAGCCCAACTCAAACAATCCTCAAGAGAAATCTGGACCTTCTTCAAATTGTGGATCCTATCTGGTTTTTACTGTCCTTGATCCACTTTATACTCTAACTTCCCATCTTACTGACCTTAGATCACAAACAAAAGCATTCTAAACCCCCCCTCCTTATATAACACCCTCAACTCTTTTCCTTTTGCCTAGCTTCATACTACTTACTGGTTAAATCACAATCTTGGTTGAACCTAGAATTTTCCCTTCTCTTCATATGTACTTAAGTAGCTGAATACGGATGAGAAAGACATGTAGAATGGTTTCATCATAAATTTGTGATTGTAACTTCTGTAGAAGCTTGTGTGTTGTTCTGATTCTCAACAGGTTTCAGTGGAGCTTTCACACTGTAATAGCTTAATAGCTACAAAGAAAGGCTTGGTGATCTAGTTCCAAAACATCAGCCAGTGAAAAATCCTAAGAATCACAATAATTCGATTCATCTCCAATCATGGGGATTGTGCAGGACTAGGCAGCAATTTTTTACATCGTTCATGGGACCATCATGATCAGAAACCAACTCCAAGGCAGCTAACAACCACCTCATTGGACTCTTGAATTGCTGGTATTAGATTGTATTTCATTTGGACACTCATAACATATTTTGCCTTTCATAGTTGACTCTCATTAAATATAGGCAAAGTTCAAAACAAACAAACTAATGTATCATGATAGAAATTAGAATCATAGTTGCCTAAGCAGATTAATGAGAGTGAGGATATACAAAGGAGTCTTTGAGTGTTGTATATTTAATATATTCTTTATATTTTTCCTGACTTGAAGTAGGTGGATGAGCACATGTACAAATTAACTGAGCTATACCAAATTATGACCTTGATTATATCCCATCTGAATTTAGAGACCATCTGAAGAATAGATGTGATGCATCTAAAAGCAATGACCGAAAACCAAATTGCGGGATGATATCAAGAACAAACATGAAGAAAGTAAAAGGTCATGAAAAATATAAGAAAGTAAGAAAACACCAAAATGAATGTCAGAAGAGACTCTGAAACTTGCTCTTGAACAGAGAGTAGTACCTAAAGTAAATGGTAGAAATGACAAGGTAAAAGAGCTGAAGAGAAGATTTCAAAGAGTAGTTCAAGAAGACAAAGTCATTTATTATAATGAAATGTGCAAAGACCTGGAATTGGGAAACCAAAAGGGAAGAACATGGTGGGCATTTCTCAAGCTAAAAGAATGGAAGAAAAAATTGAAGAACTGAGTTGCAATACTGAAAATTTCCATGGGCAAAATATTAAATGATGCAGGAAGCAGCATCAAAAGAAGATATAAGTAATATACAGAGTTACTGAACAAAAAAATAATTGGTTGATATTCAACTATTTCAGCAGGTAGCATATGATAAAGAACCAATGATACTGAAGGAAGAAGTCAAAGTTGCACTGAACGAATTGGCAAAAGCAAGGCTCCAGGAATTGAGATATTTCAACAAACAGAGGCACTGGTGTATGTCAAATAATTTGGAAGGCAGATGCCTGGCTGACTGGAAGAGATCCATATTTGAACCCATTTCAAAGAAAGGTGATTCAACAGAATGTAGACATTATCAAACAATATCATTAATATCACACACAAGTAAAATTTTGCTGAAGATAATTAAAAAATGTTTTCAAGAATATATTGACAAGGGACTTCCTGAAAATCAAGCTGGATTCAGAACAGGATGTGGAATGAGGGATATCATTGCTAATTGTAGATGGATCTTGACTGAAAACAAAGAATACCAGAAAGATGTTTACTTGTGTTTTATTGACTATGGTTTTGCATTTTACTGTGTATATCATAATAAATTATGGATAACATTGAAAGGAATGGGAATTCCAGACAATTTAATTGTGCTCCTGAGGAATCTGTACATAGACCAGAAGGCTGTCATTCAAACAGAACAAGGGGATACTGCAAGGTTTAAAATCAGGAAGGGTGTGCTTCAGAGTTCTATCCTTTCACCATACTTATTCAATCTGTATGCTGAGCAAATAATCAAAGAAACTGGATTATATGAAGAGCACAAACTTGTTTACTGAAAGTGAAGATGACTTGAAGTACTTACTGATGAAGACTACAGTCTGCAGTATGGATTACAACTCAACATAAAGAAAACAAAAATCCTTCACAACTAGAATAAGCAGTTTTCATGAGAAAAGATTGAAGTTGTCAAGGATTTCATATTACTTCGATCCACAGTCAATACCCATGGAAGCCTCAGTCAAGAAATCAGACATCATATTGCACTGGACAAATCTGCAAAAGACCTCTTGCTCTTCAAGGTGTTGAAGAACAAAGATAACACTTTAAAAACTAAGGTGTGCTTAACCCAAGTCATGGTATTTTCAATCACCTCATATGCATGTGAAAGCTGGAAAATGAATAAGGAAGACTGAAGATGAAGAATAATGCTTTTGAGTTGTGGCATTGGCAAAGAATATTGAAAGATACATGGAATGCCAGAAGAATGAAAAAAATCTGTCCTGGAAGAAATTCAGCTGGAATGCTCTTTGGAAGTGAGAATGGCTAGACTTCATTTCATCCATTTTGGTCATATTGTCAGAAGGGATCATTCCCTGGAGAAGGAGATCATGATTGGTAAAGTGGAGAATCAATGAAAAATGGGAAGACTCTCAATGAGATGGATTGACAGAGTGGCTGCAATGATGGGCCCAAGTATAGCAAGGATTATGAGGATGCCACACAATTAGCCAGTGTTTCGTTCTGTTGTACATAGGGTCGCTATGACTTGAAGCCAACTTGATGACACCTAACAACAACAACATACACTTATGATGTGTATTCTTTACTTCATGTATAGTATACCTCACTTTTTTTTTCTTGATACCACTGCCTCTAATTATTACTTCACTCTCTCCATTTCACAGAGCACTTCTTGTAAGTATTGTCTATACTTACCTATAATTCTTCTTTCCCATTTCCATTAAAATTATCTCAATCAACTCATATTCACTGTTGCATAAATTTGCTAATCAAATTTGCCAATGATTTTCACTTTACTAAATTTAATGGTAAATTCTCAAGTTTATTATTTTAGTGCTATTTAATATAATCACTATCATCACCGTGAAATATGAACTTCACTTGCCTTCTAGGACACCATATTCATATGTATTTCTTGCTATCTCACTGACCATTTTTTTTCTGTCTTCTTTGCCAATTCTTCCTCATCTCCCCATCTTAATATTTGAAAGCTTAGTTGCTAGACTTATACTTTCTTACTAAATTCACTTTCTAGTCAATTCTTGTGGCTTGATGATTGACAGTTTTATATATCCAGTCATGACCTCTCCTGTGAAATGTAGGATCATATATCCAATTTTACACTGGTTGTTTTTGAGATTTCATATACTTTATGTGTCTCAAACTGAGCTATAGATTTCCTTCTAACCTGCTCCTATTTAGTATTCTTCATCTACATTAATAATCTATCAATCCAGTTACTACAGAAAAAAAAAATTCTGGATTTTTTTCTTTTTTTACTTTTCTTACTCTCATTTCCTCCAACCATTGCTCTTTGATACCATCTCTAAATATCATTCTTCTCTTTCTCGCTATAGTTCAGTCACACTGGACCTCATTTTTTTTTTTTTAATGTACTTCAGGCACTTTCACAACTCAAGTGCTGGAAATTATTCTATCTGTCTTAGTTCTCTAGTGATGCCATAACAGAACTACCACAAGTGAATAGCTTTAACAAACAAAAATTTAGTGACTTCCTTTGGGTTTCCAAGGAAGTAAATCTTTATGGAGTTAGATTGCCCAGTCTTCCTTCCATGGAGTGGCTGGTGGATTTGAACTGCCAGTCTTCTGATAAGCAGTCAAATGTCTCAGGTACTATGCCACCAGAGTTCCTTAGTTTAGGAGACTAGAAGTTGAAATTTAGAGTACCAGATCTAGGGGAAGACAAGGCTAGAAGTCCAAGTTCAGAGTGCCAGTTCTATAGACTGGGTGGAGGCTTTTCAAACTTGAGCTTCAACTCTGCCTTCCATGAATACTGGAGCAAGTTGGAGGCTTCTCCTGACTCACATAACTCCAAGGGCTGACCAACTCAAGATTTGCAGGTAGTATAGCAGGTCGTTGATTCACAGGCTACAAAGGCAAGTCTCGAGATCTGCAGGCAACACAGTAGGCCACTGATTTAAGTCCACAAACTGGAGATAATGATGGACCAAATGCATGATACTGTCCATATATACTAGAAACAGGCGACACCCTGAAGGCAACTCCCTTTCAACTAATTAAGTGCTCACAATAGATTCCACCATGGAGGTGATTACTACGTCCAACTTCATCATGGTGAATAACTACGTCAAAGCTGCCAAGCCACTCAAAATCATGGTCCGCCAATTAACACACAATCTTAACTACATTTTCCTTTGATCGAATGTTTTCTTCCCTACATGATATTCTCATAGTGGACTCTTTCATTTTCTTTGTCTTTTCTCAAATGCCAGCTTTTCAGTGTGGCTTTCCCTGACCACCCAATTTAAAATGTCAGGTTTCTGCTTATGTTGGCACTTATTATCCTACTTCCCAGCTATAATTTTCTCCCTGCTTATGTAATTATTCTCCTTATTTATTTATTTTGACTTCTTATTGAACAAGAACAAGAACTCTATGAGGATTAGGATTTTTATCGGTACTTTTCCCCAAAGTATCCTTAGAATCAAAAGCAGTACCTAATATATAGTAAGAACTCAAATAAATGTTTTAAGTAAACAGTTGAATAAATTTAAACAAAAAATCAGATATTTCTGTTGTTAATTTTAAGTCCCTCTATTTTATTTCTATATTTAAGATTATAGTCTACTACCATGTTCCTAAGAAGTCCCTGGGTAGAGCAAACAGTTAAGCACTCAAATTTATGGAGGCAAGCTCTTTGTAGGTTTTGCAATGAAAGATATATTTGGGATATTAGATGAATGTATATATATTTGTGTATGAAATATATAAGAGAGGAAATATGCTTATGTAAGAAGACCAATTAGGACACTAGCTCACTTTTATAGGTTCAAGGTAGAGAATATATAGACTAACATGTAACTAGTAGTATCATAAAGAAAATAATTGATAGGTATTATCAAAGAATAAATGAAATCAAATGACTTGTTTCAAAAGGGAAAATGGAAAGAAATTAAGAAGAGTCAGGATAAGAGTGTTAGGAAAGAATTAAATCATTTCTGTTATTTTGAGATCTTAGCTTCTCTACAGATATATTTGAACCTGTTAACCTTTTAACTCATAAATCATAAAGATAGCATGTTAATGCCTGATGCCATATCAAAGACATTTTTTCAGGCATATCCAGAGTACATTTTTATAAAACATTAACTTAGTTCTGTCAGTTACGTCTACGCCCGAGAGATTTTATCAGTCATATTGTGTTAAATCACATGACTGATCAGGAAATGATTGATAGCATACAGATATAACACATCCAAATATGTCGCTTTCATTAGAAAATTTTTAAATGACCCATAGCCCTTTCATTTAGGCCTCAAATACAAAGTATTTTACCATTACTTTAGTCCATACATAGATTTTAACAAAGATTTTTCTTTCAGTTAAATAAACAAAACTTACCATAGGACTGGGTAGGATTTCATTCTGTTTTACATAAGGTCACTATGAGTCAATGATTTAATGATTTAATAGCTGCCAAACATATTAATCATTTGTACCACATAGACTCCAGATGTTCCAAAACCATGACTTAATTTATTTTTTAAATATACAGGGATATCTCATACCCCATCACTGTTATCTGCTGGGGTATGTGCATGTCCTCTCAAAAGAAGTGTTTCTTTCATTTTGAATCTTGGAAATTTATGGAGGCACTCTGGTGGCATAGTGCCTAAGGCTAACCAGACTTCTAACCAAAAGGCTGGCAGTTCAAACTCACCAGTCTCTCCTCAGAAGGAAGACTGGGCAATCTACTTCCACAGAAATATTGCCTCAGAAACCCAAGGAGGGGTTGCTATGAGTCGGATTAGACTTAACGGCAGTGAGTTTGGTTTTGCTTGGTTTAATTGTAACAACAATAAAATGTATGGCATCATGGAATTTTCTTAGAACAAAGCACTACTGTACAGGATTTTCAAAAATTTTAAATTATTTAACAACAACATTTCATTTCAGATGAATGTATATGCATCATCAAGCCCAAAGTGTTCAGGTACCAAAATCTATTCAATGGAGCCAATCTCAGTAGAAGGGAAAAGGGAGCCACATTGAATAATATTGTGACTAGAATATTCCCATGAGTGTCAATTTTTCATTCCTTTAAATTAAAACCATGAGGACTGCCTCTAATTCTTTAATGATTTTCTCAATTGTCTGTTTTTATCATTTTTTAATAGAAAATATTATCATCAAGAAACATATAGTTTGAGTTTAAAGACTCACTAAAAATCATACTGTCCAGAAACTAAAATGTATATACCAGAAGGTTATCAGTGTCTTTCTCTCTTCTGGGGTCACTCCACACTTATCTGCAGATCATCCACCTTCTTCTGGGAGGTACAGTCTTTAGTTCTTGGTTACTACCTTTTACACACTATGATTGTCATGAGGTGATTTTGACTCAGAATCTATAAGTTCAATGCTCATCAGAGATTGAGAGATCCAGATTCTTTGGTTCAATTCCTTTTCTTAGTAGAAAATAGTTGATCCAACTGTTCAACAGTTCACCCTGGAATAATGAATTCTGGTCATTGACTAAAACTAGGTAGCATACAGAGGACCAGAGCAATTTTTCTAATAGGTAAGTTGTTTACAAAATTGATGGTCATTTTAATACCCAGGACACAAAATCGTTTGGTCTTGGCAAAGCTGTTGAATATCCTATTTCTTTGCTTGGCCTACTGTGGTAGTTAAAGTTATATATCAACTTGGCTGGGCCTTGTTGAGTGGCTGGGCAGCTGTAATTATTCCCCATGATGAGACTGGCAATCAGCTCCATGGTGGGATCTACCACAAGCAGCTGAGTAGCTGCTTTAGGATGTGGTCTGCTTCCCCAATGTAAGAAGCAGCTTTGAAAATGGTTTCTAGCTTATGGCACTCTTGAACCCTGCATGTAGCCATGCCATTGTTCAGCACCCTGCCATGCTCTGCTGACCTTGGACTTTCAATGGACTTGAATTAATGAATTAATAGCCTGCCATGTGGTTTGGTAACATCAGGACTGTGCCTTTTTTACTTGTCAGCCTTGGGCTTGTCAGTCTCAGCAGCCAGGAGCTGTCTGAGCGAAGTAAAGCCTCTAGCTCCCATGGGCTGGGAGCAAGAGGCAGAGTTGGACCCCCAGGTTGAGGGGTTTTCACCCAGCCTTTATAGCCTGGCACTTTGGACTTAGACTTAAAGCCTCCAAACTGTAAGAGAAAAAACCCCTGTTTGTTAAGGTCATCCCATTTGTGGTATATTCCTGTCAGAGCAGCAGTAGGTAACCAGAACATCTACTTTTTCAACAGTTGGATATTTTATCCATACATCATTTAATTTATCATACAATTCTTAATTTTTATAACTCTTCCTGAGTGTTTGTTAAATAGGTTTGGTTTTCAGATTCAAAGTTTTTTAATCACTATCTCTGGTGGTGTAGTGCCTAAGGCATTTGACTACTAATCAGACGGCTGGCGGTTAAAACCCACCAGCCACTCCTCTGAAGGAAGGTTGGGCAATATACTTCTGTAGTGATACTACCTCCGAAACCCAAGGAGGTGTCGCTCTGAGTAGGATCTGCCTTGATGGCAATGAGTATGGGTTATCAAAAAATATTGATACAACTGGAGAAGGACATCATGCTTAACAGGGAGACAGCAAAAAGAAGACCTTTGACAAAGAGATGGGTTGACAGAGTAGATGCAACAATGAATGGAAATATAGCAATGATTTTGAGGATAGTACAGAACTGAGAAACATTTCATTCTGCTAAAACGGTCACTATGAGTCAGAATTGAGCCAGCTGTGCCTAAAGACATCAACAATTGTGAGGTGTTCTTTTAATTAGCAAATAAGTTACACATTGTACTTGTTACTATGCTTTACTCTTACCACACATTTGCCTTCCTAGCAGCTATCAAATACTCCTATGGAAAAGAAGGGGTTAGTGGGTTGGAATATTACAATACAGATTTCAAAGAAACCTATTTTGGCTTGGCTGGTGTCATCTTTTTACAAAATAAATAACAAATAAAATGTCATATGTAATATAAAATGTGATTGGTGTATCAATTGCCACGCACATACAGTATTTTTGTTTTATAATCTATCAATTACCTCTGTTATGGATTGAATTTTGTTCCCCAAATATATTAGAGGCCTAACCTCTAAGCCTGTGGTTACAATCACTTGGGAATTGGTTGTCTTTATTATGAAAATGAGGAAGGAATAGTGTAAGGTGGGTCTTAAAGTAATCTCTTATGAAACTTAAAAGATTTTAAACAATCAACTGAACAAAGCAGAGATGAGAGAAGAGATGCCAAGGCACATAAAGATTGCCCAGGAGCAGAAGCTAAAAGAGATAAGAACCTTCCTCCAGAACCAAAAGAGAGAGAGTCTTTCCCTAGAGCAGGCATCCTGAATTTGGAGTTCCAACCTCCTAAACAGTGAGAAAATACATTTCTGTTTGTTAAAACAATTCACTTGTGGTATTTCTGTTACAGCAACACTAGATAACTAACATAGGACTCAGAAGTAAAGGTGTTGCTGCAACAAATACCTACAATGTGGAAGTGGCTTTGGAATTGGGTAACAGGGTGGAAGCTGGAAGAGTTTTAACATGCCTAATAGCAAAAGCCTAAATTGTCTTTGGAGGTTGTTGGTGGAATTATAGACATCAAGGGAACTCTGGTGAGGGCTCAGAAGGAAGTGAAGAGAACTAAAGAGAAATTCTCTTGTTTTAAAAAATACATATTGCACCAGCAATAGATAATTGTTAGAAATGTGGACATTAAATGTGCTGCTGGTAAAGCTTGAAAAGAAAATGATGAACATGTAATTAGACAATGGAAGGAGGGTGATGCTTTTCATGCAGTGACAAAGAAGTTATCTGAATAATGTTCAAATATTTGATTGAAGTAGAAGCTGTATGTGACGAAACTGAATATTTAGCTGATGAGATTTTGAAGCAAGATCTGAAAGGGGCTGCATGGTTTCTCCTTGCTGCTTATAGTAAAACTTGCAAGGAATGATATGGAGGTAAAAATGAACTATGCAAAATGAAAATAGAACTTAAAGATAAGAAAAATTCTGTTGTGCAAATTAAAGACAAGAGTCCTAGAATGTTCACAAGAGTTTAAGCCTGCTACTGATAGATCTAACCAACTACCACAGCACAAAAAAAAAAAAAAAAAAAAAAAAAAAAAAAAAACCCTCAACAGCTGAACCTGAAGGGGACAGAGAAAAAAAGGCAAGAACATTTTCTCCTTCTTGGAATTCTACAGATAGGAAATAAGCAAAAGGATTACATCTGTTGTCCTGCAAGAAAACAACAACAACAATTAAAACATACCTAGAGCAGCTCAGGGGAGCCCTGGTAGCATAGTGGCTAAGACACTTGCCTGCTAACCAGAAGGCTGGCGGTTCAAACCCACCAGCCACTCCTC
>NW_006921684.1:845951-847784 GCF_000298275.1 Orycteropus afer afer
CGACGGCACATAATAACAACAACAACAACAAAGGGTGGAATGGGAGCTCTGGTGGCATACTGCCTAAGGCATTTGACTGCTAACCAGAAGTCTGGTGGTTCAAACCCAACAGCCACTCCTTGGAAGGAAGGTTGGCCAATCTACTTCCGTAGTGATACCGCCCCAGAAACCCAAGAAAAGGTCATTTGACTCACATCCCTTCAACGGCAGTGAGGTTTTTTTTTTTTTTTTTTTTTTCTGGAAAGGGTGGAATATTATGGGTTGTATAGTGTCCCAAAAATACATGTGTTGTAAATCCTAAAACTCTATGCCTGTGGCTGTAATCACATTTGTGAATGGGTTATCTTTGTTATGTTAATGAAGCAGGATACATACAGGGTATGTCTTAAGCCAATCTTTTTTAAATATAAAATAGATTAAACATACAAGCAAAAGAAATAGAGATGAGGAAATCGAGATGCCAGCCCACATAAAGATTGCACAGAAGCAAAGGCTAAATGACATCAGGACTTTTCTTCAGAGCTGACACAGAGAGAAAGCCTTCCTCTACAGCTATCACCCTGAATTTGGACTTTTAGCCTTGTCAACTATGAGAAAATAAATTTCTGTTTAAAGCCACCCATTTGTAATATTTCTGTTATAATATCACAAGATAACTAAAACAACACCTATTATTTATACTTATTTTCATAATCCATTTAACAATTAATCACATATGAACTATGACCTTGAAGTGTTGCTAGGTGACTCCTCATGAATTTTAGTCTTATTTGGGATCCATATGATGAAATGTGAATGAGCCTATTAAAAATGACTATAGAGGAGGTGCTAACATGAATTCAGGCCCTGGTGGGAAATTGTGAGGTAAAAATGATGGGAATTTCATCATTAAATTACAGAAGAACCAATATCTGGACATATTACACACAGAAAGCCCTGATGACATATTATAACAACACTTCCCACATAATATTGTGCCTTTTTCCCTTAATTTTCCCTCTTCCCTTTCCCTAACAATGGAGGATCTAAAACAGCACCTATTGAGTGATAAAAGGAGCCAATGAGAAGAAACAAACTTCACTCTCCACTTTCTCAGTTTGAATAAGAAAATCACATGATCTCCTATGCCAAGAATAACAAACTAAAGAATGACATGGCATTCATCACCACAAAAGAATGTTTCAAGATCTATGCTGAAGTACAATGCTGTCAGTGATAGGATAATATCCATATACCTACTAGAAAGACTGTGATAGGATAATATCCATATACTTACTAGAAAGAGGCAGGAAGCAGGGAGAGGACAGAAAAGGCAAAGGGGACCAAACCAGATAGAGGAGTCAGCCTCAGGGACCCAGGTGAAGACAGGGAACCCAGGCTACACCTCACAAGGAGTGAATTGGGAAGGCAGGGAGAGGACAGAAAAGGCAAAGGGCATAGGAACAGATTGAGGAGTCAACCACAGGGAGCCAGGTGAGGAGAGGGAACCCAGGCCACTCTCTACAAGCAGCGAGGCAGGAAGCAAGAAGAGGACAGAAAAGGCAAAGGGGCCTGGAACAGATCGAGGAGTTACCTACAGGGATCCAGGTAATGGTGGTTGGAGGGGTTTCCAACAGCTAAGGAAAACAAACTTGTCTGTCGGTTTGTCCTACTGTGGTGACATGTTGCTGTGAATCTTGGAGGCTGTGCCACTGGTGTTTCAAGGTTGTGCAGGTATCAGCCTGGCTTGCAGACTGAGACAGATTAGGAAGAAGGAAGAGGCCATCCACTTCTCAAAGAACTGGCCAAGGAAAACCTTATGAATAACAGAGAAACACTGTCTGATACATTGCT
>NW_006921684.1:848654-849540 GCF_000298275.1 Orycteropus afer afer
GATTGTGGAACAGACCATCAACTGCTCATATGCAAATTCAACTTGAAGTTAAAGACAATTAAAACAAGTCCACAAGAGCCAAAATATGATCTAGAATATATCCCTCCTGAATACAGAGACCATCTAAAGAATAGATTTGATACATTGAACACCAATGACTGGAAACCAGATGAATTGTGGGATGACATCAAGAGCATCATCCATAAAGAAAGCAAGAGGTCACTAAAAGGACAACAAAAGAAGAGAAGACTAAAATGGATGACAGGAGACTCTGAAACTTGCCCTTGAGCAGAGAGTGGCTAAAGCAAATGGAAGAAATGACAAGATAAAATAGTTGAACCGAAGATTTCAAAGAGCAGCTCGAGAAGACAAAGCCAATTATTATAATGAAATGTGGAAAGACCTGGAGTTAGAAAGCCAAAAGGGAAGAACAGGCTCGGCACTTCTCAAGCTGAAAGAACCGAGGAAAACTTTTAAGCCTCAAGTTGCAATATTGAAAGTTTCTAAGGGCAAAACATTGAGTGATGCAGGGAACATCAAAAGAAGATGGAAAGAATACACAGAGTCACTGTACCAAAAAGAACTTGTCGATTTTCATCCATTTCAGGAGGTGGCATATGATATAGAATCAATGGTACGGAAGGAGGAAGTCCAAGCTGCAGTGAAGGAATTGGTGAAGAACAAGGCTCCAGGAATTGATGGAATACCCATTGAGATATTTCAAACAAACAGATGTCACACTGGAGGCACTCACTTGGTTATGCCAAGAGATTTGGAAAACAGCTACCTGACCAACTGACTGGAAGAGATCCATATTTGGACTCATTCCAAAGAAAGGTGATCCCACAGAATGTGGAAATTATAGAACAATATCATTAATATCACA
>NW_006921684.1:849640-857340 GCF_000298275.1 Orycteropus afer afer
ATCAAGAATGGAGTGTGTCAGGGTTGTATCCTTTCCCCACACTTATTCAATCTATATGCTGAGCAAATAATCCAAGAAGCTGGACTATATGAAGAAGAATGTGGTATCAGGATTGGAGGAAGAATCATTAGCAACCTGAGATATGCTGATGATACAACTTTGCTAGCTGAAAGTGAGGATGACTTGAGGCACTTACTGATGAAGATTAAGGAACATAGCCTGCAGTATGGATTATATCTCAATATAAAGAAGACAAAAATCCTAACAACTGGACCAATAAGCAGCATCACGATAAATGGAGAGAAGATGAAGGTTGTCAAAAAATTCACTTCCCTTCATTCTACAATTGAGGCCAATGGAAGCAGCAGTCAGGACATTAGATGACGTGTAGCACTGGGCAGGTCGGCTGCAAAGGAATTCTTTCAAGTGCTGAGGAGCAAGGATGTCTCCTTGAGGACTAAGGTGTGCCTGACAGAAGCCATGATATTTCCAATCACCTCCTATGCATGTGAGAGCTGGACAATGAATAAGGAAGACCGAAGAAGTGTTGATACTTTTGAGTTGTGGTCCTGGCAAAGAATGCTGAAAGTACCATAGACTGCCAAAAGAACTAACAGATCTGTCTTGGAGGAAGTGCAGCTGAGATGCTCCTTGGAAGTGAGAATGGCCAGACTTCGTCTCACCTATTTTGGTCATGTTGTCAGAAGGGACCATTCCTTGGAGAAGGATGTCATGTTTGGGTAGGGTGGAGGGTCAACAAAAGAGGAGGAGGCCTTCAACGTGATGGATTGACACAGTGGCTGTGATGATTTGCTCGATTATAGCAGGGTCATGGAGCTATTGTGGGATCAGGCAGTGTTTCATTCTGCTGTGCATGGGGTCGCTATGGGTCGGAAACGACTCCACGGCACATAACAACAACGACAACTAGAAAGACTAGTTAAGGTTACTCTTCTGCAAATTTACACACCAATCACTAAAGCCAAAGATGAAGAAATTGAGGATTTTACCACCTTCTGTAGTCTGAAATTGACCAGCCATTCAATCAAGTTATGTTGATTATCACTAGTGATTGCAATGCAAAGTTGGAAACAAAGAAGAATCACTAGCAGTTGGAAAATATGACCTTCATTATAGAAAGACACTGGAGACTGCATGATAGCTTTTTACAAGACCAAGGACTTATTCATCACAAATACCTTTTTTCAGTATCATAAATGACAGCTCTACATGTGGACCTCACCCAATGGAGTACACAGGAATCAGATTGACTACATCTCTGGAAAGAGGCAATGGAGAAGCCCAATATCTTCAGCCAAAAACAAGACCAGGAGATTACTGTGGAACAAACCATCAACTTCTCATATGCAAGTTCAAGTTTAAGTTGAAGATAATTAAAACAAGTCCATAAGAGCCAAAAGATGGCCTTGATAATATCCCTCCTGAATTTAGAGACCATCTAAAAAATAGATTTTGATGCAATGAACACTAAAGACTGAAAACCAGAGGAATTGTGGGATGACATCAATAATATCATCCACAAAGTAAGCAAAAGGTCATTAAAAAGATAGGAAAGGAAGAAAAGATCAAAATGGGTGTCAGAAGAAACTCTGAAACTTGCTCTTCAATAGAGAGTAGCTAAAGCAAATGGAAGAGATGACAAGGTAAAAAGAGCTGAACAGACAATTTCAAAGAGCAGCTTCAGAAGACAAAGTTAATTATTACAATGAAGTATGCAAAGACCTGGAGTTAGAAAACCAAAAGGAAAGAACTTGTTCAGCATTTCTCAAGCTGAAAGAACTGAAGAAAAAAATTCAAGCCTCAACTTGCAGTGTTGAAAGATTCTATGGGGAAAGTATTGAATGATGCAGGAAACATCAAAAGAAGATGGAAGGAATGCACAGTCACTGTACCAAAAAGAATTGGTCAATGTTCCTCCATTTCAGGAGGTGGCATAGGATCAAGAACCAGTGGTATTGAAGGAAGAAGGTGAAGCTGCACTGAAGGAACTGGCTGAAAATAAGTTTCCAGGAATTGATGGAACACCCATTGAGATGATGCAACAAATGGATGCCATGCTGGAAACACTTCCTCGTCTATACCAAGCAATTTTGAAGGCCAACTGACTGGAAGAGATCCATATTTTTACCCATTCCAAAGAAAGTTGATCCAACAGAAGGTGGAAATTATCAAACAATATCATTAATATCGCATAGAAGTAAAATCTTGCTGAAGATAATTAAAAAATAGTGACAGCAGTATATTGACAGGGAACTGTCAGAAACACAAGCTGGATTCAGAAGAGGATGTGATATGAAGGATATCACTGCTAATGTCAGATGGATCTTGGCTGAAAGCAAAGAATACCAGAGAGATATTTATTTGTGTTTTATTGACTATGCAAAAGCATTAGATTATGTGGATCATAACAAATTTTAGATAATATTGAGAAGTATGGGAATTTCAGAACACTTAACTATGTTCATGAGGAACCAATACATAGACCAGGAAGCTGTCATTTAAATAGAACAAGGGGAGTGGGTCAAGTTTGTATCCTTTCATACTTAATTCAATCTGTATGCTGAGCAAATAATCTGAGAAGCTAGACTATATGAAGAAGAATGTAACATCAAGATTGGAGAAAGACTCAGTAGACAATACAACTCTGCATGCTGAAAATGAAGATGACATGAAGCTCTTACTGATGAAAATAAAAGACTACAGTCTGCCATATGAATTACACCTCAATATAAAGAAAACCAAACTCCTCACAACTGGACCAATAAACAGCATCACAATAAATGGAGAAAAGATTGAAGTTGTCAAAGATTTCAAATTACTTGTTTCCACAATCAACACCAGTAGAAGCAGCAGTCAAGAAATCAGACATCGTATTGCCCTGGGCAAATCTGCTGCAAAAGACCTCTTTCAAGCACTGACGAGCAAAGATATCTCTTTGAAGACTAAGATGCACCTAACTCAAGACATGGTATTTTCAATCGCCTCATATGCATGTGAAAGCTGGACAATGAAGAGTTGATACTTGTGAGTTGTGCTGCTGGCGAAGAACACTGAAAGTACTATGGATTGCCAGAAAAATGAACAAATCTGTCTGGAAGAAGTGCAGCCAGTATGGTCCATGGAAGCGAGAATGTCTGGACTTTGTCTCACCTATTTTGGTCATGTTGTCAGAAGGCACCATTCCTTGGAGAAGGATATCATGCCTCGTAAAGTGGAGGGTCAATGAAAAAGAGGAAGCCTGTCAATGAGATGGATTGGCACAATAGCTGTAACAATGGGCTCAGGTATACAAAGATTGTGATGCTGGCACAAGACTGGACATTGTTTTGTTCTGTTGCATGTACGGTCACTAAACGGAGCTGATTCGATAGCACCTAACAACAGCAACAATATTCTAGTCAGTAATATCAGCCACTGTTGCTTCCAGAGCTTATATCTAACAGGATTTTCAAATCCCCTGGCTAATTAGAATATGGACTACAAGGACCCTTGCCAAAGCCCAGCCACAACAAATAGTAGCTATCTTGTATGTAAGGACCCCATATGACAGAGAACTGCCCTATAGGTCAGTAAACCTATAGGGTTTACTATGCTTAATCTTTATGGAAGAAGAATACCATGTTCTTTCTCCTGCAAATTTGCTAGGTGAATTCACACTGTTAACATGTCTGTTAGCAGCCTTCACACTTAATCATTGTACCAATAGGGTTTCTTAACCACGCATAAATAGCAATAATATTCTTTCTGATCAGTAATTAATGGCAAATAGGGAAAAAAAAAAATAGATACAACTCAACCCATAACAAGAACATAAAGTTAGTATAACAGAACTTATGTATTCAAACAAATGTATTTATCTAGGAAAATCCTGAATTTGGAAAAGAAGGCTGTATGGTATTCTGAACTCTAAGCTTGTAGTTAAGATTAGAATAAACAAATTAAAAGAATTTGCTAAAAATTGGAAAATCTTAAACAAAACAAGCCTCTGAAAATAAAAAGACAGAAATAACTTCAATGTTTCTGTGAAACAAATATCTTTTTAGATGAAAATTTGAAATGTATACATGAAATGAAATCAAGTATGAAACATGTATTTATAAGTATTTCATCATTAAAATAACACTTATGAATTGAAAAGAAACAAAATATAAATTTTGTTATTATGTTATGATATTTTTGTTATTATGTTATTTTGTTATTATGATAATAGGGTTCTTTTATGCCTATGAAAGATTAAAGAAATATTTTGTTTATTTTTGTCATTACCAGGGCATTGAAAACTGGAACTAATAGATTATATTGAGTTTAAGATAGATTGATATTAAAATGTGATATATTTTAAAAGGCTGATCATGTTTAAGTTTGCTTAAACAGCATTTGTCTTGGTTGCTCTAAGTCATTTTTTTTTTTTTTTCCAAGTTGTGGGAGCCATCAACAAAAGTACATACTTCAATTAAATTATCTTTTTTTTTTTTTTTTTGTAGTTGGTGCTAATAAATTACCTCTAACTTAAATATTCACCATGGGAATATTTTGTTTCAACAAAACATCATAAATCATTTCCAATCAAAATGACATTAGAAATATTATCAGAGTAAGGAAGACAGTAATTTTATAT
The DNA here is from genome assembly GCF_000298275.1 of Orycteropus afer afer. Lineage (NCBI taxonomy): Eukaryota > Metazoa > Chordata > Mammalia > Tubulidentata > Orycteropodidae > Orycteropus > Orycteropus afer. The sequence continues at coordinate 854,280 of NW_006921684.1, forward strand.
AAGTGTAAGACATCAGTCATATGAAGAAACACTTGCATTGCAATGTTTCAACCCGAAAAAGGTGTGCTGAGATTCAGTGTTCCTCAAAATAATGAGCCTTTATAGGTGAGAGAAGATGAAACTTCTGTGTGTTTAAAAAAGAATATCATCCATATGTTTCTGACTGCACTTAAGAAGTGAATGTTTTAAAAGCCATGATCCAGTTAGCAAGTTCGATTCCTAGTTTCTTGATTCCTAGATGACAAACAGGACTGTTAGGATTGGATATTCTTTTAACATACTGTGAACAAGTGTCAGTCTGGGAATTAATTTCTAGACACCATAATATATACCGGTAGCCACTTTTCTTTCCTTCTGAGCACAAGGGGATATGGTATTTGCTTGTTTTTTGTTATGTAAGAACAAATGATTAGTTCTAGCCAAGGAGAACTCATTGCTTAGGAGACACTGAGTTTCTGTTAAGGGTGATGGGAATATTTAGAAATAGATAATGGCGATGGTTGAACAACATGATAAATATAACTAATGTCATTCAATTGTTCATGTGAAGAATGCTGATATGGCAAATGATTTGTTACGTATATATTTACCACAATAAAAAAGTAAAATAATAATAGTATGTGTTCTTTGAAGCTAAAGTATTTAATTGCTGATGTGAAAATCTCCAGCTGCTATAGAGGCCACAGTCAGATAGTGCATTTTCAAGATAACTAGAAGTTGATTCCTTTTATGTTGTGGATTAAATTATGTCACCCCAAAAGAAATGTTAAAGTCTTAACCCCCAGTACCTGTGATATGACTTAGTTTGAAAATAAGGGTTTTGAAGATGCTATCAGTTAGCAACAGGTCACATTGGAGTAAGGTGGTTCCTAATCCAATTTGAGTATTTGAGTATCTCCTTATAAAAGTGGAGAACAGACACAGAGGGACACAGTTGGGGAAGACACCCATGTGAAGACATCTAGGACAAGGAAAGGAATGCCAAGAAACGACTGGGGCTTCCAGAAGCTGGAGGAGCTCTGGTGGCATAGTGCCTAAGGCATTTGACTGCTAACCAGAAAGCTGGTAGTTCAAACCCACCACCACTCCTCAGAAGGAAGACTGGGTAATCTGCTTCCACAGAGATACTGCGTTGGAAACCCAAGGAGGGGTCACTATGAGTTGGAATTGACTCAGCGGCAGTGAGGATTTTTTTTTTTTTTCTTTTTTGTCCAGAAGAAGACAGAGAAGGATCTTTCTCTGAAGGGAACAGAGAGAAAGGGCCTGTTGAAGCCCTGAATTCAGACTCACAGCCTCCAGAACTATGAGACAATAAAGTTTTGTTGTTTGAAGCCAACTGTTTTGTGATACTTTATTAGGGCATCCCTAGGAAACTAATGCAGTATGAATAGTAGACACCCAATTGACTCATGATGTTATGTGAACAAGAAATAATTCTTTGGTATTTAAGCTACTGGAATTTGAGGGGACATTTGTTACTGTGGTATTGTTTAGGTTAAACTAATACAAGTGTATTACATATTAGTAACACTTATCAATAGTGAGCTCTGGTAGTGTAGTGCCTAAGGCACTTGACTGCTAACCAGAAGGCTGGCAGTTCAAACCCACCAACCACTCCTCAGAAGGAAGATGGGGCAATCTACTTCTGTAGTGATACAGCTTCGTGGAAACCCAAGGAGGGGTCACTATGAGTCAGGTACGACTCCACAGCACATAACAACAACACTTACCAATTAGGCATTTAATAAATAATATAAATGGCACTTTTTCAATTGATCATTAAAGATAATTCATTTTTTATGAAAATATAAATAGCTATGTGTGTGAATCCTTATTTCTCTTTATCTCCATTAAAAACAAAACTCGTTGCATTAAGTCAATTCCAATTCCTGGTGACCCCATGTGTTACAACACAGAACTATTCCATAGGCTTTTCTTAGTTGTAATCTTAAAGAAACCTGATCACCAGCTTTCTTCCATGTCATAGGTTTGAACCACCAACCTTTAGGTTGGTAAACAGCAAACTCCATGCACCACCTAGGGATCTAAGTGATATAACTTCTCCCTATATCTTGCATTTTCTAAAATTAATACCATAGCAAATACTGAGAAGCTAGCTTTTTTATTCAAAATTATTGTGAATTTATTTGTTGGCTTTTGTTTTTGTTTGTGTTTGTAGCAGATAAGGATAAAGGGGCAGCACTACCTTTCATTTAAACATTTTAAACACTCATTAGGCTGCAAATATACACTGAGGGTTTAGAGCTGTATCTTGAAAAAATTTTCCAAATGTTTCTTTTTTAATAAAGTCACTGTGTCACAGTATTATATTGGTAGCTTTACCATGAATTGATACCTAGAAAACTAGACTTTGAATCCCACCTATGTTCACCATTGAGAGGTGCTTATCTGGGTTCTTTGTTTTCTTTATCATGGTGCTCCTCTTATTTAGATCCCATGCACTATCTGTTGCATTTTTTTTCCTTTTTCTGTATACAGATTTATCTTCAAACTTCACCATTTGTTTCTGAATCTCTTTTTCCAGTGCTTTAAGCTGTTATCTAATAGTAATATATTTTGCAGGATATATAATAATTAGTATTTTCAAAAGGATGCTTCTTATCAGAGAATTATAATTACAAAATTCCTAGAAAATCTTAGATAAACCAAAGTAGAAGACAATCTAATTGTTAATCAGCATAATATTGCAAATCACATCACCTCTCCCTCTTTTTTTTTTTCTTTTGTAACCCATGTATTTTTCTCATTAGTTTACACTAGCTTCATAGCAAAAATTTTTCATTACTTGTCTTCCAGTGCTGTATATCAGTGACATAACTATGATTGGTAGTAAATTACAGTGTCACTCTCCCCCTATTGATCTCCTCTTATGCCAGACCATACTGAAACCTTAGTAATGTTTATTGTCAATTTTCATCATAGAATAATATGTGATAATATAGTTTAAATTGCTTAGCTGTAATATTTCTTAGATTATATAAATAATAAATACCAATGAAAAAACTGGGAGCTCTGGTAGAGTAGTGTCTAAGACACTTGA
>NW_006921684.1:857779-859986 GCF_000298275.1 Orycteropus afer afer
AAAAAAAAAAAATTAACCTAAAGCTTTAGCCTTGTACGCATAATTATACATATAAGCTGGGCTTACCAATAATGTTTTTATTGTTAAAGATAACTATAGGAATATTGTTACAAAAAACCTATAAATTTCTGTTGAACACTGCACACAAATTTTATAGACAGTCATTTGGGTGTCACCTCCACTGATAGCATCACCCAAGGTAGTTCACACACCACTAGTGATGTCAAACCAAAACAAACCAAAAACAAAAAACCTCAGTGCCATTGAGTTGATTTTCACTCATAGTGACTCCTCCTTAGGTTCCCAAGGCAGTATCACTACGGAAGTATATTGCCCAACCTTAGTGATGCCACTATGTAGTTATTCAATCTAAAAATGACACTTACTTGAAATACTTCTGCTATCTAAGTAAACATAAAAGGAAGGATAATATTATGCATTCATAATGATTAAGTGCTACTTCTCTGATAACATTTATTTATATTTCTTTAGGGAACCCTTAAATTTGACATTTCATCATAAAACAAAGTAATAATTTGTAAAGCAAACTTGATGTTTGCATCAAAGTAATATATTGTAAAAGCTGTGTTGAAGCTGTTTATAATGGAATATGGTTACATTACTTATTTTCTATTCTTAGAAAATGAACTAAGTGGAAATAGAAGGGAAAAGGTGGCACTTAGGAAATTCTTGTTAGAGAGAGAGGACTACAGTTTAAATTCAATAACATATATCAAATTTAACTGATTAATTGTTTTATTCCTCACTGTCACATTCTACATAAGAAAAATACTCTAACTCAGAATAAAATATATAAGTGGCTCAATTAGAACAACTCAAGAAAGGCTGTCAAAATTTTATTATGTAGAGTTAAGTGAAGTTGTGGCTAAAATTGTGCTTTAATCTGAATTTATGTCTTGATTACAAATGATCTAGTCATGCAGAGTCAAAGCTTTTTGGAGCTTTCAGGGAAAACTAAAGATTATCTGAATAAAACCCATCATTGAATCATTGACAGAATTGAGGCTTAGAAAAATAAAGTCAGCTCTCAATGTCAGGAGTCTCTGGGTGGCACAAGAGGTGATAATGCTTGACTACTAACCTAAAGGTTAGTGGTTTGAATCTATCCAGAGGCGTATTAGAAGAAAGGCCAGGTTGTTTTCTTCTGAAAACTGACAGATTTGAAAAACACATGGCATCAGTTTCGCCTTGTAATAGATGAGGTTACCATTAGTCTGAATTGGCTCCCAAGTGAGTAGAAATCAATACCATACAACCATTGACTTTCAACCTTTCATAAGTTTAATATTGCCTTTATTTATTCATGTTTTTAATTTTCAGTTACTATCAGACATTATTCCCTGCCTCCGTTTTTGCTACAAACATTTATTTTACACAGAATCACTAAGAATTTAGTACTGATTAATGTCATCTTACTCTTAAAAGGCAAAATATTAGGTATCATTGTGAAATAGTTCACAAATAAAAACAATTCATGAGTAGATTTAACATATATATTAAAAAGATTAGAATTTTAAATGCTAGCTCTTTTCTCTGTTCCTTTATTGCTTTATCATATATCATATATCTTTAAGAATGTTACAATGATATATCTCTTTGTCTCATTTACAGATTCATAATGCAAACTTTAAAGCATTAAACTATTTTATGAAAATTTATGTTTTAAGTAATTAATTGAAATTAATATGCACATTAGGGAAATTTAGTAAAATGTGTAAAAAGATTAGTTGCTTTTCTCAAAGTGGAATTTTAGAATAAAATTACTAAAACTGAGAAAATAATATAAATATGTTATATACTACAAAAGAAATATTCTATGATAGAAGACAAAAGTATTCCCAAAATTCATAACATTTTCACATATATTTTATAATATTAAATTGTCTAAAAGTATACTAACAACCATCCTAAGGGAGAGGAAGAGTGGCAACGGGAAAGGAGTATTGGTTTTATCCACAGAAGCACACTAATCAGGAGTACTAATTTTTGTTGTTTCTTATTACACAAGCTTACTTTTTGTACGGATTAATGGAATACTGGCTATGAAGTATTTTGAGAGTCCAAGTTGTTGTTGTTGTTAAGTGCCGTCGAGTCGTTTCCGACTCATAGTGACCCCATGCACAGCAGAACGAAACACTGCCCGATCCCGCGCCAGTCCCACAATCCCTGCTATACTTGATCCCATC
>NW_006921684.1:860856-869440 GCF_000298275.1 Orycteropus afer afer
ATGAGTACAATCAAGTGCTCAGGGATTCCCATTCTTCTCAATGTTGTCCATAATTTGTCATGATCCATACAATCAAATGCCTTCGCATAGTCAATAATGAGAGTCCAAGAGGATATACTATTCATAAGGCTTTCAGTGGCCAATTTTTTCAGAAGTGGATGGCTTCATCCTTCTTCCCAGTCTGTCTTAGTCTGGACATTCTGCTGAAATCTATCTACCATGGGTGGCACTGCTGGTGTTTGAAATACTAGTGGCATATCCTCTAGACTCACAGCAACATGCAAGCCACCACAGTATGACAAACTGACAGATAAGTGGTGGATTCAGCTGGATTCAGAAAAGGAGGTGGAATGAGGGATATCATTGCTGATATCAGAAAATTCTTGGCTAAAAGCAAAGAATACAAGAAAGATGTAGAGACTTCCAGAAAGATGGAGGAACAGGCAGACAAGCTATGCAGGCCCTCTTCAACAAAGGAAAAAGAAACCAATTGACAGAGATACAGAAGATAATCCTGGAGCCCTGAGCTTTGAAAGGAAGTATGCAGAAGTGGATTAGGTACCAACCAGTAGAAAAACCTGAATGAAAACAGGCTCTAAACATAGGCTCTGTTTGCCAAGGACAGCAGGGACATATGGGAGGCTGACAACAGGAAAGGAGACAGGTGGTGAGTGTGTAAGTGCTGCCAACTAGCAAATAGAGGAGCATAGCACAGTACACTGCTTACGTAGATAACATACAAACAAAACAAAGAAAATGAAAATTGTGGACAAGTAACCCCAACATACAATCACCAATTAAATATATACACAAAATGTCACCATGCCTTGGAGACAACAGAGCATCACAGTCCACAAAAAGAAGCAAGACAAAGCAGGAGAAACAAGGGACCAGGATACAGACCCAAAACTTATCCCTGAGGAAGACACAGCATTCAAACTCCCTGATAAGGAATTTGAAAGAATTATATTAAGGTATCCTCAAAGGACTGAGAGACAGATCAAGGAAAACACTGACAAAATTGAGGAAAGCACAGAGAAAACCCTAGAACAATTTCGAAGACAATACAAGAACAAAATGACAGAATAAATGAAAAATTGGAAATGATACAAAATCTCCAGACAAAAATCCAGAAGACTGATAGTAAATTTTCAGAAATAGATAAGACATTGAATGGGTGAAGGAGTAGAATTGAATCAATGGAAAGCAGAATTAGTGAGATTGAAGGCAAATACCCCCAATACTTCTTTAGAAAGTGATCAATCAGAAAAAAAAGATCAAAGCAAAATGAAGAAAGCCTAAGTTTCATGTGAGATACCATCAAAAAGGAATCTCCTATATGTAATTGTAATTCTAGAACAGGAAGAGAAAAATAAAACCACAGAAAAAAATTGTCAAAGATTTGTTGGAAGAGAATTTTCCTGCTATGATGAAAGATTAGAATATATCCATTCAATAAGTCCAACAGACTCCAAAGAGGATAGACCCAAAGAAAATCACCAAGACATATCATCATCAAACTCACCAAAACCAAAGTCAAAGAAAGAATCCTGAAAGCAGCACAGGAAAAACAAAAAATTACGTGAAGTGGTAATCAGTAAGACTAAGCTCGGATTTCTCAGCAGAAACCATGTAGGCAAGAAGAAAATGGGATTGTATATATAAAACCCCAAAAGAGAAAAATTTCCAACCAAGAACTATGTACCCAGCAAAATTGTCCCTCAAATGTGTTGGTGAAATTAGGGTATTTCCAGATAAGCAGAAATTAAGGGAATTTGTGAAAACCAGATCAACCTTACAAGAGATGCTAAAGGGAGTCCTTTGGACAGAGAAGCAACAACAACAAACAACAACTGACCATTAATGCACATGGTGACATATCCCAGAAACCTACCCAGATATGGAAATATCCAAAGTAAATAAGCCTACAAGGTTGAAAACAGGGAACCAGAGACACCAACTGACAAATGAGGACAACTACAAACCAAAAAGAGGGAACAAATTGTATAAATTGTTAAAGAATTTCTTGATGGTAAGGAAGTCAAGACAACCAAAAGACAAAATGGACTATTATAAACTTGGGAAGAAAACTATAAGTCACAGGGTAACCTCAAAGAAAAATGATAAACCTTCACATCAAAATAAAAAAGAGGACCAGCACAAATATTTAGCAAATACTAAAACAATAGCAATGAAGGAAATAATAACGCAATTCATAAACAAAATGACCTCAGCACAGAAAAAATATATGGAACAAAGAAATCAACACATGAAAAAGCACATAACAAAAATGACAGCAACAGATTCATACTTGTCGATAATTACATATCTGGCAAGGGACTTATTTCTAAGATTTATAGAAAACTCCAATGCCTCAACAGAAAAGGAATTAACAATCCAATTGAAAAAATGAGCAGAAGATATGAATAGACACTTAACCAAGGAGGATATTCAGGTGGCCAGCTAATACATGAAGAGATGCTCACAATCATTTGAACATCAGAGAGATGTAAATCAAAACAACAGTGAGATACCATCTCACCCCAGCATAGATGGCAAGGTTCAATGAGACAGAAAATAACAAATGCTGGCAGGGAGGTGGAGAGATTAGGACTCGCATACAATTCTGGTGGGATTGTGAAGTGATACAGCCACTGTGGAAAGTAGTATGGTGATTCCTTATGAAGCTAGAATTGGAGATACCATGTGACCCAGCTTTTCAATACCCTCACATGCATATGAAAGGTAGACACTGAATAAGGAAGACCAAAGAAGTGTTGATGCTTTTGAGTTGTGGTGCTGGCAATGAATACTCAAAGTACCGTGGACTACCAGAAGAATGAACAAATGTGTCTTGGAAGAACTGCAGCCAGAATGCTCCCTAAAAGCGAGAATGGCCAGACTTTGTGCGTTTTGTCAGAAGGAACCATCCCTGGGAAAGGATATCATGCTTAGTAAAAAAGCAAAACTGGGTACAACCCTCAACAAGATGGATTGGCACAGTGACAGCAATTATGGGCTCAAGTATAGCAGAGATTGTGAAGCTGGTGCAGGACCAGGCAGTGTTTCATTCTATTGTACATGGCATTGCTATGAGTCAGAGCCAATTCAAGGGCACCTAACAAGAACAAGAGGATATGATAATATTGGTGTTCTGAATGTTCTGAGTATTCACAAGTATTAAGCATTATAAAAGGAGCTCTGCTGGCATTTTAAGAATCATTGTAAGGAGCTTTGGTGGTGCAGTTCCTAAGGCATTTGACTGCTAACGAAAAGACTGGAAGTTCAAACCCACCGGTTGCTTCATGGAAAGAAGATGTGGCAATCTACTTTTATAAAGATCTATCACTTTGGAAACCCAATGGGGGTTGCTATGAGTCAAAATCAACTCAATGGCACTGAGTTTGGTTTTGTTTTTTGTTTTTGGTGGCATAGTGGTTAAACTATTTGGCTGCTAACCAGAAGGAGGACAGTTCAAACCCACCAGCTGCTCCATGGGAGAACGATGAGGCAATCTGCTTCCTTAAAGATTTATAGCCTTGGAAAACCCATGGAGCAGTTCTACTTTGCCCTACAGAATCATTATGAGTTGGAATCAATTTGATTGCAGTGGGTTTTGTTTGTGTTTTTTTTGGTAGAAACCACATATTCACACATTACTTGGTTAAGTGTTCAGCTGATAAATAAAAGATTTGTGGTTTTTGCAGTTCTGTGGTAGATCTGATTATTTCTTTCATATTTATTACAGCCAATAAAGTCCTATAGGGCAGTTATATTCTGTCACATAGAGTCATTATGAATCAGAATCCACTAGGCAGAATACAATGGCAAAAAACAACATGGTCCTTCCTACCCATGAATTGAACTCTCTATGTGATATAAATGCATTGGCAATGTGACTTTCAAAATTATTTCAATTTTCTTGAAGTCTAGAGTGATTAGTCTGCTGTTGTAAGGTGCTATTGAGTGTGTTCTAACTCATAATGACCCTATGTACAACAGAACAAAACACTGCCTCATCCTGCGCCATCCCCACAAATATTGCCACACTTCAGCCCACTGTTGGAGCCACTGGGTCAATCATGCTCATTGAAGGTCTTCCCTTTTTTTGCTGACCCTCTACTTTACCTGGCATGATATCTTTCTCCAGAGATTTGTCCCTTGTGACAACATGACCAAAGTATGAAAGACAAAGTCTGGCTATTCTCACTTCTAAGGAACAGTCTGCCTGTATTTCCTTCAAGATAGATTAGTTCGTTCTTCAAGCCATCTATGGTACATTCAATACTATTCACCAACACCACAATTCAAATACATCAGTTATTCTCTGGTCTTCCTTATTCATTGTCCAGCTCTGAGGCTATTGAAAATAGCATGGCTTGGGTCAAGTGAACCTTAGTCTTCAAAATGACATCTTTGCTCTTACACACTTTAAAGAGGTCTTTTCAGCACATTTGCCCAATGCATATATCATTTGATTTCTTGACTGCTACTTCCATGCGATTGATTGTGGATCCAGGTAAAATGAAATCCTTGACTTCAGTCTTCTCTCCATTTATCATGATGTTGCTTATTGGTCCAGTTTGATCATTGTTTTCTGTATTTTTAAGTGTAATCCAGAGTAAGGACTGAAGTCTTTGATCTTAATCAGTAACTGTTCAAGTCCTCTTCAGTCTCAGCTAACAAGGTTTTGTCATCTGCAGATCACAGGTTGTTAATGAGTCTTCCTCCAATCCAGATGCCATATACTTCTTTATATAGCCCACCTTCTTTGATTAATTGCCGACAGCATACATGTTTTCTGACTACCATTTCGTGTTCTTTGTTTCCAACTTTCTCACTGAAATCACCAGCAATTATCAATACATACTAATTGCATGTATGGTCAATTTCAGACTGCAGAAGTTGGTAAAAATCTTCAAATTCTTCATTAGTATTTGGTTAATAAATTTGAATAATAGTCATATTAGCTGGTCTTCCTTGTAGGTATGTGGATATTTTCCTATCACTGACAGTATTGTATTTCAGGATAGATCTTGAAATGTTCTTTTTGATGATAAGTGTGATACCATTCTTCTTTAATTTGTCATTGTCAGAATAGTAGATCATATACTTGTCCAATTCAAAAGGGCCAATACAGTCCATTGGAGCTTATTAATGACTAGGATATCTATCTATATATATTACATTTCTTTTCTTACAACTTCCAATTTTCCTAGATTCATACCCCTTTAATTTCCTGTTTGAATTATTAATGGATATGGGCAGCTGTTTCTTCTCATTTGGAGTTGTGCTTCATCTGCAAATGAAGATCTAGAAAACTTGACTCCATCCACATCATTCAGGTCACCTCTAATTTCATAAGACAGCTCTTCTCCAGTCATATTTTCAGGCCTTCAAGCCTGAAAACCTGAAGGGGTCATCTTCTGGCACTATGTCAGAAACTGTTTCCCTGCTCTTCATAAGGTTTTTAGTGGCCACTTTTTTTTTTTTTTTTCTCTTTCCCAGAAGTGGAGCTGGCCTCATCATTCTTTGTAGTCTGCCATACTGTCATATTCTGGAAGCTCAGCTGAAACCTGTGCACCATGGGTGAATCTGGTGGTATTGGAAATACAGGTGACATAATTTCTAGCATCATAGCAATACCAAAGCTACTACACTATGGTAAACCAACATAGGGTGAAGTGGTTAGACTACTGGGAAACACTTAATTTCTGAAAAGAATTATATAGTTTGAGAAAAATACAATAAAGACCTAAGTCAAATGCAGCTACTATAAGGCAATAAAATTCTTTACAACCTGAACATTTGACCTTACATTATTAATTTGGCCCCAAATAGAACTGATAAGAAGGAGGCAGAAAGTTGCCTCTGATAATTAAATCATCATACAAAATACCAAATTTTATTATTTTTCTAACTTATTAAATATTGTTGTTGTTATTTGCCATCGAGTCGGCCCTGACTCATAGCAACCCCCCCTTGGGTTTCCGAGAAATACTAGGTAGTATTTAATATTTTACATTCTAACTTCTACATTTAAAAAGTTGGATTGATTATAGTTGCCCTACATGTACATATCATTTCACTTTAAGCTGTATAAATTACCTGAAATCAGAAAAATAACAATATAAAGAATAATATTAGAGAATATGGTTTACTGAGGAATTAGAATTTGTGATTTAATAGCTATTAATTATCCTTATTGGAACATTAAACAGACAACTCAACAAAATTTTTTTTAAGCCTCTTATTTTTTTGGTTGATATCTATATGATTGGAAGCTCTGGTGGCATAGTGCCTAAGGTATTTGACTGCTAACCAGAAGTCTGGTGGTTCAAACCCACCAGCCACTCCTCAGAAAGAAAATTGGGTAACCTACTTCCATAGAGATACCACCTCAGAAACCTGGAGGGGTTGCTAGGGGTTACTATGAGTCGAATTGACTGGACATCAGTGAGGTTTTTTTTTTTTTGTTTTTTGTTTTTTAACTCTGTATAATCAGGTAATTTAAATATACTAATAATGAAAATAGTTGAGTTTTTATTGCTCCAAATTTATTCAAAACCCCTTTGATGGTTAATTTTATGTGTCATCTTGGCTAAGTTGTGGTGTCCAGTTGTTTGGTCAAATAATAAGCTCAATGTTTTTGTGAATCTATTTTTTTCATGTGTTTAACATTTATTACCAGTTGACTAAGTAAAGGAGGTTACCTTCTATAATGTGAGTGAACCTCATCAATTGAAAGCCTTAAGAACAAAAGTAGATTTATAAAGTAGAGACAATTTTTGCTTCAACACTGTGATATAAGATATTTTTTCCAGTTTCTAGCCTGCTTGGCTTACTGATTTTGGACTTGCCAGTCTCCTAATTATGTCAGGTAATTACTTAAAGTCAGTCTTTCTGTCTCTGTCTCTCTCTAAATATATATATATATATATATATATATATAACAAAACTCACAGACATGGAGTTGATTCTGACTCATTGAGACCCCCTTTGGTTTTCCAGAGCAGTAAATCTGGAGAAGTAGATTGCCTAGTCTTCCTTCTGGAGAGTGGCTGGTGGGTTTAAACCCTCCTGGCTAGTAGTCAAATGCCTTAGGTACTATGCCACCAGAGTATAGAGATAAGATAGAGATAGAGACAGAGAGATGTATCCTACCGCTATGGAGTCAATTCTGACTCATAGAAACCCCCACTAGGTTTCCAAAATAACAAATCTATATGGAAATAGATCGCCCCATTTACCTTCTGCAGACTGGAAGGTTTGAATCACCAACCTTCTCATTAACAATCAAATGCCTTAGGCATTGTGCCACCATAGATATATGTATGGAGATCCTGTTATTTCTATTCCGTAGAAAACCTTGACTAATATATTCTGCTATATAAAATGAGAAGACAAGAAAATAATGATCCTAAGTTTGAAATTTTTGAAAACTAAGAAGATGATTAATTGGATGGTGCCATGCTGTGTTAGACTGGGTTCTCTAGAAACACAAAACCAGTAAAGCTTATATATAGAAAGAGAGAGAGAAAAATTTATCTTAAGAAAATGGCTCACACACTTAGAGAAGCTGGCAAGGGCAAAGTTCTTGGATCAAACGTCAAGCTGGAGGCTTTTCCCAACTCATGCAGCTGCAAGGGCTGAGGAGCTGAAGGTTGGCAGGCAATCTACTGGCTGTTGACTCCAACAAATGATGAACCCAAGATCTCCAGGCTGAATGATGGATTGTTCGCTCACGGACAGTTGTAGGCAGCACAACAGAATCTCAATCCACGAAAGAATCTCTATTCCTGGGATGTCCATAAATATACTGTAATCAGGCCACACACCTAGGGAAACTCCCTTTTAATGGATTGGCTGCTCAAAACATATTCATCTGATCCCATCATGGGAATAACCGCATCACAACTGCTTAAACCACACAGAATTGTGGTCCAGCCAAGTTGACCCACAGCTCCAACTATCACACATGACTTAACAAAAAGAACTCTAGTGGCACAGTGGTTAAAGCACTGGGCTGCCAACTAAAAGATCCATGGTTTGAACTCACCAGGTGTTCCATGAGTGAAAGATGAGGGGAGTCTGCTTCATGTAAAGATTTACAGCTTTGGTAACCCTATGGGGCAGTTCTGCTCTGTCCTATAGGGTCACTGTGAGTCAAAATTGATTTGATGACGGTGGGTCTGGTTTTTGGTTTGGATGCCCTAACAAAGCATTTTTGGGAGCAAAAGAAGGCATTGTGTCTTAATGCTCCTAACACAGAGAATTTGAATTCAAATCTACTTCATTCCATAAATGCAGGTAAAGTTTAGATGCTGAACAAGAGTAATAGCTAAATACGTAGTTGCAAGCAAGAAAAAATAAATGTGCTTTTAACATTAGCTGTTAGATTTCCCACACAAGTTAATATCTAAAACTGAATCAACAACCAAATACCACATCATGAGGAATCTTGACACAGCCAATTTGTGTCATATACAATGATATTTTTATATACCATGAGAATGTTTCTCTCTAGAGTTTTTGGTCAAAATAACAAAACAGTGCACATTCAACCTACTGATTGCATCAAAAA
>NW_006921684.1:869915-877742 GCF_000298275.1 Orycteropus afer afer
AAATTGAATATATAATATTTGTTGAATATTTCATGAACTCAAATTCCTATGCATATTTTTACATGACTTTATTTCATTTTCACTCTGAGATTGTTTGTGATCATCTTTTTACCTAACTTCACAAACTATCATTATTACATTCTTCCATTATATTGATTCAGTATCCACAGCTGTGTTATATTTGTTAAGGGTTTTTGCTGTGTTATATTTGTTAAGGGTTTTTGCAGACTCTTTGCTACCTTGTGTACAATAGTGTTTTGTATGATCAAAGCTGTAAGCAAAGTAAGAGGATTCACACTGTTTTACCCTCTCTGTACTTTTTTATTTAGTTTTTGTCTATCTCTGGTTCAGTCACTTTCAGACTTCATAATCATCATGCTTCTTTCCTCTTTATTGTTTCTCCTCTCTATAAAGTTAATATAAGCTTATGTGTAAAGAAAAAAATATTTCAGAATTTTTCAAATAGGACATATTCCTCTACTCAAACCTATTTTACCACATATTATTTTACCACATATTATGCTTACTTCATTAAGCACATGTTATGCTTGCTTTCATTAACTTTATCTTAGTTTCAAATTCTATGCTATTAGATATTTTTATTGTAATTAGTGTATCTATTAACTGATATCAAAGATCACATAATCTCCATTCATGCAAGTATCATACGAAGTAAAACATGCAGAAGGTTAGGGTGAACAACAAAAAAGTTATGCAAATGTGTAAGTATATTATGTGGCTTACCATTATTAAAAGAAGACATCAAGTAAGTGAATAGAGGAGTAGATTAGAAACTACTTTCCAGAACATTATATGTCAAATATAGGCTTCAGTCTATATTATCTGCTTTCCAATTTAAAATTAATAAAGTTATGTGAGTAAGGAGAAGAAACAAAAAGCATTATGTTTATTAGTTAATACTAGTGATTTGCAAAAAAATATTAGAGTGTGAATTAACAGAGCATGTAGAATTGCAAAGCCATTGAAATAGGCCACATCCAAGGGAATGAAAGCAGGGATAAGGAAGATGAATGTGGAATTGCAAAGGAAGGGATGGATATGAAAAACATGTTAACATGGATGTCAAACAAGCATTTGGAGATAAAGGACTAAATATAAGGAAAAACAATGGTGGACTATAAGTGATGAATCAGATACATTAGGGTGGTAGTAAAATTCTTCCTCAGAGTAAATAAAACAAAATGTTAAAAAAAAAACCATATTTTTAAAAACTTAAAGTTATTATGGCTTATAAACTGATTACTTGTTTAAATGATTGCTGGACCATGTAGTAGTAATAATATATAATGAAATTTGTAGAAAAGTTATAAACTATATAAGGTTTTAAATTATGCAAAATCAATGTGATTTGAAAAATATTTAAAAGGACTATTATGAAAATTAAAATATTTTGAGACAAAATAATTTTTGAATAAGCCTCAAAAATGAAAAGTTAGAAGAAATATTTCATAGTGTTATTAAAAAGATATAAAATAATACATCCAAATATGCAGTGAGATGAATTGTCATGATGACAATGATTATATAATAATAACACCAGCAAAAAATAATAATAAATTAATTTTTACATTGACTGCAAAAATACATGCCTATAAAAGATAATGCATTTCTATTTTTTAGAGAAAATATGGGTCCATTCCTTCATAAGAAAAACTATTGGACATGTACTAAAGTACAGATAATTTTCTCAGACTAAGGCTAAAAATATGAAAACCCATACTCTGGCTCAAAATGTGAGAATTCCAATAAAATAAAGTGACAGATAAAAAATTAAATCAAATAATAAATCTGAAATATTTTGAAAATTATATCCTGTATCTATTGTAGAACATAGAAGAAGGATAACTTTGTAGAGCTAAGGAATTCAGAGTGGATTTTATGGAGAAGACAACTATTGAGGAGCTTCTTGAAGAAATTAGTCAAAATTTTGCCACATGGACAAGGACAGGATTAATATTTCTTAAGGGCAAATGAAAAAGCCTAGTATAATTGAGAATTACAATTTGTATAGGATTTCTGAACTGTAACATGGAAGAGGAGTTATTGGAAGTAGATTACACATATACACTGTGACCAAGTCATGCAGGGCTTTGTATACTGTGTGTTTGAGGAGACTCAAAATGAGTGTCATTGAATACATGTCTGGACACTGCAGTAAACTTTCAGTTCAGTTAATTCTGTATGAGGACTGAGATTTATCTTGTGAAGAGTCAACTTGAGGAAAAAAAGATTGATACATGAAAATTGTGACCCACTACTAAGAAAGCTAGTTGTCAAAGAAGAGGACATTAATTAGTAAATATGGTGTCTATCTCTCAAATAAAACTTTGGGAGCTTTTAGGATCTCTAAATATCCTGGATTCCATACTACCTATAAATTTCTCACCCAGTTTCAAAAAAGTTAGTCACTGCCTGAAAAGGTATTCTGTACCTTTCAGAGAAGAGTCCCGGGGTGGTTCAAGCAGTTAAGTGACTTAACTCGTTACCACAATTTTGGAGGTTCAAGTCTTCCCAGAGACAGCTTGGAATAAAGGCCTTATGACCCACTTTTGAAAAATAAGCCATTAGAAATCCTATGCAACATGGTTCTACTCTGACACTCATGAAGTTGCCATGAGTTGGATCTGACTCCATGGCAACTGGTATGGTATTGTATACCTCACTCAAGAATGAACTACAATGTCCCACTATACTCTGTCCTTATTGAGATTAGGCTGAACTCCGAATATTGTCACTTTCCTAACAGAAGTGGTTACCATGCAGAGGCAGTTCCTACTTTAATGATATTTGATGAGAGAACCTGTGGAGCAATAAGAAGCATGCCTCTAAATAGTAAAAAACATGAATACCATAGGATGGTCAGGAAAGCTCACAAAAGCCAGCAACATACAAACTCAGTGTGATTTTTGAGAATCTGAACTACAAGTAAAAAAGTAAAGTATTCACACTAAACCACATGATCTCCAGGATTTTTTGCAGATGGTATCATTCTGAATGAAAAGAAAATCTCCAAAATAATTGATTTAATTGATTTGCTTGACTAAAAATGGGACTATAGAAAAGTCATATATAACCATAACACTATAAAATGAGCTCTGGTGGTGTACCATTTGACTGTTAACCAAAACGTTGGTGGTTCAAACCCACCAGCAGCTCCATGGAAGAAAGATGAGTCACTCTGCTTCGGTGAAAATTTGTAGCCTTGGAAACCCAGCAGGAGTTCCTATGAGTTGGAATCAACTCAATGCTAGTGAGTTTGGTTTGGTTTTTGGTAACACTATAAAAGAAAGACAATATTTTGAAACATTAAATTTTGTTATTATTCAACTACATGTTGAAGAAAACAAGCAGTGAAATATAACTTTTTCAACTAATTCACTTGAATAAACTTTTTCCAAATATTTAATTTAATTGACAAAAAGCTTTTATTCTCCATGCTATATAATTCATGCATATGAACAAGGAAAAACCAATCTGAAATTTTAGTAATAAAATCAAATGTATGCAGTATGCAAAGCAGATTGAACTATTTTCTTCTGTACAGATGTTTTGCTACCAATTTAGAGTTATTTCTTTTTTAGTATGGAAAGATATAACATTATACTGCAGTGTTGAACATTCCATTAAATCATAAACTAATAATAATAATAATTCAATTATATCATCAAAGTGTATATTGTGATAATTTAAATCATATTTTAATGGTCTCATTAATATAATTAGTCTTAGATAATAAACATGATTGGGCCCTAGTAAGATATGAGATTTAATTGACTCACTTCCATAATTGGAGCTATCTTATTTAACTATCATTTTTCTGTTTTTAAAAACATAGTTATTTCATTTTCTCAGAATGAGCTTTTTGAATTATATATAAGGAGTAGAATTATGATGGGACTTAAAGGATTGGTCTCCATTTATCCCTGAGATCAAACCAATGGATCCCCTTCTTAATTATAATTACTGATCTATATATGTAATACTCTTTTTTTTTCCCCTTCTCATATTCTGAGACATTTGAGCTCTGTCTACCTTCAGGATTTTAGTTTTTAAAAATTTTTTTAAACCTATTTGTTACATTTTAAATAGACATTAAATTAATAAAATCAAGTAATAGCTTTCTAAGTCTTTAACATTTCACAATTTAATTTCTAAAATAAAACATTGGTTGTGCTGAAAAACAATTCACTACCATCAAGAGTTTTCTGACTCATAACAACAATCATGGGGTTTCCGAGTTGGTTAATCTTTACTGAAGTAGATTGCACTCTCTTCCTTCCACAGAGCAAATGGTGGGTTTGAACTGCCAACCTTCTGGTTAGCAGTAATGACTTAGGCACTGCACCACCAGAGCTCCTATTATTCTGCTACACCTGGCAGGAGGAAAGGGGAAAAGGATAAACATTATTTTTTTATGAAGTATTCAGTCTTAGAGTGAAAGTAAATTTGGCGATGGATATTGGTGATGGTTACACATTATTGATGGAATTGGTGTCACTGAATTGCACACATGGAAAAAATATTGAATTGGAAAATGTCATGTTACCTATTTTTACAAAATTAAAAAGAAAAAAAGTAAGATTCATGTACCACAGTAATATATTTGTGCTAAGAAACATATAGAAGACCTATATATCTTGAACTGATAAATTTAGGAACAAAAAATTAATATGCACTTTCTGTTTTTTAAGAGAAGATATCATATGTCTTCTTCGTGTTATCTCTTGGGAACCATGAGTTGTGAAGTGAAAATTTCCTAACCTTCTTTCAAAGTTTGACTAATAATAATGATTTGAATAATAAACAAGTATTTATTGAAATATTACTATGCCAGCAGCTGTTTTAAGTAGTTATTTGTATTATTAAATTTAATCTTACAAATAACTCTGAGTGTTGACCAATAACTTTTCAGACACCTATTCTCGTCTAAGATCACTCACCTGTCAATTTGTTGTATTGTGGTAGTTTGTGTATTATTATGAGGTTGGAGGCTATGAGCACTGGTATTACAAATATCTGCAGGGTCACCTATGGTGGAAAGGTTTCAGAGGAGCTTCCAGACTGACAAAAACTGCAGAGAAGGACAGGGTCATCTACTTTTGAAAAAATTGGCCAGTGAAAACATTATGAGTAACAGTGAAACACTGTCTAATACAGTGTTGGAAGAAGAGCCCCTCAGGTTAGATGACACTCAAAATATAACTGGGGAGGAGCTGCCTCTTCAAAGTAGAGTCGACCTTAATGACATGGATGGAATAAACCTTTCAGGACCTTCATTTCCTGATGGGGCAGGACTCAAAATGGGAAGAAATGCTGTAAACATCCATTAAGAATCAGAACATGGAATGTACAAAGTACGAATCTAGGAAAAGTGGGAGTTGTCAAAAATGGAATGGAATGCATAAAGATTGATATCCTAGGCATTAGTAAGCTGAAATCAACTGGTGTTGCTCATTTTGACTCAGACAATCATATGGTCTACTATGCTGGAAATAACAAATTGAAGAGGAATAGCATCATATTCATTGTCAAAAAGAATGTTTCAAGATCTATCCTGAAGTACAATGCTGTCAGTGACAGGATGATATCCTTATGCTTCTTAAGGAAGACCAGTTATAACTACTATCATTCAAATTTACACACCGACCACTAAACCAAAGATGGAGAAATTGAAGATTTTTACTAATATCTGCAGTCTGAAGTTGACCAAATGTACAATCAAGATGTATTGATTGTTACTGGTTATTCGAATGCAAAAGTTGGAAACAGAAAAATAAGTGGTAGTTGGAAAATATGGTCTTAGTAGTAGAAATGACACCCAGATCACATGATAGAATTTTGTAAGACCGATGACTTATTCATTGAAAATACCTTTTGTTAACAACGCAAATGGTGACTATACACATGGACCTTGCCAGGTAGAATACACAGGAATCAGATTGACTACATTTGTGGAAAGAGGCAATGGAGAAGCTCAATATCATCAGTCAAAACAAGGTCAGGGGCTGACTATGAAACAGACCTTCAATTTCTCATATGCAAGCTCAAGTTAGAGCTGAAGACAATTAAAGTAAATCCAAAATCAATCAAATAAACAAAAAGTTAGTCCATGAGAACCAAAATGCAAACTTGATTATATCCCAACCTAATTTAGAGACCATCTGAAAAGTAGATCTCACACAATGAATACCAATGACCAAAGACCAGAGGATTTGTGGGATCACATCAAGAACATCATCCATGAAGAAAATGAAAGGTTATTAAAAAGACAGGAAAGGAAGAAAAGAGCAAAATGGATGTCAGAAGAGACTCTGAAATTTGTTCTTGAATGGGGAATACCTATAACAAATGGAAGAAATAAAGAATTAGAAGAGCTGAACAGAAGATTTCATAAGGTGAGTTGAGAAGACAAGATAAAGCATTATAATGAAATGTGCAAAGGCCTGGTATTAGAAAGCCAAAAGGGAAGAACACGCTCAGAATTTGTCATCCTGAAAGAACGGAAGAAAAAATCAAGCCTTGAGTTGCAATATTGAAGGAGCCTATGGGCAAAATATTGAATGATGCAGGAAGCATAAAAAGGTTGTGGAAGGAATACACAAGACACTGTACCAAAAAGAACTGGTCAATGTTCAACTATTTCAGGATGTAGCATATGGTCAAGAACCAATTTATTGAAGAAAGAAGTCCAGATTGCACTGAAGGAATTGGGAAAAAGCAAGGCTCCAAGAATTGACAGAATACTCACTAAGATGTTTCAACAAACAAACAAACAAAACAGTGCTGGAGGCAATTATTCATTTATGCCAAGAAATCTGGAAGACAGCTACCTGGCCAACTGACTGAAAGAGATTGATATTTGTGCCCATTCCAAAGAAAGGTGATACAAATGAATATGGAAATTATGGAACAATATCACTCATATCACAATAAAATTTTGCTGAAGATAATTTAAAAATGGTTACAACAGTATATTGAATGGGAATTCCCAGAAATTCAATCTGGTTTCAGAAGAGGATATAAAATGAAGGATGTTATTGCTGATGTCACATGGATTTGCCTTAAAACAAAGAATACCAGAAAGATGTTTACTTGGGTTTCATTAATTATGCAATGGCTTTTGACTGTGTTGATTATAACAAATTATGTATAACATTGCAAAGAATGGGAATTCCAGAACACTTAATTGTGCTTATGAGGAACCTGTACATAGAACAAGAGGCTGTTGTTCAAACAAAACAAGGGGATACTGCATGGTTTAAAATCAGGAAGACTGTGCATCTGGGAGGTATCCTTTCACCATACATATTCAATCTCTATGGTGAACAAATAATCCAAGAGGATGGACTATATGAAAAAGAATGCAGAATCAGGGCTGGAAGAAGACTCATTAACAACCTGCAATATGACACAACCTTGCTGAAAGTGAACATGACTTGAAGCACTTACTGATGAAAATCAAAGGCTACAGTTTCAGTATGGATTACACCTCAACATGAAGAATATAAAAATCCTCACAACTGGAACAATAAACAACATCTTGATAAATGGAGAAATGATTGATGTTGTCAAAGATTTCATTTTACTTGAATCTACAATCATCACTCATGGAAACACAATCAAGAAATCAGATGCCATATTGCACTAGGTAAATATGCTGCAAAAGACCTCTTTAAAATTTTAAGGAGCAAAGTGTCACTTTGAAGACTAAGGTGCGCTTAACCCAAACTAGGACACCTTCTATAACTTCATATGCATATGAAACCTGGACAATGAATAAGGAAGACCAAAGAAGAGTTGATGACT
>NW_006921684.1:878812-879869 GCF_000298275.1 Orycteropus afer afer
CCAGTATTGTTTATTTCTGCCTGTAAGTGAAACCAGTGTGACTAAAAACACAAAAGCCAAAATATTCTCTGATCTTGTCTCAGATGGTGGTGGCTCAGATCCCTAAAGTCCGTTATCCCAATCAACTTATATGTACATGGATTGCAGCTATGGAGTGTGCCATCTTGAACACTTTACCAGCTGACTGGGCTTTATGTAAACCTTTATTATCTCCACCTCATCCTGCTTCTCTTTTTGCTCTGTATTTTTGATTAGTTACATTCCCTGCAGTGCAAGGGGAACAAAGCACTTGCTTTAATGGGTCTTTTGCAACTCTGGTTCCTGTGGGGATTTTTTTCTGATTGCATTTTTTCCAGCTGTTTTCTAGTATTTCCCACCTAGTTATAAAGAAAGGCAAAACTCTGAGAGGTACAGGGAATAATTCAGGGGATATTCCTATGAATTTAAAGAGCTTGATGTTTAAAGCAATCCTTCTACAGGGGAGTTGTTAAATAGTCTCTTATGTGTACAGGTTCAAATTTGTAATTTTAGATAACTGCAAATGCAATTTGGCCAAATTCTCAGCTAAGTAACTCTTCCATCTTACAGGAATATGTGAGTTATAATTTTTACTTTCTTATTTAAATATGCTGAGTCATGTATAATTTTATCATGTATTGCATTCCATTTTTATTTTAGTTCTTGGGCTGATAGTGCATATCTATTAAAGATGATCTGAAAAAATTAGCTCACAGATAAGACCAACTGAAGATAAAGCAATATAAAATCAGAATGTTGCATTTCACATATTTAATTTAAATATACTAACTAAATTTTGTTCAAAATAAATTATTTAATATACATAAACATTAACTAGAAGATAATAATGGAACAATGAATTTTATGACCATAATATCTATTTCTGAAGAATGACAGGGGATGCCAAGTTATTTATGTCATTGGTAACTAACCAATATTTTTTTCTATTTTTGTAAAACCATGTGAAAATAATATTATCATTTATGAGGCCCTAAATCAATTTTCCTTTGTATTTGAGAAGGTTGTCTTTCTCGATTTC
>NW_006921684.1:880709-882399 GCF_000298275.1 Orycteropus afer afer
AGATTAAGTAATTGGTGGTCACTCAACTAGTAAGAACAAAGCTAAGATTCAAATGAGACTTATAGTTCCAGGTACTATGCAGTATTCTATAACACAGCTCTATATAAATAATATGAATCAGAAACATGAGAGTTTTAAAAGTTTAGTGTAGGTATCTCAAAAGGCATGAAACATGAAGGGGGCCTCTATTTTAAACATTTACATCTTCTTATAAAATAAACACTAATCTATAAAAAATCCTTCTTACAACTGAAGACCATTCATTATGCCACAGTCTGTAAGAAAACTATTTTTAAGACTATAGGAAATTGTGTAGTTCTTATTCTGCCACTCTATATAACCAGTGCTTAGCAGTTTTGTTTTGTTTTTCCTAAGATATAAACTAAAATGGAAAAATAGTAAAATTGCAGTCTTAAGTTAATAGTTCCTTAGTATTTAAAGTCATCTACACCATCTAAATAATGATAGATAGAACAATAGTAAGAGTAAGGGTAAAAATACTTCTCAAAAAGGTGTACACTATTTCACTTTACCATTGCTGACAAGCAAATCACCAACATGCTGGTATCTTAAAATGACAACAACGTATTACTTCTCAGGATATGGTGGCTTGATTGGGCATTTCTTCTGATGTATATAGTGCCAAGAGGAGTGTTAGAATGGCTGAAAATACAAAAATGGCCTAATTACATAACTGGTCTCCAAATGGGAGATCAGCTGAAACTGTTGACTTACAAGGTCCTACCTAAGGGCCTCTCCACTTGACTCCTTGGTCTTCCTCACATCATAATGTTTTGCTAAGAGGGAATATTGTAAGTGTGGAAGTATCAATGTTCAAGCATCAGTCAAAGCCTTCACTTTAATCAGGCTTCTGGTGTTGTCCCTAAGGCATTGGACTGCTAACCAGAGGGCTGGGAATTCAAACCCACCAGCCACTAATCAGCAAGAAGACTGGGCAATCTACTTCCATAGGGATATCACCCCGAAAACCCAAGGAGGGGTCTCTATGAGTTGGAAACAACTCGATGGCAGTGAGTTTGGTTTTCAATGTCCCTTGACCAAAGCTAATCACATGGCCAAACCTGAGTCAATGAAGGAGGGAACTATATATCAATATGAATAGGAGGAAGTGTGGCTTACTGTCAACCACCCAAGTTGTAGACTACCACATTCACACACACACACACACACACACACACCATGTAATATTCTAACCCAATTTCCCCTGTCTCAGCTTCAAACAATGGTAAGTTCAGCTAAAAATCTAGTATCTGCGATTGTTCAGACCCAAAGTTCACACTATGAACTTGAAACACTTACTGATGAAGATTGAAGAATACAGTCTTCAGTATGGATCACATCTCAATATAAAGAAAACAAAAATCCTCACAATTGGAACAATAAGCAACATCACAATAAATGGAGAATCTTAGCATATATAGATATATAGACAATAGATAGAGAGAGATATATACACAATCTTAGCATGAGAATACTATGGGATACAATTTTGCTCATTGAATCTCTGTATATAGTATTTCCAGGTATGAACAAAGACCTTCTCAATTTCCCGAGCAATCCACACAAGTCTTCCATCACTGTGTTTAAATTAGCTAGGATTGTGCCTTTCTTTTCTCTTCTGACTTTTTATCACATTATCTTGAGTTAAATCTATTTCTTCTATTGAATT
>NW_006921684.1:882744-890886 GCF_000298275.1 Orycteropus afer afer
TTATTCTATTGCTATATTACAGCTCTGATCTCCCCCTTCATAGTGTTAATCAACTTTATTGAATTAAAATGTATATGCAATAAATTGCATCAGTTTTAAGCATACAATTTAGTTAGTCTAGTCAAATGCATCCATCCATTTAACTAACAAACAAGATTAAAACCAAAAGCCCTGAAAGTTGCCTTGTATCCCTTACCAGTTAACAGTCAACTAACTGTCTCCTTCCCTAGATAACCATTTATCTCATATCTACCACTGTGGACTAGATTCATTGGTGTGCTCAAAAATGTTGACTAACTGGTTAAAATAAACGAGTAATGAAAAGTCCTCTTTTGCAGAGTTTGCTGATTTCCATGGTTTGCCCTCACTATGGCAGATTTTAAGTGCAGAGTGGCATGCCATTATATACTATTATAATTAATTTGTATGTAACAATAAGTCATCCATAGGTCATTCTCCTTAAACAACTCTTCATTATTGGTGTTTAGGAATTATACCATACTGTGTTTATACACAATAATTATTGCATGGAAAATAAATCAACTCGATTTATAATAGAGCCCAAGAGCTATTTTGTAACACACATATTTTATAAAATTACAGCCAGAATGCTCCTTAGAAGTGAGAATGGCTAGACTTCATCTCACCTACTTTGGTCATTTTGTCAGAAGGGACTATTTCCCTGCAGAAGGATATAATACTTGGTAATGTAGAGGGTGCAGGACTGTACATAGGGTCACTATGAGTTGGAGCCGACTCAATGGCACTTAATAAATAGCAACAATAACCCTCTTCCTAAGAACTGACATAAAATTATTTCATATTTGATGTCTCATAATCAAAAGGTGATTCCAGCAAACAGAAAAATTAAGTCATAGCCACAATATCTTATAAATTGGGAACTTTCCTAAAACTTTCAAATTATTGTCACATTACTTAGAACACAAAAACTTATATAAGTCTGGCTCTCAATTATCAAATTTTCAGAATGAAAGATGTTATCCCATTATCACTTTATTATTAAGTTTGTAAACATACACATGGATATATCAATTTATTCCATTGGCCTACAAAAATGGACAGCACAATTAATAAAAAACAGAGAAAAAATGCTCTTCATAGGAAATAATGTCCATTTTCACACAATTTGAGATCATCATAAGCAAAATGTGATAATCCATCCTATTTGACAGCATTTCTAGACATAAAATACTTTGGATAATATCACATATAAGAAATTTGTATATCAAATCTAGATATGAATTCATGAAACACTGTTACTCCAAATATTAATTTGGAGATTATGTAATAATGCAAACATTCCTGAGTATTCCCAAGGAATTTTAATATTTAAAAAGAAATTTAGTATTACCAATTCTGATACATTGTATAAAATAATTATACAATTTCCTATCACTACCTTTGCCAAGTGAAAATCAGGATGTACACTGACTAAAATATTAATAATTTTCATTGCATTATTCAGCCAAAATGGCTAATTAATTTCTCTAGTAATTTTGTGAAGCAGAAATGAAAATACATCCACTAATACATACTTCAATTTTTTTATAAGAACTCAGAGATATGTAACAAAATGCTCTTCTTTATTTAGTTAATTAGGAGCTCTGGTGGCATAGTGGCTAAGGCATTTGATTACTAACCAGAAGACTGGTGGTTCAAATACACTAGCCACTCCTGGGAAGGAACATTGGGCAATATACTTCCGTAGGATACCACCTTGGAAACCCAAGGAGGATTGCTATGAGTCGGAATCCACTCGATGGGCAATGAGCTTGGTGTTTTTTTTTTTTTTAAGTGAATCTAATGTATATGGTTGTTGTTATGTGCCATCCAGTCAAACCTGACTTATAATGACCCCTTCTTGGGTTTCTGAGATGGTATCTCTATGGAAGTAGATTGCCCAACCTTCCTTCCCGGGAGTGGCTAGTGGGTTTGAACTTCCAGCCTTCTGGCTAACAGTCAAATGCCTTACGCACTATGCTACTTGAAAAACCTACAAATAAAGGTTTAATCTATTTTCATTGAGGGGGGAGATATATCTGCATTTAACCTGCCTACTACGAAGCAAGTTAATTATTAAAGAAAAGCGTAATCACATCCAAACAATTTCTATTTTTTCCAAATAAGAATATTTTATATTTTGCTGCTAAAAAAATCACTGTACCAATTAATAGTTTGAATATACATCCCAAATACAAGACATTGTAACAGACTTTTTAGAGCCAAGGAAGTGGTAGCAGAAGAGATACTTGATTGCCATGAGTTTTCCAGATTACTGAGGTGAAGTTTGTTTGTTTTTATTTTCCTTTACCTTTTATTGCAGTAGCCTATTACCTCAAATTCTATTATAGAAAAATAAATAGGTATCCGACAAAATATAATGAAGTCTGCAGATAGAAATTACATTACAATAATCATTGTGGGGATACCAGTAGACACACCACTGCCTTTTGTATTTTAATCTTAGGAGATTCATAAAGGGCAGCCTTTGTTTCACAGCAACTTTTGACATTTATTATGTTATTCTAATTTTTTTTTTTCCTCTTCAATTTATGAAGTTATCTATTTTCTCAAGAATTGTGTGATCACTGGTGTTCTGACTTGTTCTGATTCTCCTGCTTTAAATGCATAGAACACTAATATCATGTGCTTGAGTAACAGACAGAATACTTGCTTCTGCAACACCAATGTTGCTAATATCACAGAAAGATTTTCTGTTTAATGAAAAATAAGCTACAGTTTAAAAAATTTAAATTAAAATAAATAAATAAAGCTTGTGCATCTGGGTCGTCCCTGCAGAGGTTATGTGCTCTTCTGTGTGTAGGCAAATACATGGACATATCTGATGGTAGAAAAGATAGAAAGCACATGTTTTGAATTTTCAATTAATTGAGAATATGCAGTTTAAGAGTCTTTTGTCTTCTTTTTTAAATTTTACCTTTATTTTCATACACCAGGGGTTAACATTTACTATGTTTTAATGAAATATTTTCTTTTTATGTAATATATTAGTCTACGTTTAACTCAATTGTCCTTTTTTTTGGTTTAATCTCTTTTTCAGTCAAGTGAGCTTTAGAATAATTTGTTAATTCTCTTTCTTTTTGTTTTTATAATCATCCTTTAATTCATTTAGTAACAATCAAATCACATTTAAAATGAATCAGGATTCAAGTACATATAGAAAAAGAATATATTTTTAAAAGCATTATATAAAAGATGTTGAAATTAATAAAATTATCTTAAATCTCTATTGCTACCTTTTTTTTTTTTTTACACAAAAATAAAACTCTTTATGTTGTGCTAGGAAAGGTTGAAGTGCTTGCACGGGACAAATAGCTCATGCTTGACTACTAAGCTAAAGGTTGGCAGTTCTAACCCACCCAGCAGCACCACGGAAGAAAGGCCTAGAAACATGCTTCCATAAAGATGACAACCAAGAGAACCCTATGGAGCATGTGTTACTTTGTAACACATGGGGTTGCCCTGGTCAGAATCACCTTGATATTAATGGTAGGAAAGGTTAATACTTGATGAGTGCTCCTTCTGGAGTTTAATATTTTCTTAAAAACAGTTGCTTAAATTAATTAATCATTTGATCAGATATGATGTTATAAAACATTAGTTGATACCATAATTATACCAGCAATTTTGATAGAGATTTTTTAAAATAATTTTTCTTGATAGGCATTTGTCCTTTCTAATTTAACAGAAGACAAAACAGTGACATTTTAGAAAGATAAATAGTATATACACAAGCAGATGATTTTGTAATAAACACTTTTGGTTTAGATGCTAATATATCTGGAACAGATTGGAAGTTGATTTCCATATACTTCAAATTTCAAAACAATCCTGTCCCCACATACATTCCTTCCTGAAAGCAAAGAGGGCTTAAAATATTTACCGATGAAGAGCAAAGACTGTAGCCTTCTATATGGATTACACCTCAACATAAAGAAAGCAAAAATCCTCACAACTGGACCTATAAACAATGTCATAATAAACAGAGAAAATATGGAAGTTGTTAAGGATTTCCTTTTATTTGGATTCATAATCAACACTCATGACTACAGCAGTCAAGAAATTAAACAACAAATTGCATTGGGAAAATCTGTTGCAAAAGACTTCTTTATAGTGTTTAAAAGCAAAGATGTAACTTTGAGGACTAAGGTGCACCTGACCCAAGTCACAGTATCTCCAGTGCCCTAATATGCATGTAAACCTGAGCAATGAATAAAGAAGACTGAAGAACAATTGATGCCTTTGAATTATGGTGTTGCAGAAGATTATTTACGTAGTGTGGACTTCCAGAATGAACAAATCTGGCTTGCACGCAGGACAGCCAGAATGTACCCTGGAAACCAGGATGATGAGACCTCGTTCCACATACTTTGGAGATGTTATCAGGAGGGACTAGTCCCTGGAGTAGAATATTGTTCTTGATCAAGTAGAGGGTTAGTGAAAAAGAGGACAATCATCAGCCAGATGGATTGATACAGTGGCTGCAACAATGGGCTCAAACATAGCAACAATTGGGAAGATGGAGCAGGACCTGGTGGTGCTTTATTCTGATGTAGATAGGGTCATTATGAGCCAGAGGCAACTCGATGGGATCTAACAACATATTTTTCTTTTTAATTTTTCCTTGTGGTAACTTTTACTTCATTTCATTTCTTGAGTATTGTGGTAGTTAAGGTTGTGTGGCAAATTGGCTGGGCCATGATTCTCAGTGGGTTGGCAGCAGTAACGTGGTTATTACCCACGATGAGACTGGATTAGTATAACCATTTCCATGATAGAATCTGCTGTGAGCAGTTAATCAGTGGAAAGGGAATTGCCTTTGGGGTGTGGCCTGCTTCTAGTAAATATGGAAAAGATCTTGCATTTGGCCCATGATCATCTCCAGTTCCTGGACATAAACCAGTTGGCTTCTGTATTGCCTGCTAACCTTGTGATTGTTGCCATCACATGCTGGGAGCCAACAATCTGCCAATCTTGGATTCACCAGCCTTGAAATCCAGCAGCCAGTCTTGAATTGGTCAGCTGCCATACAGTCTGCCAATCTTGAATTGGTCAGCCCCTGCAGCTGTGAAATTAAAGAGAAGCCTCCATCTCACTCCAGTTGGCCTTGAAAGCAGAATCGAAGCCCAATGTCAAGGGGCCTCCACCCTGGCCCTAGAGCCGACACCCTGAAATTGGACTTCTAGACTACCAAAGTATAAGAGGGTATATTTCTGTTGTGGCATTTCCATTATAGCAGCACTAAAGGCCTAAGACAAGTATGTCAGTGGTTCAACTTCTGTCTCTCTCTCTCTTTTGGTCTACATTCCATGTTTTAGTATGCCATGTCATTATAATAGAAAAATTAATGAACATAGTGACATAACCTGGATAGACTTCAACAGCCCATGTAGAAGTAATGCTTATCTATAAGGTAATTTCAACTTCCTTCCTCATTGTGTGGAGTATATCCTTAACCTATCCTTCAGACAGGAAGTCCATTTCAATATCTTGCCAAACTATTCACTGAAATAATAGTAAAAAAATCATAATTAATAACACTAATTGCTATGTTGCTGATTGTTTTAATATATTGGTCACTACTTAAGTGTTTTAAATTTGTTAATTTGTTAATATTGTATAAGCTTGGTAATAAATTGTCCCCTATTTACAGAATGGTTACATGGCACTATAAACCCATGGTCTATAAACCCATGGTCACATGGCATTTTTAGAATTATGTGCCAAGACTGTCTGGGTCCAGAATTTGATATCTAAGCATTAAGCTATGTAATCTACCATGTTGCTAGAATTGAGCAAGGGATAAAATAGGGAAAAAAAGAGGAAATAAAACAAAACTTAAAAATGAGATGAGGATTTGTTGGTATGATATAGAGATATACGTAGGGCAAAAAGGTTATTCTTCTAGTCTGTGAAAATTAGAACAACCTTAATTGCTCATAATCATAATCACATGAATATGTTCTATCACATAATATGTGATATTCTGTATATATGTATAAAACACAACTATTTAAAAATACACTTTTTAGGATTAAGTAAGATACAGATATACATGGTCTACTACACAGGGAGTGACAGACTGAAAAGGAATAATGTGCATTCATCATAAAAAAAAATGTTTCAAGATCTATGCTGAAGTACAATTTTGTCAGTGATAGGATAATATCCATATGCTTATAAGGATGACAAGTTAATACTAATATTATTCAAATTAATGCACCAACTACTAAATCTAAAGGCTAAGATATGGAAGATTTTACCAAATTCTGTACTCTGAAATTGACAAAACATGAAATCAAGATGTATTGATTATTACTGGTGATTGGAATGTGAAAGTTTGACACAGAAGAATCATTGGTAGTTGAAAACTATGACCTTAGTGATAGAAATTATGCCAGAAACTGCATGATAGAATTTTGCAAAGCCAACAATTTATTCATTGCAAATACCTTTTTCCAACAACACAAATAGTGTCTATATACATGGACCTTGCCAGATGGAATACACAGGCATCAATCAGATCAACTACATTTGTGGAAAGAGGCAATGGAGAAGCTCAATATCTCTAGCCAAAAAGGGACCAGGAGTTGACTGTGGAGTAGACCCTCAATTGTTTATATGCAAGTTCAAGTTGAAGCAGAAGAAAACTAAAACAAGTTCACAAGGGCCAAAATATGATCTTGATTATACCTACCCAAATTTAGAGATCATGTGAAGAATAAATTTGACACACTGAACACCAATGACTGAAAACACGACAAGTTGTGGAATGACATCAAGAACATCGTAAGTTAAGAAAGCAAATTGTCATTAAAATGACAGGAAAGGAAGAAAAGAAAAAAACGGATGACAGAAGAGACTCTGAAACTTGCTCTTAAATGGAGAGTAGCTAAAGCAAATGGAACAAATGATGAAGTAAAAGATCTGAACAAAAATTTTACAGGGTGGCTCTAGAAGACAAAGTTAATTATTTTAATGAAATATGCAATGACCTGGAGTTAGAAAACTAAAAGGGAAGAACATCCTTGGCATATCTCAGGCTGAAAGAACTGAAGGAAAAATTCAACTCTTGAGATGCGATATTGAAGGATTTTATGGGCAAAATATTGAATGATGCAGGAAGTATCAAGAGAACGTGGGAGGGAGACTTCATCGACACTAACATCATCGGTGTTGCCCTCTTTAGGGTGAACTTGCAAAGTATGAAGGACGGTAGAGAAAAGCTTCTGGAATTCTGGTAAGATGGCAGACTAGGCAGAAAGACTGCACAGACCCTCTCCAATAAAGAAAAGGGGAACCAATTAACACAGACCCTGAAAATAATCCTGGACCCCTGAACCTTGAAGGGAAGGATATGGACTAAACCCCAATTAGCAGAAGAATTTGCATGAAAATAACAAGAAAGAGACATATGGAGCTGCAGTCTGGCAGCAATCCTGGGTGATCCTGACAGCACAGACAGCTTGGAGAGTTCCGAGTGGTGGTAGGACCTAGGAATTAACCTAAACTTCAGCCCTGCTAGCCAGAGATTGCAAAGAGGATTTCTCTGGTGGCTAGGGAATAAATGGAGAAGCAGCAGCGAAGAGTCAGGAAGGTGCAGCCATTTGAAAGTTTAAAGCAGTATGACCACTTTGGATATTTAAAGAGACAACCCTCTCCCAGATACCAGGGGCTTAAGAACAGGTTCCACTTTCCAGCAACCCCAGGGACACACCGGACCCAGACGACTGAAAAGGTGAGACATTCCCCTTGTTACTCTTATAACCCATACCCACTTGGTGAACGGAGGTGTGGCAATCCCCTACTCTCCCCCACCTTCTGGGCCCACAGGAACTCCATCTTAGTCTGTGTGCTCTGACAGAACCTGGGTGCCCTGCCCTGCCCTCCCACATTTTTTCCTTTTTCTTTTTCTTTTTTCCAGTATTTAGTTTGCATGATTTTGTCTGTTTTAAAATTATTATTATTAATAATACTTTTGTCCTTCTTACTATTATTCTTTCTTCTTCCCCTCCCAGATCCTAGTTTTCAGCTTTTTTTCTTATTCCTGTTCCTGGTTGCAATTTCTTTTTCTTTTCCTTTTCTTCTGTGGTTAACCCC
>NW_006921684.1:892479-893786 GCF_000298275.1 Orycteropus afer afer
TGTGTAGTTACAGAACTTCTAAATGGTTAAGAAGTTAAGAGAGTTGCAAGATAGAATGGACTGTTCTAAACTCGGAGAGAAAACTAAAAATCATGGGGTAACCTCAAAGAAAAATGATAAACCTTCACATCTCAATAAAAAAGAGGACAAGCACAAATATTCAGCAAATACTAAAACAACAGCAACGAAGGAAATGATAACATGATTCATACACATAATGAGCTCACTACAGAAAATAATATGGAACAACGAAACCAGAGGCACCATGAAAAAACACATAACAAAATGACAACAACAAATTCATACATGTCAATAATTACACTGAATGTTAATGGATTAAATGAACCACTCAAAGACAGAGTTGTAGATTGGATAAGAAAACAAAGCCCATCATTATCCTGCCTACAAGAGACACACTTTAGAGATAAAGACAAAAATAGACTAAAACTCAAAGATTGGAAAAAGATATGTCAAGCAAATGGCAACTGTAAGAGAGCAGGAGTGGCAATATTAATTTCTGATCAAATTGACTTTAAGACAAAAACCACCATACAAGACAAGGAAGGACATTACATAATGATTAAAGGATCAATTGAACATGAAGATATAACCAAACTAAATATCTATGGACCCAATGAAAGAGCCCCAAAATACATAAATCAGACTTCGAAAGAGTTGAAAAGCCAAATTGATAACTCCACAGGCATAGTGGGAAATTTAATAAACCACTTTCTTTGAAAGATAGAACAACTGGAAAGAAACCCAACAAACATGTGGAAGAGTTAACGTTATAATCCACCAACTTAGCCTTATAGACATCTACAGAGCACTTAACCCAACAGCAGCACAGTATACACTCTTCTCCAGTGCACATGGGACATTTTCCATGATACACCATATGTTGGCCACAAAGCAAGCCTTCATAAATTTAAAAACATTGAAATACTGCAAATCAGCTTCTCAGATCATAATGCTATCAAACTAGATATCAACAATAGGAAGATCAACAGAAAAAGAGTAAAAACCTGAACACTGAACACCACCCTCCTAGAAAAAGACTGGGTAAGAGAAGAAATAAAAATTGAAATTCAAAAATTCCTTGAATCAAATGAGAATAATAACACAACATATGAAAATCTTTGGGACACCGCAAAAGCAGTGATCAGAGGCCAATATATAGCAATAACTGCACACATCAAAAAAGAAGAAAGAGCCAAAATCAACACTTTAAACCAGCACCTCCAACAACTAAAAAAGAACAGCAAGAAAAGTCCACAGTCACCAGAAGAAGGGAAATAATAAAGATT
>NW_006921684.1:894326-895645 GCF_000298275.1 Orycteropus afer afer
CAAAATGCACAAACAGCAGAAGAGAAACCAGATGATTGGGACCTTCTAAAAATTAAATTTTTATGTACTTCCAAAGACTTCTCCAAAAGAGTCAAAAGAAAGCCTACAGATTGGGAAATAATATTTAGTAATGACATATCTGACAAAGGACTTATCTCTAGAATTTATAGAGAATTCCAACATCTCAATAACAAAAAGACAAACAGTCCAATTAAAAAATGGACAGAAGACATGAATAGACACTTCACCAAGGAGGATATTCAAGTAGCCAACAAACATATGAAGAAATGTTCCTGATCATTAGCTCTTAGAGAGATTCAAATCAAAACAACAATGAGATACCATCTTGCTCCAGCACTAGTAGCAAAGTTCAACAAGACAGGAAATAACAAATGCTGGTGAGTATGTAGAGAGATTGGGACTCTCATACACTGCTGGTGGGACTGTAAAATGGTACAATCATTGTGGAAATCAGTGATTCCTTAAAAAGTTGGAACTAGAAATAGTATTTGGCCCAGCTATTCTGTTACTAGGTATATATCCTAAGAAGAGAGAGCCATGACAAGAACAGACATATGCAAACCCATGTTCATCACAGCACTATTTACAACAGCCAAAACATGGAAACAATCTAGGTGTCCATCAACTGAGGAATGGATAACCAAACTATGGTACATACACATAATGGAATACTATGCAACTGTAAAGAATAATGTAGAATCTGCAAAACACCGCATAACGTGGATGAACTTCAAGGATATTATGCTGAGCGAAATAAGTCAAACACAAAAGGACAAATATTGTTTTAGTCTGTTATTGTAAAAGTCAAGGAAAGGATTATCTATGGAAGGATATTTTCTTTGTTGGTTACCAGGGGTGGGAGGGGAGAGGAGGGAACACTGTTAGATAGGTAGAGATAAGTATTGATTTGGGTGAACAGAAGGGCAATGAACCAAATATGAGTGAGCAATATGGTGGCACTGAGGAAGAAAAAGACATAGAGAGGTACATAGAAGGTACAGACAAAAAAGACGAACCCTTTTGCACATACAGTATGGCGTTGTCAGTGAAGGCAAACATGGGTATATGGGTGGATAGATGGGTGGATAGGCTGAACTAGTAGGTATGTCTATGAATTGGGGAGTATACCCAAGATCATGTATAGGGTTGGCAGACAATGGTCCTATAAGTTTATGTGAGTGATCAGAATTCTCCGGTGTATAGTAGAGCTGACAAGGGGCAAAGTTGTAATCACTGCTTGGTCACAGCCAGTTACCCAGAGGGACCGAGTAGTTGAACCTGTGGGCTGGGGACCATAG
>NW_006921684.1:898792-919073 GCF_000298275.1 Orycteropus afer afer
CTAAAGAATAATGTAGAAATTGCAAAACACTGCATAATGTGGATGAACTTGGAGGACATTATGCTGGGTGAAATAAGTCAAGCACAGAAGGACAAATATTGTATTAGTCTGTTATTGTAAAAGTCAAGGAAAGGTTTATCTATGGAAGGACATTTTCTTTGTTGGTTACCAGGGGTGAGAGTGGAGGGTAGGGAACACTGTTAGATAGGGAGAGATAAGTATTGATTTGGGTGAAGAGAAGGGCAATGTACCAAATGTGAGTGATAAACATGGTGGCTGTCACTAAGGAAGAGGAAGACATAGAAAGGTACATAGGAGGTACAGACAACAAAGATGAACCCTTTTGCACATACAGCTCTGCGTTGTCAATGAAGGCAAACATGGGTACATGGGTGGGTAGATGGGTGGACAGGCTGAATTATTAGGTATGTCTATGAAGCAAGGAGTGTACCCAAGACCATGTATAGGGTTGGCAGAAAATGGTCCTATAAATGTACTTGTATGATCTGAATTCCCTGGTGTATAGTAGAGCTGACAAGGGACAAGTTTGTAGTCATATATTGGTCACAGCCAGCTACTCAGAGGGACTGAGTAGTTGACCCTGTGGGCTCAGGACCATAGTCACAGGAGACATCAAGCTCAATTGGCATCACATACTACACAAAACACTGTTCCATCTCCTACTTTGGTGAGTAGTTACTGAGATCTTAAAAGCTTGTAAGCAGCCATCTAGATACAACAGTGAGTCTCTTATCATTCAGAGCAAAGAATGAAGAAAACCAAAGATTCATGGAAACAATTAGTCCTAGAGACTGGTACACCATGCAATCTGTAGCCTGTATGACTATGACACCAGAAGAACTAGATGGTGCCCGGCTACCACTGTCAACTACTCAGAGGGGTATCTATGTAAGAGATCCTGGATAGAGAGGGAGAACAATGTGGAACAGAACTCAAAATTATTCTGGGAAAAAAGGGGGGGAACCAGTTTTGCTGGTCTGATAGAGCCTGATAAAACCACTGAGACTATGGCCCCTAGCTGCCCTGCAGGTTTTGGAATTGAACACACACCTGTGGCTTCCAGCCAAACAAAACACAGGCATATGAGTTGAACATTTACCTGAGGTAGATACACTCCTTGGAGCAATCAGTCATGGGAGAAAGAAGGGCTGTTTAAGCACAGGGAGACAGCTCAGGGGGCAGGAGTGCATAGAGGGATGGGCACAGGGAAGATGTAATGGAAAAGGGTGTGTCAGGATTGTATCCTTTCATGATACTTATTCAATCTGAATCCTGAGAAAATAATCTGAGAAACTGGAATACATAAAGAAGAATGTGGCATCAAGATCGGAGAAAGACTCATTAACAACCTGTGATATGTAGATGACACAACCTTGCTTGCTGAAAGCCAAGATGATTTGAAGTACTTACTGATGAAGACCAAAGACTACAGTCTTCAGTATGTGTTATACATCAACATAAAGGAAACAAAATCTTCACTAATGGATCAATAAGCCACATCACAATAAATGAAGGAAAGTTGAATTTATCAGGGATTCCAGATTACTTGGATCCATAATCAACATCCATGGAAACAGTAGTCAAGAAGTAAATGTCATATTGCACCGGGCAAATATGCTGCAAAAGACCTGTTTAAAGTGTTGAGAAGCAAAGATGTCACTTTGAAGACTAAGGTGCACCTATCTGAAGCCATGGTATTTTCAATTGCCTCATATGCATGTGAAAGCAGGACAATGAATAAGGAAGACCAAAGAAGAGTTGATGTTTTTGAATTATGGTGCTGGTGAAGAATACTGAAAATACTATGGACTGGCAGAAGAACTAACAAACCTGTCCTGGAAGAAGTGCAGCTGGCATCCTCTTTGGAAGCAAGAATGGCCAGACTTTATCTCACTCAGTTTGGTCATGTTATCAGAAGGGATTATACCCTGGAAGAGGTAAAGTAGAGGGTTAGAGAAAAAATTGAATCTCCCAGTGAAGTGGATTGATAAAGTGGCTGCAACCGTGGGCTCAAGTATAGCAAGTATTATGAAGATAGTGCATGACTGGGCAGTGTTTCGTTCTGTTGTACACAGGGTCTGTACGAATTGGAGCTGACTCGATGGCACCTAACAACAACAATTCTATATTGTCCAATGAAAAGCAAAATAATACATAAAATTTGATATGGGATAAAGTTTATACACTTAACATCTAGCTATATCCATCCATCTATCTAAAAATAAAGGTTAGGTAGTGGAGGGATTATTTAGGATTTATTAACAGTTAACAGAATTTTCATCTTTCTATTCATTAACATGTATTACTGATTTTTCATCAGAAATATATATATGTACATTTTACAATATTTTAGCTAACCTGACTCTTAGCTATAGAAATAATCAATTTAATTTATTTTTTACTTTCTGAGACTATTTCTCCTTTTACTAGAAAAGGGACTGACAAACTTTATATTCTGTATTTTCAAATATAACAAGATTTTATTGTCCTCATTAAGATAAATAAATCAATCTTAGAACAGCATACTTGGCCATTTCTCTCATTCTCTCTTCCCAGTTAAAAATATCCCTATCTGTTAATGGAAAGAACAATTCCCTTTGTAGTTTGGCATTTTTCCAGATAATCTGCTTGGCTTGACAATCATAGCCATTCCACTTACTGTCATATCTTTTTTCTCAGGACAAAATGAGAATCATTACTCTTCTTGTCCCAAATCACATTATAAGGCTGATGCTTGCCACATTTGAACAGTATGTTTGATGAGTTTTAGAAATATTCACCAAGTTGCCAGGAGCAGTGCCAGCATACAAGGCTACTTACTATTTTATTTGGTGAAAATAGGTTGAGGTATCTTAACAAGATTTTTGCACAAGATCACATTGTCTCAAATTTTAAATTAAGCCAATTTAGTTGGCAGAATACAATTGACACTGTAAGATTTCATTTCTAGTATCTGAGATTCATATATTACTTTTATTTTGAGGAACTCAAAATATTTAATATTTTCTTAGCTTGATCAGGAAAATGTGGAAATTTGAGAATTAAAAAAAAAAAAATACTGTGTAGAGCTAAAGAAATCTAGGTCAAATAAGTCAATTGATAGGCAAATAATACAAAAACATCCATTCATTAATTCAATAAATATTATTCAACACCTATTATATGCTAGGGAATTTTCTAAATATGGGACTAAAACTGAAAATTATCATGAGAAAAATTCTTGTTGTCCACGAGTTTTAGATTCCAGAAAGGATAGAATAAAATAAATTGAATAATGTAATTGTATTATTTCCAGACTTCCCTACTTGTTTTGTTGTTGTTATTTTTTTCACTTTCTTCTGCAAAACTTAATTATATTTTTCTTTTGATTTTTCAAAATTAGTAACTAAATATGGTCAAATAAATAGTTCCACAAACACTTTAATGGTGAGAATCATTACCTAGTATAATTAATGCAACCATAGCAATCCAGACAATTCAATACAGTGTCGTCAAATGACATTCTTGCATTTTAGATACTTTGTCTATCAGTATATAACAGTGAAGGATATATTCAGTTTATAAATCTATCACTGAAGAAAATATAGATTCTCAACTAATTTCAGTAATGATTTTTGATTCATCTATAAAATATTATGTAATGATTCACTTCATATCTTCAATGTACATATTTCAATTACTGGTTTTAAAGTAAATATTTCCCATTATTTCTTGTATTCTATGTGATCTAAGTTATTTTCAAACTGAACAAACTGATTATAACTTATTGATTTTATTTATACATGTTTTTTAAATATTTTATAATTATTCAAATTGCAAGTTTTCCAATTTGGAAGACTAGAGTGGAACTTAAATTACAATTCAGGAGAAACTAGTACTATTTCTTCTTTATTCTCTAGTTATTTATAAGAATAATATTTATATGTTATCCTGGGCTTGATTTTTCCTCTGTTAAATAAGGCTGCTAGAGTGAGTGATGAGTAAGATCTCTTCCCCACTCAAACTCCTCAATTTCTTGGTGAAGTCACTCTGAATCAGGACATTCTGATTTGGAGCACCTTAACTTTGACCACTGAGTCTTGAAATCTCCAACACAAGCACATTCAAGCTAAATCAAAACAGGCTTCCTTAAGATATGTATACTAGTTGAAATGAAAAAATCTGTAATGAAGGCATACTTGGGTTGAATGATTCTAAAAGATTAATCCAGAAACAGCAGATGTACAGTTGTTAATTACTCCTCACTTGTCTGCTGAATTAAGGAGCTCTGGTTGTGCAGTGCCTAAGGCATTCGACTGCTAATCAGAAGGTTGGCAGTTCACCAGCGGCTCCTCGGAGAAAGATGGGGCAATCTACTTCCACAAAGATTTCCACCTTGGAAACCCAGTGAGGATAGCTATGAGTCAGAATTGACTTGATGGCAATGCATTTGGTTTTTGGTTTTGTCAGCTTAATTATTGTCATCCTAAATTCCCAAATCTTTTAAGGAAAGGTCATTTTCTCTTCCAGAGATGTGTGTACCTGTCTTGCCCTGTGTCTGAGCTAAAGCTATGATTACAGTTCTTATTCTCCGCCACCCCACCACACACATCCTCTTTTTCACTCTTTACTCAGTAATCCTGGTTATTGAAGTATGACTGCAACTGACATATATTTAAGAGGATGGTACTTTGTGTTTATAATCCCAGTTAACCTATTATAAAGTTATCTTAATTAGAATTGTATATATTAACATGATCTGATTATTAAAAAGAAGCCTACAACATATCAGAAAAAATGTGACAAAATGATGTGGAAATTCAAATACATACCCATGAGAAATCTATATAATGCTGAGTGCAGGAAAAAAAGGTTTAGAAAACAAAAAAAAATATTGATTTCAAACACTTTTTGCAGGATAATTATATAAAACTGTGGCATCTGTATAGAAATATTTTTGTGCATTATCAGCAAAAAAGTGTGTGTGTGTGTGTGTGTGTGTGTGTGTGTGTTTATCAATAGTTAAGTGCTTGAATGCTAACTGAAGAGTCATTGGTTCAAATTCACTAACTGCTCCATGGGAGAAAAGGCCTGGCCATCTGTTCCCATAAAGATTACAGACTTGGAAACTGTATGGGGCAGTTCTACTCTGTCCTGTGGGGTTACTGTGAATCATAATTGACTCAACAAGCCATAACAACAACATAGTTCATGTATCGGTCATGGCTTATTTGACTTAAACACATTCCCTACAATACTTTAATGACAACGATATTTCATGACACCCAGAGAAGATACAGTTATGATCAGATGATACTTGTTTTATTTGCAGACTCAGAAATCAAATCCAAAATATTTGAGTTAGATTTGCTTGTAACTTTAGAAATGATTCAATTTTAATAATAATAAAAATATATTTTCAAAACAAAATAGATGATTATATTTTCAGTGTGGATGCAGATTTTCAATATTTACATGCACTCTGTTGCTAACAGCCTGACGTTTAGTTCTGATGTGACTTGCCTAAATAAAAATCCTTTGGCTTTATGCCTGAAAATATTATGCCTCTATTTACTAGGAAAGTTGTTCTCAATTCCTATAGGTGCTTCTGTGCAGAATAAATATGCAATGTGCCCACAGAACAAAAGGACCCAAATTGGTTTTATTAGCTTCACAGACTATCCACAAACACATAAAAAAGGCAAAGTTCTCTGCTAAATTATTGATAATATGCTTCAGTCCCTACTAATTCTTTTCAATGGAGAAGTAAATATCTGTGTAAAAGATCATAAAAATGGTCAGTTAATTCAGAACTATTGACCTGATAGCTATTTTCCCTACATAAGTCTATATTATATATAATTTATAATTTTAAGTTTAATGTATTTTCTTAATTTTTAAAGAGTCATTAGAATATGTTTAAACAATTTTGGTCTATTTGGATCACCCTTATTTTGTTTTGTTTTTATATATTCGCATGAAGAAACAAACATTTCAAATTCATTTCAAAACTCAAACTCACTGCCATCAAGTCAGATCCAACTCATAGTGATCCCTCCTGGGGTTTCTGAGGTGGTATCACTACGGAAGTACATTGCCCAACCTTCCTTCTGAGGAGTGGCTCGTGGGTTTGAGCCGCCAGCCTTCTGGTTAGCAGTCAAATGCCTTAGAGACTATGCTACCAGAGCTCCCAACTAATAGTAACCCTATAAGAGAGACAGGAAGTGCCCGCATAGGGTTTCCAAGGCTGTAAATCTTTCCAGAAACAGGTTGACTCATCTATCTCTCATCTCATCAGTGAGTGGTTGATGGGTTCGAATTGCCAAACTTTTGGTTACCAACTGAATGCTTTAACCATTATTCCAACAGAGATCCTTCATGAGGAAATAGTCTGTGTTAATTTTTTTTAAATATCCTTGATATTCTCTCTCTCTTTTTACAATTAAAGAGTTTTAATTTATTAGTCACAAATAGGCATTGTATGTCCAATGCTAAGAAGAATTTATATGAACAAAATAAATAATTCTCTAAAATATAATAAAATTAAGATTGCATTTCCAGTCTTTGGTCTACAAAGAAGAATGGTCTGTGAACCTATAAAATATCAAAGAAAAGCAGCCAGAGATGTATATTATCTTATATCTAGTACCCAGCAACCTCCAGGAAATCTAAATAATTTCAGTTCCTAAGTGTAATTGTCTACTATAGGTCCCCTTTGGAAGAGTTGAAGAAAAGATTCACATGATGCACTTGTCTTGTTTCTTCAGTACCTAAAAAGTACTGGCTGTTGTTGTTGTTGTTGTTGTTATGTGCCATCGAGTCAGACCCAACTCATAGCGAGCCCTCCTTGGTTTCCGAAGGCAAGATCACTATGGAAGTAGATTGCAGAACTTTCCTTCTGAGCAGTGGCTGGTGAGTTTGAACTGTCAGCCTTCTGGTTAGCAGTCAAGTGCCTTAGGCACTATGCTACCAGAACTCCTGAGCTTCATTTCATTCAAAGAGAACTAGATCTAAGAACTCACATATCTGAAAATTGAGTGGGAAGCTATAATTCTTTATTGTAGTTGCATTAGTCAGGCTTACATTTTCATATTTAGAGTTGACTTTTTCCAATGCAAAACTTGGGAACTTCATAGGATGCTTATCTATATCAGAATGGAATATTTCTGGAGTCAGATCCCTATGGTTAACAAACAAATCTTATTTCTTGTTTTGGCAACTATTGTCATTCTGTCCCCAGCACAGAAATGCTGTTACTTGGCCTCTGCCACAATGTGAACCAAACAAACCCACAGAAATTGCAGAACCATTTCAAGCATCTCTCACAGCATCCCTGGCCTACTGAGATCATCCACCCTTTTTTAAAAACGTAACTTCTCTTTCATCAATGTATATCTCAGTATTTTTGGTTGGAAGAAATGGCTTATGGAGCCCTTTGCAACTTTGCAAAAATTTGAAAGTGTATACCTAGATTTCACTTGACATTTACAATAAAACATTTTTATCTAAGTGTTTGAATTTCATCCTCTACGTCTACCAAGGAATTCATAGCTACTTGAGTTAATTTTAATTTTGTCTTCTATAGATCCGTATTTCCATCAACCAAATAGAAAAACTATAGTCTCTTTCACTTGGTCCCTCTATTACATTGAATCGAGTATATTTGATACAAATCTCATGTCGATAAATTCATGTTGGTATAAAATCCCATTTAAATAGTCAGCTGACTATAGTATCTTTTTTTTGTTTTGTTTTCTCATAATTTTATATCTATATACATTATCAAAATTTATTTTGTCTTTTGAAGTGTAATTATGTTTTCCAATATTTAACATTTTAATTTTTCCTTTTACTCCAACCATATAGCACAAGTACAATTTTGCTTCTGTTAAATAGAGATAATAAAAGATGGTGGGTTTGAGTTATGAAGGGAATTGGACTTTCCTTTCAAAGTAACATGCTTTTCAATTTGAGAATGGAAAGTTTTATCAAATAAGGAATGAAAGGCTGCTTCAGCTGCGAAGTAAGATTCAGTGAAATTTGAGGGTTCAAGATACTTAAGTTATCAAAATACATTTATTTTAGATCTCATTCTCTTATTCTTCATCAGTCATTGTGAACATTTCATATTGTTGTTGTTGTTGTTATGTGCCGTTGAGTCAGACCCGACTCATAGCGACCCCTCCTTGGGTTTCTAAGGCAGTGTCACTATGGAAGTAGATTGTCCCATCTTCCTTCTGAGGAGTGACTGGTGGGTTTGAACCGCCAGACTTCTGGTTAGCAGTCAAGTGCCTTAGGCACTACGCTACCAGAGCTCCTCATTTCATATTAGTGAACTGCATAGTCTTTAACTTTATAGTCCTTGAGATTTAGCAATGCACAGCATCGAAATTTTTGCTTGATTTTATGCTAAGAAGTGTGGTTGAAAAAAGCACAATGATATAAACTCTCTGATTCTCTGTTTATGAGCCAAGAATACGAAAATTTGAACTTTTGTTTTTATTTATTTAAGCTGCCCACAATTTTCAGAGGTGGAGAAATCTTTCACAATTAGTGAAATACCTTTTGACCTTCACTTATTCAGTGGCGAAAGCTCTTGCCTGCCTCTAAAGCTTTGCATTGAGGGGGTTTTTCATTTCAAATAAGTGATAATAGAATTAGTTTTTATCCTCTTAATTGCAGTACTCCCAGAGTTTAAGCCATTAAAAATAGCTACGTTTTAACTGCTCTCAGCCTTGACCAGTTGGTAAAATCAATCATACAATCCTCCTACTGTCTTCTAGTAAACTAGGGGACATTTTCTGTGTCAATAAGTGTACTCAGGTTTATACAATAGAGAAAAATTTACATAGAACTATTTATTAGGGAATATTGGGAGGGTCTCAGAATTATTTTGAGTCTCAGAGAAACTGATTTGGAAGGTAAACTGCCAAGAGCAGTGTCTGAAACCACAATGAAAACTGGTCTAGTGATTGTAATTTTCATTGGATGGACACATCAACTCATATGACCAGCACCATCTCTGCATGCTGGATGCTATGACAATTAATGCTGATTGTTTCCTCGACAAATGGGCCTGCCACCAAGTTCAATAATGAATTTGATACCATGATTCTTCTTTTGTATAATTAAAAACTCAAACCAAACTCACTGCCATCAAGTGGATTCCAACTCCTAGTGAACCCCTTTGGGTTTCTGGTAAATCTTTGTGGCAGTAGATTGGCCAGTCTTCTCTCCATAGGATGGATGGTGGGTTTGAACTGCCAGTCTTCTGGTTAAGAGTCAA
The DNA here is from genome assembly GCF_000298275.1 of Orycteropus afer afer. Classification (NCBI taxonomy): domain Eukaryota; kingdom Metazoa; phylum Chordata; class Mammalia; order Tubulidentata; family Orycteropodidae; genus Orycteropus; species Orycteropus afer. The sequence continues at coordinate 908,079 of NW_006921684.1, forward strand.
ATGCCTTAGGCACTATGCTAAGTTAAATTATTTGGTGGCTATAAGTGGTGGCATAGTGCCTAGGGCATTTGACTGCTAACCAGAAGGCTGGCGGTTCAAACTCACCAGCCACTCCTCAGAAAGAAGGTTGGACAATCTACTTCCATAGTGATACTACCTTGGAAACCTAAGGAGGGGTCGTTATGAGTTGGATCTGACTCAACAGCAGTGAATACAGTGGTATAGGTGGTGGGCAAAAACTAAATCACAAGTCCAAGCCACAATGGAAGCTGGAAAAGTTGATATCTGTAATATGAATGCCTATGCTTAAATAGTACTCTTCCTACCCAATATATAGAGTTCCCTAAATATAGAGAATATATGCTGATAATGGGAGGCTAAAGAAAATTACATATGATATATACTTTTTGTATTTTTCTTGGTAAAAGCATTTGTCAAAAGCTCAAGATCATCCATGTAACAGGTTAGAAAAGGAATTTGGAGCATCCTTTGTAAATCTAAATTTAATTATGAACAAATGTCTAGACTAAGACTTCTGGGGAAGTATTAGTAAGATGGATTTTGGTCTCTGTCCAACCTTTATTTTACAACGTGAGTCCTGCATTTGAGAAATCTCATTAACTTTCCTAGATCAGGAATAAAACTGATATTCTACATTGATCCCCTTGAGATTATTGCTTAACACTGGGTATCTAGAGGAGAGGAACATTGAATTAGTAAGATCTGCAAATATCAACAGGCTTGACTTTTTTCTTGTCCAGGAAAATATTGACTCTACTAGCACATTAAAGAATATATACACATTTATTTAATCTCATGTAAAATATTTTATTCTAACTTTTATTTTATTTGTCATATGTTAGAAAATAAGAGATATTGTCTTACATGGTTTTCACCATATTTGCAGCTTTCGTAGCATGCTTCAAAATTGACCTTAACTATCTCTTATTCTCTAATATGTTCCTTGGTTCCTTTCTCACAGTGACCTGGATGCTATTCCAAAATAACTCCTCTATTATTACTATTTTTTCATAATTTTTTTATAAACCTGTCTCTTGCTTACAAGAGATAATTGAAACTATTAGGTATTAACTCTCTCATATTTACTTCTATTCATTAAACAACAAAAATAAGAACATCAGAGAAGGTATAATGAAGGTAAAAATAAAATATTTTATTTTTTAAATTTTTAGTTAATCTATAAAAAATAAAAAACCTGTTTGTTTACAGCAGTGATAGTAACAATGTTTAGTGATTATATCATATGTTTAAGTGAAATGAATGGCAGCACTTTAAATATAAAGACCCATATCAATTAAAATTGAAGAATGGAGAAACACTTATCATGCTAATATTAATCAGAGGAAGGACAGAGTAGCTACATTAATTTCAGACAAAGCATAACAGAATAAAGAAGGTTATCAGAGATAAAAAAGGTCAAAACATATTAAAAAGTAGATCAGTTCTGCAAGACATAATTTACTAAACATGTATGCAACTGATAATATTGTCAAAATATATAAGATAAAACCTTAAAGAATGGTAAGAAGATACAGACAAATTCACTTAGACACAAACTGTCAGAGGCAATAGCATCTCTCTCACGGTAATTGATAGATCAAGTCAGTAGAAAATAATCAAGAAATTAGTGACTTTAATAGCACTATAAATCTACTTTATCTAACTAATATTTATAGAATACTTCATCAAAAACATAACATTAGAATTCACATTCTTCTCAAACTCAGACAGATCATTCACCTGAGCCATAACACAGTTAATTTAAGTCTGCAGTATTTTGAATCACCTCTTATGTATGCAAAAGGACAATAAATAAGAAAAACCAAAGAAAATCAATGCATTTGAATATTGTCAAATAATATTGAATATACCATAGACTTCTAGAAGAATAAAGAGCACTGACACAGAAGAACTACAGCCAGAATGCTCCTTAGAAGTGAGGATTGCAACATGCTGTCTTACTTATCAAGAGACATTATCAAGAGAGACCAGTCCCTGATGAAGGACATCATGATAGGTAAAGCAGGGGTCAATGAAAAAGAGGAAGATCCTCACAAAGAATGATCGACACACCAACTGCAACAATAGACTCAAACACAGAAATGATTGAAGATGGTGCAGGATTGGGCAAAGTTTTGTTCTGTTGGACATGGAGTCATTATGAGTTGGAACTGACTTAATGACACCTAATAACAGCAATAATTAATTTAATAGAATAAAATCATACAAACTGTGCTTTCAGATGACAATGTAATTAAACTAGAAATCAATAACCTAAATATATATGGAAAATCTCCCAATATTTGGAGATTAAACACACTTATAAATGATGCATGGATGAAAGAAAATTTCTCAAGAGAGATTTAAAAACACTTTGAATTAAATGAAAATGAATGGACCATTTATCAAAATGTGTACAATACAGTCAAAGCAGTGATTAAAGAAAATATAGTATTAAATGCATGTTTTAGAAAAGAAGAAAGCTCTAAAGTCAATAGCTTAAATTTCCACCATAGCATCCCAGAGAAAAAAGACCAATATAGGCTGAAGGAAAAAATAATAAAAACTAGACCAGAAATCAATAAATTTGAAAACATGATAATTGAGAAAAATTAACAGTAGCAACAACTAGCTCTTTAGGAATAACAATAAAATGATAAATATCTATCCAGACAAACCAAGAAAAATTAAAAGAAGACACAAATTGTTTATATCAGAAATAAAATAGTGGTTATTGTTGTTATGTGCCGTCGAGTCGGACCCAAAAAATAGTGGTTCTTATGACAATTAAAATGATAATAAAGATATTGTGAACAACTCCATAGCCATAAATATGACAATTTAGATCAAGTGGATCAATTTCTTGAAAAATACAAGCCATCATGCCTCACACAAGGAGAAATACATAATCTATATAGGCCTATGTACATTAAAGAACAATGTTAAAATGGCAAATGTTTTGTTGCATATATATAACAATACAATAGTAAAACAATAAAATTTTACAATAAAAAAGTAAAACTCTGAACACCTAGCCAGGGGAGGAGGGGACAACATAAGAGAAAATCTTTGGTGTAGTCATGAGCTTTTAGATACAACATCAAACATACGAATCATGACAGAATATAATTGATAGCTGAACTTCCTTAAAATTCAGATCTACTAGGAGCTCTGACAGTGTAGTCGATAAGATATTTGGCTGCTAACCAAAAGGTCAGTGGTTCAAACCCACCAGCCACTCTGTGGAGCAGAAGGAAGATGGGACAATCTACTTCCATAAAGATTTACAGCCTCAGAAACCCAATGGAGGTCACTATGAGTTGGCACTGACTCAATGGCAGGGAGTTTGGTTTGTATTTTACACAAAAGATGATAGGAGAATGCAAAAACTTTCCACAGATTAAGAAAACATTAGCAAAAGAGATATCTGATAAAAGATTTATATAAATTATATATAAAAAATTCATAAAATTCAATAATAAGAAAATAAAAAAACAATTATAAAATGAACAAAAGATTTAATCATGCACCATACCAAATAAGATATACAGATGGCAAAAACATATGAGCAACAGTCCAATTAACTGTGAAGACTCAAAAAAACAGAAAGTGTGTTTGCAAGTTTTTAAATTATTATTTCAAGATGAAAACTACTCATGGAGATGTGTGAAGAGACATTAATAACAATAATCTAAGAGTGAGTACATATGTAGATACGTAAGCTGAACAAGGATAGGAAAGTGACTAGAATGGCACTTACAAATACATATAGGTTCCCCAGAGGCTATTTCTACATATATATTTACATATGCTGTAAATATACCCATGAATATAGTAGAGCATACAGAAAAAAGTTATTAAAACTTCTTAGTCATAACCAAACGCTTTGAGGGAATGAGTGACTGGGCCTGGGGGCTCAGGATAATAATCTTGGGGGCCACTAAGTTGAAATGGCATAACATAGTCCACAAAGACAATGTTCTACAACCTACTTTGGTGAGTATCAACTGGGATCTTAAAAATTTGTGAGCAGCCACCTAAAGTATAATTATTGGTTTCTACCTGTCCAGAGCAAAGAAGAGTGAAGAGAATCAAAGATGCAAGGAAACAATTGATACAAAGGGCTAATAGAACTTATGAACGCCAGTACCTTTGACTCTGGGTCTAGAAAAACTAAATGGTGCCTGCCTATTTATTACTGATGACCATTCTGAAAGGGACCACAACAGGAAGTTACAGATAAATTGGGAGAAAAATGTGGAACAAAACTCAAAATAAAAATAAATAAATAAAATAAATAAACAAAAGGCTTACAAGTGTAATGAAGACTGGTGGGAACCCCAAGCCTTTGTCCTTTAGCCACCCTTCAAGCCTGGAACTCATTCTCATGGCCAAATGATAGGCCTATAAGGTGAACGATAATACCAAGAAGATATGCACTCATTGGAGTTTTGGCAGCATAGTGCTAACCAGAAGGCTGGTGGTTCAAACCCATCAGTTGCTCCTTGGAAGGAAGATTGGAAAATCTACTTCCGTAGTGATACTGCCTCAGAAACCCAAGGAAGGGTCATTATGAGTCGGATCTGACTCAATGGCAGTGAATTTGGTGTTGGTTATGCACTCATTAGAATAATCAAACATACAAGATCAAAAGCAAAAAGCATTTGGCCAGGGATAAAGCTAAGAAAGCAGGAAGTGATAGGAAAGAAAGATGAATGGAAATGGCAAACAAAGAAAAAGTGAGAAAATGCAAAAATATTTTTTAAAAAATTGATGTAATTTTATATCCAAGTAAAATGAAATGGCAACAGCTAATTGAAGTGCTAAAATAAAAGCTCACAGGAGATAAACAGAAGGATTTGTTAATCTCTAAAAGACTACGGTTGAAAGATGAGGCAATCTAAGTCCCTAAAGATTTATGGCCTTGGAAACCTGCTGGGGGTCACTGTGAGTTGGAATCAACTTCGTGGCAGTGGGTTTGTTTTTTTGTTTTGTTGGTAAAGACAATTACAACAGAAATTGGAAATTATTGAACAATATCATTAATATCACACACAAGTAAAATTTTGCTGAAGTTAATTTCAAAAATGTTTGTAGAGACATTTTAAGGCATTTGAGAGACCTCAACACTGATAATCTGCTTACTCATGCATTCAAATGGGATATCCTATAAAAAGAAAATTACCTTACCTTGACATTATTCCTAGTCTTTTCACCTTCATGACATATGTGAAAATTATCAATTGTAAAGTACAATAAGACAATCTGACAAAGCTGTTCTCTGAGTGAGGCCTGTCTATAGTTCCTGACTACCCTAGGTCCCACTGACATACCAAATGTACAGAGAATTGATATTCCCAGCAATCTGTAACCCAATCATGGATCAACTGTTGTAATGTGACCAGAAAACTCTTGAGTAGGTCACTCCTAACATTCTACTTAATTCAAAGATTCTCTAATTATTGACCATTGATATCATCAGCAAGAACATTTGTGCTCATCTAGTAGCTTAAAAGAAAGAGAACAGACTCTTTCCTCATTTTGTAAAGTCAAGATCCTAAAGAAGAATTATATCTTGTTCCAAAATACATACATATTTTAAAATAATAGAAGAAATTGTGTAGAAATTTGAGAAATATTTGATCAAACCCTCCATGATATCAATTTTGCCTTAATCCTGAATTAATAAGATTTTTCAAGGAAGGAACTTTCTAGGATTTTTAAATAAGCATTAGAAGAACAAAGAAATTCAGATTCTGAAAACTAGTTTATTAACACATTTTACCTGATTTCAGTTTTATGAGCTTTGGAGAGGAAAAAAAAAAAGGTATAGTGTTTCCCAAGGGTAAAGTAGAAAACAGTCTATAATTTATAAAATAAAGTCTCAGAAGAAAACCCAGGCCAGAATTTTCCATTTTAAAAAATCTAGAAGTTTGTCAGAAATCTAAAAATACTTGGGAAGGACCTCTGAACTTTTTGGTTGTTACTTTTTCATCCACAGAGAAATCTTAAATCTTACTTTTATTGTATCTCAGATCATTGTATATACAATAGCTCTGCTGATTAAAGTACTGTTGACAATTGATAAAGTATCAAAAACTGGAACATAAAAACAAAACAAAAAACCATAGCACTCATAACAAGTTAGGAAAGAAGGAACATTACTGTTATTTGCTGACAAGTTGATCTTGACTCATGGCAACCCCATGCATGCAGAGTAGAACTGCTCCATAGGGTTTTCAAAGCTGTGATTTTCTGCGAGGAAATTGACAGGCCTGTATTCTGAGGCACCTCTGGGTAGGTTCAACCCATCAACCTTTTGGTTAGTAATTGAGCAGTTAACTGTTTGCTCCACCTACAGACTCCTAAAAGCCATTGTAGAAGGTACATTTTTAATGTCTCAGGGAGCTCTGGTAGCATAGTGCCTAAGGCATTTGACTGCTAATCAGAAGGCTGGTGGTTCAAACTCACCAGCCACTCCTCCGAAGGAAGATGGGGCACTACTTCTGTAGTGATATTGCCTCAGAAACCCAAGGACAGGTCGCTGTGAGTCGGGTCCGACTCAACTACAAACAACAACAACAGCAGAGACACTTATTGGGTCAACTCTTTCAATGCCTTCCTTGGACGTGTAAAAACACACCATGGTGACACAGCAATGATCTGACGCATGAAATTAAGCTGATTAAATCTCATTCCAATACATCTACTCTGCAAGCCTATGGGGCACCATTCATGAGAAAATTTCTACTCTGCCTGAAGGATGGGAGAAGGAAATACTGCACTACAACATACTTTTTTTTTGGTTTTGTTTTTTCTGTGAATATCCATAAATACACTTTTCAAAGAAAGAAAACAAAAAAGATAAAATATATGACAGTATATTGTGTACTTGCATTCTTGTATATATTTTACACATCCTTGTGCATTATAATAATTCAAGAGAACATCAATTTATACTGTATAAGCAATATATTGCATAATCATGTCACTGATTTATTCTCTATGCTCCTTAAGTCAATTTCTTCCAAAAGCAAGAATGCTATCAGGCAATAAACTGATGTAGACAAGAAAAGATGAGAAGAATATGGAACAATGTTCCACTCTAGTTCCAACTTACATTGGCCAATTCTAGAATGGCTAAGGGGTTGTGATGAGTCAGAAATGACTCAATGGAAGTGAGTTTGGTTTTTCGGACTTTATGGAGATTTAGAGTACAGACTCTGAAATCAGACTAACTCATTTGAATTCTTGCTCCACCAGACCCAGCTCTCTGACCTTGTACAACATACATAATCTCTGTATGCTTCAGCTTTCTCATTTATTAAAATGGGAGAACATCACTAGGGTCTCTGTGAGTCAAGAACAAGGTGAGAATCAACTTGAGGGTAACAGGTTTTGTTTGTTTTTCATTTTTTTTTAATTCTTCAGATTGATACTTAGATAGTGTATGCCGATGTGCTCTCACCAGTCATTTTTAAGCCAATGCCCATTCTGAGTGGTCAGCACCTTGTTCAGAGATATTAACCTAATGCCATATTAATTGTAAAACTTTTGTATTATAAATATTTTGAATATTATCTATAACTATATCATGATTTTGTGACTACTAAATGAGTTAATTCAACTGAAACAATTGGCTGTTTCTGGCTGTACTTCATCCAAAAAAAAATTCTTAATTCTTCTGGCACTCCATGGGATATTCGAAATTCTTTGCCAATACCGTTAATGAAAGGGATACATTCTTCGTTCATCCTTATTTGTTGCTTTCATATGCATATGAAGTAATTGAAAATACTATGGCTTGGATCATATGCACCTTAGTCCTCAAAGTGTCATTTTTGCTTTGTAACACTTTAAAGAGGTCTTTTGCTGCAGATTTACCTGATGCAATATGTCATTGATTTCTTAACTGCTACTTCCATAGGAGTTGATGGTGGATCCAAGTAAAATGAAATCCTTGACAACTTCAATCTTTTCTCTGTTTGTCATGATGTTTCTTATTGATCCAGTTATGAGGATTTTTGTTTTCTTGATATCTCATACTTAAGACTTGTATCTTCATCAGTTAAGTGCTTTAAGTACTGTTCATTTTCAGCAAGCAACAGTATATCATCTACATATTGTTGGTTGCTAATGAGTCTTTCTCCAGGCTTACAGTCTCATTCTTCATATAGTCTTGCTTTTTGGACTATGCACTGAGCATACAGATTGAATAAGTATGGTGAAAGGATAGAATCCTGATGTATACATTTCCTGATTTTAAACTGCACAGTACCCCCTTATCCTACTCAATGACTGCCTCTCATTCTATATACAGATTCTGTACCACTATTTAGTATTCCAGCATTCCCATTCTTCACAGTATTACCTATAATTTGTTATGATCCCAAAAGCCAAATGCCTTTGTGTCAATATAACACAAGTAAACAAAGTTGTGAGAGAATGGGAACTAGGCAGATACACTATCCAGACTATCTATAACAAAGACCTGAGAAACCATATGAAATGGGTATGGATGACAATCCTGGAACCCACAGTTTCAAAGGAAAAGATAATGAAGTAGGTGGAATACCAGATAAAAAGAGACTGAATGAAAACAGTTAACGGGAAGGCATATGGAATAATGAATTTCCAACCAACTGGCCATAGGATGACAATTTTAAATTTCCACAAGCAGCATTCCAATTGTGGCATGAACCAGATAACTGGCTTTGCTTGCCTAGAATGGCACTGGCACCTACATTGGTGATCAGCAACCAGACAGGTATGATTTTTCCTGCTACACTGGATAACATCTTGGTAACCAGAGGTGAAATCCCCACCTGGCAGACAAACTCCCCCACTGCCAATGCTGTGCCACTTTTTCTTTTTCTATTTCTTATTTCTTTCTTCCTACTTTTTACCCTTCCTGCCCCCCCTTTTCTTCTTCAAATCCCCTCCCCTTTTGTTTTTGTTCCTGTGACATGGGTGTCCTACCCCTGCCATCTCTTAGGTCAGCAGTGCTTCTATCCACATTTTTGAAGTTGGTGATTGTTTTTCCAGTGGAGTAAGTGTTGTGTTACTGCCAAAGCCATATTTGGTGTCTGGCACTTTCACCAGTACCATGTTACTCCTTTTTCTTGCTTTTTCTTTTTGTCTCTCTTTCTAATTCTTCTCTTCTCCTGTTTTTTTTTTTTTTTCTTTTCTTCCTTTGCCATTATTTTTTCCATCTATTTTCTTTTGATCCAGTTGAGGGGATACCCAGCTCCCCACCACATTCATAGCCAGCAGCATCGGCCATTGCCCCCTGCAGTCAGCAGTGTGCTCTCCCATGGAGCAAGCACTGCATATCCACTGTAGCCATGTTTGACAGCTAGTGTTTGCATCAGTACTGTATTGCCTTTTTTTTTCTTTTTCGTCTTCTTTTCCCCTTCCCTTCTTCATAGTTTTCTGCACCCTCCCATCTCTTACTTTTCATTCTCTTCCCATCACTTTTTTGATTTGATCCCAGGGGGTGAGCACCCAGATCATTCACCTATGAACTTTTGACAAAGATCTTTGACAAAAAGTTAAAACCCATTACATGAGGAAGAGATGGTCTCATTTATAACAGTTGCTACTGTCAAAACTGAATATACATTTATAGAAAATGAAAAAGGATCCATTTCTCTCACCATATACAAAAACCAACTCAAGGTGGATCAAAGATCTAAATGTAAAATTTAATATAAAGATCATCACAGAAAAAATGGGGACAAGGGAGGATTCCAAGATGGTGAAATAGGCAGAAAGACTGCACAGACCCTTTCAACAAAGAAAAGGGGAACCAATTAACACAGACACAGAAGATAATCCTGGACCCCTGAGCTTTGAAAGGAAGGATATAGAAGTGGACTAAACCCCAACTAGCAGAAGAATTTGCATGAAAATACCACAGAAGGAGACATACGGAGCTGTGGTCTGGCAGTGATCCTGAGTGATCCAGATGGCACAGACAGCTTGGAGATTCCCAAGTGGTGGGAGGACCTAAGAATTAATCTAAAAATCAGCTCTGCTAGCCAGGGACTGCACAGAGGACTGCTCTGGTGGCTGGGGAATAAAAGGGGAAGCAGCGGTGAAGAGGAAGATGTGCTGAGCTGTGGACTTTTGCCTGTCCGGAGGGCACCACCATTTTGAATGTTTACAAGAGGCTTGACCATTTTGGATATTTAAAGACATAGCACACTACCAGATTCCAGGGGCTTAAGAACAGGTTCTGCTTGCCAGTAACCACATGGGCACTCTGGACCTGCACGACTGAAAAGGTGTGATATCCCTCTTGTAACTTTTATACCTCACACCCTTTGGTGAACAGAGGTGCAGCCATTCCACACTCCCACCCACCTTCTGGGCCCACAGGAACTCCATCCCAGTCTGTGTGCTCGTACGGAGTCTGGGTGCCCTTCCCTGTCTTCCACTGACTTTTTTTTTTTTTTTTTCTTTTTCTCTTTCTTTTCACTGGTGTTTCATTTGCTTGCAATTGTCTGTTTTAAAACTGCTATTATTATTAGTACTTTTGTCCTTCTTACTATTATTCTTTATTCTTCTCCTCCCACATCCTAGTTTACAGCTATTTTTCTCTTTCCTGTTTCTGGTTAATTTTTTTTTTTTTAAGTTAAAATCTTTTTTCTTTTCTTTTTTTCCCCTTTTTTTCTGATGGTTGCCCCCATTCCTTGCTTTCCTTTTTGCATGTTACCCATTTTTTTCTTCATTATTCTCCTTCTCTACCTGTTTTATCTTAGTGCACTCTCCCCAGATAGTGCAGATTTTCTTCTTTTTTTTTTTCCTCTTTATCTTTTTTTTTTTGTTGTTGTTGACTGTTCCTGTGTGATTACATGGTGTATTTTTTGTCCATGTGCTTTTAGTTTTTGGATGGTTATTCAATTTTAATTTTTGTCTAACTGAGTGGGAGACAGCAACAGTCCCCATAAGATACAACAACACCCACACCTC
>NW_006921684.1:920037-921324 GCF_000298275.1 Orycteropus afer afer
GATGGTATATATAAAACCCTGAAAGAGAAAAATTTTCAACCAAGAATTATATACCTGGCAAAATTGTCCCTCAAATATGATGGTGAAATTAAGAGATTTACAGATAAGCAGAAACTATGGGAATTTGTTAAAACCATGCCAACCTTACGAGAGATGCTAAAGGGAGGCCTTTGAACAGAGAACCAAAAATAGCACATAACAACTGACCATTATTACACAACATGACATAATCCAGAAACCATAGGTCTGGACATATCCAAAGTAAAATGAGCTTACAAGATTGTAATCAGGGAAGCAGAGAACTCAACTAGCAAGTGAGGACAACTATAAACAAAAAAAGGGAAAAGAATGTGTAGTTACAGAACTTCTAAATGGTGAGGAAGTTAAGAGAGTTGCAAGATAGAATGGACTGTTGTAATCTCGGGAAGAAAATTATAAATCATAGGGTAACCTCAAAGAAAAATGACAAATCTTCATATCACAATAAAAAAAAGGACAAGCACAAATACTCAGCACATAATAAAACAACAGCAACAAAGGAAATGGGAACACAATTCATAAACATAATGAGCCCAGCACAGAAAATAATATGGAACAAAGAAACCAGGGACACCATGAAAAAAACACATACCAAGTGACAGGGACAAATTCATACTTGTCAATAATTACACTGAATGTTAATGGATTAAATGCATCACTTAAGAGATGGAGAGTTGCAGATTGGATAAGAAAGTAAAACCCATCAATATGCTGCCTACAAGAGACACACCTTAGAGAGAAAGACAAAAATGGACTAAAAATCAAAGGTTGGAAAAAGATATATTAAGCAAATGGCAACTCTAAGAGAGCAGGAGTGGCAATATTAATTTCTGATCAAATTGACTTTAAGACAAAAACCACCATATGAGACAAGGAAGGACATTATATAATGATTAAAGGATCAATTGAACATAAAGATATAATCATAATAAATATCTATGGACCCAAGGAAAGAACCCCAAAATACATCAATCAGACTTTAAAAGAGTTGAAAAGCCAAATAGATGACTCCACAGTCATAGTGGGAGACTTTAACATACCACTCCCTTTGAAAGATAGAACAACTGAAAAGAAACTCAAAAATGCAGAAGAGCTAAACAATACAATCCACCAACTTTGCCTTATAGACATCTACAGAATACTTCACCCAACTTCAGCAAAATATGTATTCTTATCCAGTGTACATGGAATATTTTCCATGATAGACCATATGTTAGGCCATAAAGCAAGCCTTAATAAATTTAAAAA
>NW_006921684.1:922213-933281 GCF_000298275.1 Orycteropus afer afer
GCAGCACTATTTACAATAGCCAAAAGATGGAAACAACCTAGGTGTCCATCAACTGAGGAATGGATAACCAAACTATGGTACATACAGACAATGGAATACTATGCAACCCTAAAGAATAACATAGAATCTGCAAAACACCACATAACGTCAATGAACTTGAAGGACATTATGCTGAGTGAAATAAGTCAAACACAAAAGGACAAATATTGTATTAGTCTGTTATTGTAAAAGTCAAGGAAAGGTTTATCTATGGAAGACATTTTCTTTGTTGGTTACTAGAGGCGGGAGGGGAGGGGAGGGAACACTGTTTGATAGATAGAGGTAAGTATTGATTTAGGTGAAGAGAAGGCAATATACCAAATGTGAGTGATCAATATAGTGGCTTTGAAGAAGAGAAAGACATAGAGAGGTACGTGGGAGGTAGAGAAAACAAAGATGAACCCTTTTGCACATATAGTATGGCATTGTCAGTGAAGGTAAACACAGGATATACAGGTGGATAGATGGGTGGACAGGCTGAACTATTAGGTATGTCTATGAAGTGGGGAGTGTACCCAAGAACAGGATTAGGGTTGGCAGACAATGGTCTTCTAAGTTTATGGATATGATCTGAATTCCCAGGTGTATAGTAGAGCTGACAAGGGGCAAGGTTGTAGTCACTGCTTGGTCACAGCCAGCTACCAAGAGGGACCGAGTAGTTGAACCTGTGGGCTTGGGACCATAGTCTCAGGGGACATCAAGCTCAAGTGGCATAACATACTACACAAAATATTGTTCCACCTCCTACTTTGGCGAGAAGCGAATGGGATCTCAAAATCTTGCAAACTGCCCGATGCAATGATGGGTCTCTCCTTGTCCAGAGCAAAGAAGAATGAAGAAAACAAAAAATTCATGGAAACAATTAGTCTAAGCGACTGGTACACCTTCCAATCTGTAGCCTATATGACTATGAGACCAGAAGAACTAGATGGTGCCTGGCTACTACTGTCAACCACTTGGAAGGGGATCTCTGTAGGCGATCCTGGATAGAGAGGGAGAACAATGTGGAACCAAACTTAAAATCATTTGAAGAAAAAAAAAAGTGGGGGGATCAGATTTGCTGGCCCGACAGAGCCTGGTGGAACCACTGAGACTATGGCCCCTAGCTGCCCTTCAGGTCTGGAATTGAATCCATGCCTTTGGCTTCCAGACAAACAATAGACAGGCATATGAGTTGAACATTTACCTGAGGTAGATACACTCCTTGGAGAGAACAATCATAGGAGAAAGGAAGGCTGCTTATGCACAACGAGATAGCTCAGGGAGCAGGAGTGCGTGGAGAGATCGACTCAGGGAAGAGGTAACTATTGGGAGGAAATAGGAGGGGAGATGTTGCATTGTGGTAAATTGTGGTCAATGTCATGAGACAAAGTGTATGTGAACTGCTGTATGGAAAGTGAATTTACTCTGTAAATTTTCACCCAAATCACAATAAAAAAAAAAAAAAAAAGGACAAACTTAGGGGACCTAATATATGCATAAATACACTATCAAACATAATTAAAAATGCACAAATAGCAGAAAACAAACAAGATGACTGGGATCTTCTCAAAATGAAACATTTATACACATCAAAAGAGTTCATCAAGAGTAAAAAGTAAAAAATATATTTGGCCATGACATATCAGAGAAGGGACTAAGCTCTAAAATTCATAGCAAATTTCAATGCTTGAATAAGAAAAAGACAAAATATCCAAGTAAAATGAGTAGAAGACATGAGTAGACATTTCACCAAAGAAGATATTCAAATGAACAACAAATATGAAGAATCGCTTGCAATCAGTAGCCATTGCCCACTTGAAAACTTACTGCCATCAAGTCAATTCTGACTCATAGAAACTCTATAGGACAGCGTAGAACTGCCTCATTGGGTTTTCAAGGCTATAATCTTTATGGATGAAGACTGTCTCATCTTTCTCCCACAGAAAGTTGGGTGGGTTCAACTTTTGGTTAAAAGTTGAATGCTTTAACCACTGCGCACCAGCACTCCTTCAAAACACAAATGCAAGTCAAAACACAAATGAGATATCTCATCTTACTAATAGTAACAAAGTTTTTTTTAAAAAAAAAAAAACTGTTGGCAAGATTAAGAAGAGACTGGAACCCTCATACATTGCTGGTGGGATTATGAAATGGTACAACCACTGTGAAAGATAGTGTGGCAATTCTTCCAAAAATTGGAAATAGAAATACCATATGATCCAGTAAACCCATTTCTAGGGATATATCCTACAGAAATAAGACTCAAACAGATACATGAACACCCATGTTCATAGTACCATTATTTACAATGGCAAATGATGGAAACAACCTAAGTGCCCATCAATGGATGAATGGATATACAACCTATAGTACATGCACACAATGAAATACTATCCAATGTTAAAGAATAACAATTAATCTGTGACACACGTCATAACATGGATGAGCCTGGAGGACATTATGCTGAGTAGAATTGTTGTTGTTGTTTTTGTTATGTGCCATCAAGTTGGACCCGACTCATAGCGACCCCTCCTTGGGTTTCCAAGGCAGTATCACTACGGAAGTAGATTGCCCCATCTTCCTTCCAAGGAGTGGCTGGTGGGTTTGAAGTGCTAGCCTTCTCGGACATTATTGCATGAGACCATTACTATAAAAAGTCAAGAAAAGTTTTACACACAGTAAGAAACATTCTTTGAAGGTTAGCAGAGGTGGAGTGGGAAGTGAGAGTAAATCATTAACTAGAACATAGACATTTGGGGCTATGCTCTAGTTAATGATTAACTTGAGTATTATAGTATTAACTTGGATGAAGGAAAAGACAATATACAGGAGAAGGCAAGCACAAAATGATCAAGGCAAAGGAAGACACTGGGAGAAGCACAAGACTTAAAGACAACAGAAGTAAATATTGCATACACAATCTTGCACTAACAGTAAGAACAAGAATCTGTAAATGGATACATAGACAAACAAGCTGAACAGCTGTGGGAAGGAGAATGGGACTACAAAAGGAATATATACAGGTTTAACAGAGGATATTTATACATATGTATTTATATGTGCTACAAATATATCCATTAATATAATAGAGCATACAGGTGGCAAAGTTATGAAAACTTGTTTTTTGGTACTGTTGAGTTGGCTCCAACTCATAGTGACCTTATGTACAATAGAATGAAACACTGCCCCATCCCACACCATTCTCAAAATTTTTGCTCTGTTTGAGCCATCCTTGCAGCCATTGTGTCAATCCATCTCATTGAGAGTCTTCACCTCTTTCACTCACCCTCTAATTTACCAAACATGATATCCTTTAGGGAGAGGTCACTTCTAACACATGATCAAAGTAGGTGTGACAAGTCTGGCTATTCTCACTTTTAAGGAGCATTCCTGATGTACTTCGTGTAAGACAGATTTGTGTGTTCTTCTGGTGATCTGTGGTATTTTCATGTTCTTCACTAACACTATAATTTCAATGATCAATTCTTCAACCTTCTCTATTTATTGTCCAACTTTCACATATACTTTTGAGGTGATTAAAAAATGTCATGGTTGGGTCAGGTGCATCTTATTCCTCAAAGTGACATCTTTGCTCCTTAACACTTTAAAGAGGTCTTCTGCAACAGATTTCCCCAGTGCTATACATCATCTGATTTGTAGATCCAAGGAAAATAAAATCCTTGACAACTTCAATCTTTTCTCCATTTATCATGACGTTGCTTATTAGTCCACTTGTGAGCATTTTTGTTTTCTTTATGTTGAGATGTAATCCATACTGAAGACTAGGCTTTGATCTTCATCAGTAAGTGCTTCCAGTCAGTTTCACTTTCAGCAAGCTAGGTTGTGTCATCTGTATATTGCAAGTTGTTAATGAGTCTTCCTCCAATCCTGAGGCTCTGTTCTTCGTATGGTCCAACTTCTCAAATTATTTGCTTGGTATACACATGGAATAAGTATGGTGAAAGGATACAACTCTGACACACATCTTTAATGATTTTAAATGATGCAATACACTTTGTTCTATTTGAACAATTGCCTCTTGTTCTATGTTCCTCATGAGCATAATTAAGTGTCTGTAATTCCCATCCCTTGAAATGTTATCCATAATTTATTTTTATCCACAGAGTCAAATGTCTTTGCATAGTCAATAAAAACACAAGTAAACCTTTGTAATATTCTTTGTTTTCAGCCAAGATCAATCTGACATCAGCAATGATATCCCTTGTTCCATGCCCTCTGAATCTGGCTTGAATTACTGGCAGTCCTCTGTTGATATACAGTTGCAACTGGTTTTGAATAATCTTCAGAAAAATTTTACTTTTGTGTGATGTTGTTGTTGTTTTGCCGTCGAGTCGGCCCCGACTCATAGCAACCCCTCCTTGGGTTTCCGAGGCAGTATCACTACGGAAGTAGGATTGGATTGCCCAACCTTCCTTCCAATTTGTGTGATAGTAATGATAAAATTAAAAAAAAAAAAAAAACCTCACTGTCTGACAGCCTTCTGGTTAGCAGTCACATGCCTTAGGCACTAGGCCACCAGAGCTCCTTTCCACATTACCTTTGATCACCTTTAGAATGTGTGCAAGTATAGATCTCTTCCAGTCAGTTGGCCAGGAGCTGTCTTCTAAATTTCTTGGCACAAACAAGTCAGCACCTAAAGCGCTACATCCATTTGATGAAACTTGTGAATGGGTATTCCATCATTTCCTAGAGCCTTGTTTTTCACCAATTCCTTCAGTGCAGTTTGGACTTTTTGTTTTGATATCGTTGGTTCTTGATCATATGCTTTCTCCTGAAATGGATAAATGCTGACCGATTCTTTTGGTAGAGAGAGTCGGTGTACTCCCTCCATCTTCTTTGATGCTTTCTGAATCATCCAATATTTTACTCATAAAACCCTTCAATATTGCAACTCAAGGCTAGAATTTCTTGTCCAGTTCTTTCAGCTTGAGAAATGCTGAGAATATACTTTCCTTTTGGTTTTCTAATTACAAGTCTTTGCACATTTAATTACAAGACTTTACTTTGACTTCTTGAGTCACCCTTTGAAATATTCTGTTACGATCTTTTACTTCATGATTTCTTCCATTCACTTTAGCCACTCTTTGTTCAAGAACAAGTTTCAGAATCTCTTCTGACATCCATTTTACTCTTGTCTTCCTTTCCTGTCTTTTTAATGTCCTTTTACTTTCTTCGTGTATGATATTCTTGATGTCATCCCACAACCTATCTTGTTTGGTCATTGGTGTTCATTGTGTGAAATCTATTCTTCAGATGGTTTCTAAATTCACACAAGATATAATCAAGGTCATAGTTTGTCTTTCAAGGACTTGTTTTAATTTTTCTCAATTTAACTTGAACTTGAAATACTATCCATACTATACTTTCTTTTGATCCATGCAGTCAATGACTTCAAATAATGATGGCCTATTCCACAGTCAACTCCTGGCCTTGTTCTGACTGATGATATTGAAGTTCTTCATCAGCTCTTTGCATAGGTGTAATTGATTTGATTCCTGTGTATTCCATCTTGTGATATCCATATGTATAATCACCCTTATGTTATTGAAAAAGGTATTTGTAGTGAGTAAATTGTTGGTCTTGAAAATTCTATCATGTGATCTCTTGGATCATTTCTTTCACCAAGGCCATATTATCCAACTACTGATGCTACTTCTTTGTTTCAAATTTTGGCATTACAATCACCACTAATTATTAATAAATCATGATTGCATGTTTGATCAATTCCAGATTTCAGAAGCTGGTAAAAATTTTCAAGTTCTTCATCTTTGGCTTTAGTGCTTGGTGCATAAATTTGAATAATAGTTGTATTAGTTTGGAGGCATATGGATATTATTATCCTATCATTGACATTATATACCATTGAAATGTTGTTTTTTCTTTGTCAGTGAATGCAAGGTTGTTCCTTTTTAATTGGTCATTCCCAGAATAGTAGACCAAGTGACTGCCTGATTCACAATGGCCTATACCAGTCCATTTCAGTTCCTAGTACTTAGGATAGCGATCTTTATGTGTTCCTTTTTTTTTTTTTCTATTCCAGATTTTGATTATTAATGAATGTTTGCTGCTGTTTCTTCTCATTTTGAGTCATGCCCCATCAGCAAATGAAAGTCCTGAAAGCTTTACTCCATCCCTGGCATTAAGGATGACTTTACTTTGAGGAAGCAGTTCTTCTTCAGTCATATTTTGAATGAATTCCAAACTCAGGGGCTCATCCTTCAGCACAATGTCAGACAATGTTCCACTCCTATTTATAAAATTTTCCAGTAATATATCAGACAATATTTCAATGCTATTCATAACGTTTTGCAATGACCAATTTTTTTCAGAAGTGGATGGCCTTGTCCTTCTTCATAGTCTGCCTTAGTCTGGAAGCTCCACTGAAAACTGTCAGCCATGAATGACCCTACTGATATTTGCATTATTTATGGCATACCTTCCAGAATCATAGTAATATTCAAGCCATCACAGTAAAACAAACTGATAAATGAGTGGTGGTGAAAAGTTCTTTGCTAGGGTCAAAAACTTAGAGGAAAGAGATGCTACTGGGCCCGGGGTCTCAGGACTATAGTCTTAGGGAACATCAAGGTCAATGGCATAATTTCATCTACATAGGCAATATTCTATATCCTAACTATGTGAGTAACATCTGGGATCTTAAAAGCTTGTGAGTGACCATCTAAGGTGCCACTACTGTTCTCTCCCCATCAAGAACAAAGAAAAGTGAACAAAATGAAATACACATAGAAACAATTAGTCCAAAGGGCTAATGTATCATATGAATCCCAGTCTCCATAACTCTGATAACAGAAGTATTAGACAGTGCCCAGTTGCCCAGTTACCAGTGCTGACTATTATGAAAGTGACCATAATAGGTGTTGGGTAGAATGGGAGAAAAATGTGGAAAAAAAAAAAAAAAAAAAAAAAAACCCAAATCTTTTTTAAAAAAAAAAAAAGTCTTACTGGTCTGGAAGAGAGTGATGGAGCCCCTAAGATTATAGTTCCCAGACAACCTTCAAGCCTGGAAGTGAACTCACCTCGGTGGCTCAACTTTCAACCAAATGATAGACAGGTCTATAATGTGAACTACAACTAACACCAGGGAAGAATGTATGTCCTAGAACAACCTACCCCATGAGATCAAAAGGGTAACATTTTCCCAGGGGTAAATCTCAGAAGTCAGGAAGAGATAGGAAAGGACAAAGGGAAATGTAAATAACAGGGAGGAAGTGGGAACGTTGTTGTTACTTTGTTGGGATTGCAATTAATGTTGCATGTCAAAATGTGTATGAATTATTGAATGGAAAACCAATTTGCTCTGTTAACTTTCATCAAAATCGAAACAAAAAGTTAAGAAAACAGAGAGAGAGAGAAATTAAATTGTAAACTTGCAAGGAGAGATGGAGGAAAAGAGATGTCAGGCCAGGAACAGAAACTCAGAAGAGACAAGGACCTTCCATCAGATCTGACATAGAAAGAAAGACTTCCCCTATAGATGGTACCCTGAATTCAGACTTCTAGCCTCCTAAACTATGAGAAAATAAATCTATGTTTGCTAAAGCCAAAAAAATAAATTAAAAAACAATGTTTTGAAATAACTTCAGCAGTAAGAAAATAATAAATACAGAATGGTTAGCTCATTGTTATTGAGTCAATAAAAACACTCCTATGTTTTAGGCACAATGATAGTTGGTAGGACATCAAGATGGGTTATAAAGCATGGAACAGACTCTTGAGGCGATGACTGCACAGTAGGGTAGCCTGTCACAACACTGTATCTGCAAAGGTTGAGGTCCAAGTCACTGTGCCCTTGCTGGGGCTCAAGGGAGCCTTACCTATCCCAGGGTGGGGTCAGTAATGGCCCCGAGTTTGGAAGAGAAGCAGATCTGAGAGGTAAAGTACACAGAATTAAAAGCAAATGGATAGTGGAAAAGGGGATTGCAACTTTGGCTCATGATTTACTTCTATTCCTTAAAAAAAAAAAAAAAAAAAAAGTAGTAAAGAAAAGAATAGATGTAAGGGAGTTCTGATTATATGAGGGGAGATCCCTTTACTTCTGATAATTCAATATATCTTATATTTATTCAGTATGATTTGTTAAAGAAGGCATACTAGTTTATAATATATTTGAAATTATTCCTTTTAAAAATTATATTCTTATATGACACTTAGAGATGTAAGCATCAATTACCTAAACATGTCCCTTACAAGCAGAGCCTAACATCCTGATTTTTCCCCAAATGAAGCATTAGTTATGTGCTGTCGAGTCAGAGCCGACTCATAGCGACCCCTATTTGGGTTTCCAAGGCAGTATCACTATGGAAGTAGATTGTCCCATCTTCCTTCCGAGGAGTGGCTGGTGGGTTTGAACCGCCAGCTTTCTGATTAGTAGTCAAGTGCCTTAGGCACTACGCTACCAGAGCTCCCAAATGAAGCATAATTACAATAAAAACAAAAAAATTCCACTGCCATTGAGTTAATTTTGGCTTGTAGAGACCCTATAGGTCAGAGCAGAACTGGCCTACACTGTTTCCAAGGCTGTAAATCATTACAGAAATAGACTGCCACATCATACTCCAATAGAGTGGTTGATGGATTAGAACTACAGACCTTATGATTATCAGCCAAGTACTTAACCACTGTGACACCAGGGCTCTTTATTCTATGTTCATAGTATACTATAAATAAATGAGTAACATTATCATTGTTTTGGTTATTAAGAATGTCATGACAACGTTAGGTCTAAACTCCCTCTTGTTGGATTAAGCTATGCTTAAGGAGTTCCACTTGCCTACACTTCACCAAATAATTTCATTCTCCTTCCTTAGAGAGCAAAGATTAATCATTCAGGAAGTTAATGAGCTGGGAAACTAAATACCAGTAGAAGGAAGGTGCCTGAGAACTTTAAATAAAATAAATTAGTCTCCATTTGAAAAGTAATTTAGTTGATTTACAATGACTTTTCCTTTTTTCTTCTCCATTTGTACTTCTTTGTGTATTTACTGTCTTCATCAAACTGTCCCTTCAAAGGTAAGATCCAGTTTATGATTTTTTTTTTAGATTACTTTCTTCATTTTCTATTTTAGAATGTAGCTTCCCACTATCAAGTATTTTTCACATTTTACATTTCTTTTCTCTAGTTTGCCTTTCTTTGAAAATAGTTACCAATTATTTTGCTACAGCATCACTGCAATTCATATTGGAAAAGTCATAGATCACAAAAATTAAAGAAAAGGGAGTATTTCTTTAATAACTCACAAAGAAGAATTACTTTTCCATTGTTAAAGGTGCAAATATTTTCAGTTGTGACATACTCTTCACTGTCATTATCATGCTTATTAACATGATGTCTTTTAAAAATATATTTGATCTTAAAATATGTGTTGTTGTTGTTATGTGCCGTCGAGTCGGCCCCGACTCATAGCGACCCCTCCTTGGGTTTCCGAGGCAGTATCACTACGGAAGTAGGATTGCCCAACCTTCCTTCCGAGGAGTGGCTGGTGGGTTTGAACCGCCAACCTTCTGGTTAGCAGTCAAGCGCTTTTAGCCACTATGCTACCAGAGCTCCACTTAAAATATGTATAAATGTATTACTTAATTTTATTACCATAGAATTTTGTTTAGAAATATATTCTATAACATGAACAGTATAAGGAGGCTTTGATAATGTTTTCCTAATTTACATAAAGAACTATGGGATTTTTTTTGTTGGTGGTGTTGTAGGTATCATGGAGTTGTCTCCAACTCATAGTGTACCTATGCACAGCAGAATGAAATACCTCCTGGTCCTGCACCAGGTCCATGGTCCTTGCTATACTTGAGCCCTTTGCTGCAGCCACTGTGTCAATCCATCTCATTGAGGGCCTTCCCATCTTTTGTCAACCCTCCACGTTACCAAATGTTTTGGTTACCTCATGCCACTCTCACAGGAATATACCACAAATGGGATGACTCCAACGAACAGGAGTTTATTCTCTTACACTCTGGAGGCTTTAAGTCTGAATTCAAAGTACCAGGCATTGAATTTGAGGTGAAAGCCCCTCAACCTTGGGTTTCAGTTCTGCCTCCAGAGCTCCCTGTGCACTGCAGCTAGAGGGTTTTCTTCACTCAGACAGCTGCTAGCTGCTGAGGCTGACAAGCCCAAGTTGACAAGTAAAAAGACACTGTCTCAATGTTACCAAACTACAGAGCAGGCTATTAAGTCAAGTTCATTGCATGTCCCAAGGTCAGCAGAGCATGGGAGACTGCTGAACAATGACATGCAGGGTTCAAGTATGGCATAAGCTAGAAAACAATCTCAAAGCTTTTGTTTATATGAGGTAAGTAGACCACATTCCTAAAGCAGCTATTCAGCTGCACACAGCAGATTGTACCATGGAGTTGATTACCAGCCTCATCATGAGAAATAACTATCTAGAACTGCCCAGCTACTCAACCAGGCCCAGGCAAGTTGACAACAACCTTAACTACCACACCAAGCATGGCATCCTTCTCTAGGGAATTGTCCCTTCTGACAACATGACCAAAGTAGGTGAGAGGAAGTCTGACCATTCTTCCTTCCAAGGAGCATTCCCACTGTCCTTCTTCAAGGACAGATTTTTTTAGTTCTTTTAGCAGTCCGTGGTACTTTTGGCAGTATTCACCAGCACCACAACTCAAAAGCATCAATTCTTCTTTGGTCTTCCTTATCCGTTGCCCAGCTCTCACATGTATATGTTGTTGTTGTTTTTAAGTGCCGTCGAGTCGTTTCCGACTCATAGTGACCTCATGCACAGCAGAATGAAACACTGCCCGATCCCGTGCCAGCCCCACAATCCCTGCTATACTTGAGTGCATCATTGTAGTCACCATATCAATCCATAACGTTGAAGGTAGCCCCCTCGTTTGTCGACCCTCCACCCTACCAAGCATGACATCCTTCTCCAGAGAATGGTCCCTTCTGACAACATGACCAAAATAGGTGAGACGAAGTCTGGTCATTCTTGCTTCCAAGAAGCATTTCAGGTGCACTTCCTCCAGGGCAGAT
>NW_006921684.1:936296-959327 GCF_000298275.1 Orycteropus afer afer
TATTTATAAGGTTTTCCCTGACCAATTCTTTGAGAAGTGGATGGCCTCTTCCTTCTTCCTAGTCTGTCTCAGTCTATAAGCTGGGCTGTTACCTATGCACCAGGTGCATCTCGCTGGGTTTTAAACACCAGAGGCTCAGCCTCAAAATTCATGTCTACATGTCACCACAGTAGGACAAACTGACAGACAAGTTTGTCTTGCTGTTGGAGACGTCTCGTATCACCCCCACCTTGGTCCCTGTGGCTGATTGTACCTCTGTCTGGCTTCCGGGCTTTTTATCCCCTTTCTGCTGCTCTTCTGGCCTGCTGCTTTGGGCATCCCTGAGTTGTCCCTCCTCAGCTGTAACTCTGGGGTTGACTGCTCTTCTGTCCGGGTTCCTGGCTTTTATCCCTTTTCTCCTGCTCTTCCCGCCTGCTACTTTGGGTATCCCTGATTTGTCTCTCTTCTCCTGTAACTCTGGGGCTGACCAACATGTATATGAGGAGATTGAAAATATCATGGCTTGTGTCAGGCACACCTTAGTCCTGAAGGGACATCTTTGGTCCTCAGAACTTGAAAGAGGTCTTTTCAGCCAGCTTGCCCAGTGCTGTATGTCATCTGATGTCTTGACTGCTACTTCCATTGCAGTTGATTGTGCAACTAAGAAATGTGAAGTCTATGACAACTTCAATCTTTTCTCCATTTATCATGATGCTGCTTATAGGTCCAGTGGTGAGGATATTTGTTTTCTTTATATTGAGATGTAATCCATACTGTAGACTGTATTCTTCAATCTTCATCAGTAAGGAGTTCAGTACAAAAACGGCAAGGAGGCCACATGTTCTGACCTCCTCTAATCCCAGGAGAGGAAGACAGGATTACCAGCAGTAACCCAAGGCCTATTCCTACAAGGCCAGACATGCTGCCTCCCTCCAGCCCTTTCTCCAACCCTTCCTCCCAGAGCACCACCACCTCTCTCCTGGGTTCGATAATTTGCTGCAGTGGCCACACAGAACTCACAGATTACGAGGTTTATTTGGGAAGCACCAGGCTACAATTTGAGTTCAGGAAAAAATGCTCAGTCTCTCTCTCCAGTCCACCATCCCTCAGCCAACAGTTTCTCACAGTCTCTTTCCCAGCAGTGCTGATCCCTCGGTGTCTCACTCAGCAGTACGTGTCTCTCGCGTCTCTTTCCCAGCAGCATGTGTCTCGTTCAGGAGCACGTGTCTCTTTTGGCAGCACATCTTCCTCAACCCGCAGTCAGAGAGAGAGTTCTGCCTCTAGGAAGCCTCCTTTTGAGCCCGGCAGGGTGGTCAAAATAGCCAATCACAGCATCAGAACTCTAAGCATCTGAGAGAGTGGGAACCTCCCAGAACATTGTATTGTGCCACGCCCAACAGAAATACTCCACGTGGATAACATTTACAATCAGGAGCTCCTCAGTTGCTCATTCCACCACTGAGTTTACAATGACTTTTGGTTAGATAAGCCATACAAAGTAATTTACTACACTGCATCAAGTCATCCTTACTTTCAGCAAGCAAAGTTTTGTCATCAGTGTATCACAGGTTGTTAATGATTCTTCTTCCAGTCCTAATGCCACATTCTTCTTCATATAGTTCAGCTTCTCAGATTATTTGCTCAGCATATAGATTGAATAAGTATGGTGAAAGGATGCACTGTCTTGTTGATTTTAATCCATGCAGTGTTGCTTTGTTCTGTTCAAATGATCTGGTCTATGAACTGGTTCCTCATGAGTACAATTAAGTGTTCTGGAATTTCCATTCTTCTCAATGTTATCCACAATTTTTTTATGATTCACACAATCTAATGCTTTTGCCTAGTCAATAAAACACAAGCAAGCATCTTTCTGGTATTCTTTGCTTTCAGCCAAGATCCATCCGACATTAGCAATGATATCCCTCAATCCATGTCCTCTTCTGAATCCAGTCTGCACTTCTGGAAGTTCTCTGTCAATATATTGCTGCAACCGTTTTTGAATTATCTTAAGATTTTACTTGCGTTCAATATTACTGATATTGTTTGATAATTTCCACATTCTGTGAGATCACTCTTCTTTGGAATGGGTACAAATATGGATCTCTTCCAGTCAGCTGACTAGGTAGCTGTCTTCCAAATCTCTTGGCATTACCGAATGAGTGCCTCCAGTGAGGCATCCGTTTGTTGAAATATCTCAATGAGTATTCTGTCAGTTCCTGGAGCCTTGCTCTTTTCCAATTCCTTCAGTGCAGCTTCAACTTCTTCCTTCAATAAGAATGGTTTGTGGACATATGCCACCTCCTGAAATGGATGAAGGTCTACCAGTTCTTTTTTGTACAGTGACTCTGTGTATTTCTTCTGGCTTCTTTTGATGTTTCCTGTATCATTCAATGGGAGCTCTTGTAGCATAGTGCCTAAGGCTCTTGACTGCTAATCAGAAAGCTGGAGGTTCAAACCCACCAGCCACTCCTTGGAAGGAAGGTTGGGCAATCTACTTCCGTAGTGATACCACCTTGGAAACCCAAGAAGGGGTTGCTATGAGTCAAGTGTGGCTTGTCAGCACATAACAACAACAACAACAACAACAGCATCATTCAATATTTTGTCCACAGAATTTTTCTATATTGCAACTCAAGGCTTAATTTTTTTACCTCAGTTCTTTCAGCTTGAGAAATACTGAGTATGTTCTTCCCTTTTGGTTTTCTAATGCCATGTCTATGCATATTTCATTATAGTAATTGGCTTTCTCTCCTCAAGTTGTCCTTTGAAATCTTCTGTTCATCTCTTTTATGGTCTTTTTTCTTTTCTCATCTTTTTAATGACCTGTTTCTTTCTTCATGGATGATGATCTTGATGTCATCCCACAATTCTTCTGGTTTTCAGTCATTGGTGTTTAATACATCAAATCTATTCTTTAGATGGTCTCTAAATTCAGGAGGGATATATTCAAGGTCATATTTTGACTCTTGTGGACTTGTTTTAATTGTCTTCAACTGCAAGTTGAACCTGCATATGAGCAGTTGATGGTCTGTTCCACAATCAGCTCCTGGCCTCGTTTTGGCTGAAGATATTGAGCTTTTCCATCACCTCTTGCCACAGATGTAATCAATTTGATTCCTGTGTACTCCATCTGCCAAAGTCCATGTGTAAAGCCACCACTGTATGGTTGAAAAAAGTTATTTGCAATGAATAACTCTTTGGTCCTGCAAAATTCTATCATGAGATTTCCAGCATTATTTCTGTCACCAAGGCCAAATTTTCCAACTATCAGTGATTTTCTTTGCTTCCAACTTTTGCATCCCAGTCACCAGTGATAATTAACACATCTTGATTGCACGTTCGGTCAATTTCAGACTACAGAAGTTGATAAAAATCTTCAATTTCCTCATTTTTAGCTTTGGTGATTGGTACATAAATTTAAATAATAGTTGTTTTAAATGGCCTTCCCTGTAGGTGTATGGATATTATCCTATCACTGACAGTGTTGTACTTCAGGATAGACCTTGAAACATCCTTTGTGATGATGAATGCCACATCATTCCTCTTCAAATTGTCATTCCTGACATAGTAAATCATATGGTTGTCTGATTCAAAATGTCCAAAACCAGGCCATTTCAGCTCATTAATGCATAGGATATCAATCTTTATGTGTTCCATTTCATTTTTGACAACTTCCAATTTTCCTAGATTCATACTTCATATAATCATTGTTCCAATTATTAATGGATGTTTGCAGCTGTTTCCCCTCAATTTGAGTCATGCCATGTCAGCAAATGGACATCTCAAAAGCTTTACTTTATCCATTTCAGTAAGGTTGGTTCTCCTTTGATAGTACAGCTCTTTCCCAGTCAGTGTTTCTCTACTATTCATAAGATTTTCCCAGGCCAATTCTTTGAGAAGTGATGGCCTCCTCCTTCTTCCTAGTCTGTCTCAGTCTGTAAGCTGCACTGAAACTTGTGCACCATATGCAACTCTGCTGGCCTTTGAAACACCAGTGGCACAGCCTCAAGCCTCATAGCAACATGCAAGCCACCACAGTACAACAGACTAACAGATAAATTTGTCTCCCTTAGCTGTTTGAAACCTCTCTGCCCTCCCATTACCTGGATATTGCCACTGCTGGTTGGTCATTCTTGTTGCCCAGCTTTTCTTTCCCCTGCTTCCTGCTTCTTGGGTGTGGGACCTGTTTCTCTCCCCTTACCTGGACCTCTGCTGCTTTGGTTAGGACATGGATTTCCTATCTCCAAACAAGGCTTTAATATATGAACATTTTTTTTATTATTATTTTTTTTGGAATTATAGAAATAGTAATACTCTCATTTCAACTCCCTCCTTGGGTTTCCAAGAAGGTATCACTATAGAAGTAGATCACCCAATCTTTCTTCCAAAGAGTGGCTGGTGGATTTGAACTGCCAGCCCTCTGGTAAGCAGCCAAATGCCTTAGGCACTACGCCACCAGGGTTCCTACAAATAGTAATATCAATTGTTATAATGTAAAAATGTACAGTGACAAGCAAAAAAATAGTCTGTTTACATAAAATAATTATTCGAATTTTATCATTCTGAGGCATACATCATCATACCACTATTTCCCAACTCTTTTTAGTTACTCATTTATCTTTTTTATTGTAACTTAAATATGAATTTTCTGATCCCTTAAATCTAAAATGTCAATTAATTCTAGAAGTCCAGAACATTTTTACCAACCTTATCATTATGTCCAAGGAGCTCTGGTGGCTAGTGGTTAAGCCATTTAGCTGCTAAACAAAAGCACAGTGGTTCAAACCCACTAGCCACTCTGTGAAAGAAAGATGAGGTGCTCTGCTTCTGTAAAGATTTACAATATTGGAAACTCTATGGAGGTTGCTATGAGTAAGAATTGCCTTGATGGCAGTGAGTTTTGTTTCTCAGTTAATGTCATGTCCATCACTCACCTGTCAATTTGTCCCACTGTGGTGGCTTGCATGTTACTCTCATGCTAGAAGCTTTGCCACTGGTGTTTTAAATATCAGCAAGTTCACTATGGTAGTTAAGTTTATGTGTCAGCTTGGCTGGGCCTGGTTGAGTGGCTGGGCAGCTGTATATAGTATTCCCCATGATGAGACTGGTAATCAACTCCATGGTGGAATCTACTGTGAGCCACTGAGTAGCTGCCTTAAGGATTTGGTGTGCTTCCTGTATATATTGAGGAGCCTTGAGGAATGGTTTCTAACTTATGGCATGCTTGAATCTTGCATGTAGCTGAGACATTGTGCAGCAGCCTGCCATGCTCTGCTGACCTTGGGACTTTTAACGGACTTGAATTAATGGTTTGCCATGTGGTTTGGTAATAGTGTTACTGTGCCTTTTTACTTGTCAACCTAGGGCTTGTTAGCCTCACCAGCCAGCAGCTGAGTGAAGAAAAGCCTCCAGCTTCAGTGGGCTGGAAGCAGGAGGCAGAACTGAAGCCCAAGGTTGAGGAGCTTTCACCTAGCCCCTAGAGCCTGGCACTCTGAACCTGGACTTAAAGCCTCCAAATTGTAAAAAATAAACTCCTGTTTGTTAAGGTCATCC
This sequence comes from Orycteropus afer afer, assembly GCF_000298275.1. Classification (NCBI taxonomy): domain Eukaryota; kingdom Metazoa; phylum Chordata; class Mammalia; order Tubulidentata; family Orycteropodidae; genus Orycteropus; species Orycteropus afer. The sequence goes on from NW_006921684.1 coordinate 941,829, forward strand.
CATTTGTGGTATATTCTTGTCAGAGTGACACCAGGTAACCAGAACATTGGCCTGTGGTTGATAGCCTCCAGCAGAGCTCCCAGACTAAACTGAATACAAATAAAGTCTAGGTAGTATACTCTACTTCCAAAAATCAGCCATTGAAAACCCTATGGATCAGAAAAGATCATGGAATGATATAGTTGGAAGGCACTCAAACCACACAAGTGTAGCAACAAAGGACTCGAATATACCAGTGATTGTGAAGATGATGTGTAACCAGGTTCTGTTGTATGTGGGAACATCATGAGATGGAGCCTACACCATGACAACTAACAACAACAACATGATTACTGTACTATTTACACTGATGTTATAACCCCAATGTAGAAATAAATGCTCTGCATTTCCTAGATAGCACAAGGTTTTAAGTTGCTATCTAGAAAATCCAAAACTTGCCTAGAACTTGAATGCAACTGGGCATTTACCTCTAAATGTTTAAGGGGATATATATATATATATATATATAGAGAGAGAGAGAGAGAGAGAGAGAGACAGAGAGACAGAGACAGAGATGAGACAGAGAGCATGAGCTCTGGTGACGTAGTGCCTAAGGCATTTGACTGCTAACCATAAGGCTGGCAGTTCAAATCCACCAGCTGATTCGTGGAAGGAGGATGGAGTAATATACTTTTGTAAAGATTTATCACCTTGGAAATCCAATGGGGGTTGCTATGAGTCAGAATTGACTTGATGGCTATGAGTTTTATATATATACATATAAATAACATTGTCACTGAATTGATTCCAATGCAATGTTATAACGCACAGTAGAACTGCCCAATAAGGTTCCCAAAGCTACAATCTTTATTGAAGCATATTGCCACATCTTTCTCTTGCAGAATGACTGGTTGGTTTGAACTGCTGACCTCATGTTATCAGTTGAGTGCTTTAACCATTACATCACCATTATAGACATATAGATCAAAATTTGAGGGGAGAAATAACTTTTCTGCAAAATGCTTCTTACAGACCACAGACAGCCTTAGAGCCTGTACTTCAGCTTATAGTTAATGAAATCACTGAAAGAATTTAAGTGAGAATGAGTGGTCAGGTTTCATATGTAGAGGATTTCTGTTAGTACACTACAGAATAGATTGGAATATTGAGGTAAGAGGACAACATCAGAAGCATGGTGACAAATAGATAAGAAGAAATTTCCTAAATAGAGAAAAAGTAATGCAGAATAAAAATATGTAGGAGATAAAAATGTTGTTGATTACTACTCTACAACATGAGAGAAACAAAAGACAAATCCTGATACATGCTACAACATAAGTGAACCTTGAAAACATTATGCAGGATAAAGCAACTCAGTTATAGAAGGACACATATTATATCATCACACTTATATGAAGAAGCCCTGATGGCACAATAGTTAACCATTTGGTTGCTAACTCAAAGGTTGATGGTTCGAACATATTCAGCCACTCAGTGGAAGAAAGATATGGTGCTGTGTTTCCATAAAGGTTATAGCCTAGACAAAACCCACTACAAAAGACAAGAAAGGTATTATACAATGATTAAAGGGTCAGTTCATTAAGAGACATTATCATAATAAACATTTACACATCCAATGACAGAGATCAAAAATACATAAAACAAATTGTAGCACCATGGAGAAGAGAAATAGACAGTTCAAAATAATAGTAGAAGACTTTAACATCACTTTCAATGAAGGACAGAACAACTAAAAAGAAACTCAACAAACATACAGAAGACCTAAACATCACAATCAACCAAAGTGACCTCATAGACATATATATAATACTTCATCCAACATCAGTACAATATGCATTCTTTTTCAATTCACATTATCCAGAATATACCATAATTTAGGTCACAAAGCAAGTCTAAATAAATTTAAAAACCTACAATTAGTACAAAGTATTACAACACTGTAAAACTAGAAATCAATAAGGAAAGAACAAGGAAAAAAAATAAAATACATGGAAGCTAAATAACACCTTGCTTATAAACCACTGGGTAATGGATGAAATTAAAAAAAAAAAAAAAAAAAATTCCTTGAAGCAAATAAGAATGAAAGCACAACATACTAAATCTTCTGGGACAGAGTAATACTCAGAGGTCAATTTATAGCAATAAATGCACACATCAAAAAATAAGAAAGGGCCAAGATCAATACCTTGACCCTACAGCTAGAAAAACAGAAAAAAATCAACAAAGAAACCAAGAGTCACCAAAAAAAAAAAAAAAAAAGATTAGAGCAGAAATAAATGAATCAGAAAATAGAAAAAGGATCAAGAAAATTGACAAGACTAAGTTCTAAGTTGGTTCTTGGAAAATATCAATACAGACAACAAACCTCTGGCCAAATTGACAAAAGAAAAGAAGGACAAAATGCAAATAACCCATGTAATGTATGAGCTGGGTGACATTACAACAGAACAATCTGATATAAAAAGGATAAAAACAGAATGCTATTAAAAAAATAATAATAATACACTTTCACAAATTTGAAAACCTAGAAAAAATGGACAAATCTCCATGAACACACTACCTAACCACACTAATACAAACTGAGATTGACAATCTGAATAAGCACAGAAGAAAAAAATTGAAGAAGTAATTAAAAAAAAAAAAAAAAAACTACCAATAACAAAAAACACCAGCCCAGAAGTCTTCACTGAAGAGTTCTAGCAATACTCAGAAAAAGAATTGATATCAATAATAATCAAAACTATTCCAGAACATTGAAAAAGAAGGAATACTGTCAAATTCATTGTACAAAGCCAGCATTACCCTGATACCAAAACCAGGTAAAGACATCACTACCAAGGAAAATTATACATGCTATAATTCTTAACAAAATTCTAGCCAATAGAATTCAACAACAACTCAAATAATAATACTAATAATACACCACAACCAAATGGGCTTCATCCCAGCTATGCAAGGATGGTTAGACATAAGAAAATCAATCAACATAATATACCACACAAATAAAACAAAAGGCAAGAACAACATGGCCATCTCAATCAATGCAAAAAAGGCATTTGATAAAATCCAACATCATTCCTGATAAACTCTCTCAGCAAAATAGGAATAGAAAAGAAATTCCTTAACATAATGAAAAGCAGATATACAAAACCAAGAGCCAACATTATACTTAACAAGGAAAAATTAAAATCATTCTCCCGAGAATGGGAACCAGATAAGGATGCCTTTTATCACCTCTAATTAAATATTGTACTGGAAACCCTAGCTAGAGCAAGAAGGCAATAAAAGGAAATAAAAGGCATCCAAATACGTAAGGAAGAATTAAAACCATCTGTATTTACAGATAACATTATCATATACACAGAAAATACCAGACATTCCACAACAAATCTTCTAATAACAGATTTCAGCAAAATGGCAGGATACAGGATTAACACACAAAAATCAGTTGGATTCCTCTATATTAACAGATAAAACTCTGAAAAGAAAATCAGGAAAACAACGCCATATACAATAACCCTCCAAGAGATAAAATACTTAGGAGTAATTCTAACTAATGATGTAAAAGAGTTATAAAGGGAAAACTACAGAACACTACTCACTCACTGCCTTAGAGTTGTATTCAACCCATAGTGACCTCTCCTTGGGTTTCTGAGGCAGTATCACTGTGGAAGTAGATTGCCCAACCTTCCTTCTGAGGAGTGGCTGGTAGGTTTGAACTACCAGCCTCTGGTTAGCAATCAAATGCCTTAGGCACTATGCTACCAGAGCTCCCACAAAGCAGTATTGCAAGAAACCAAAAGAGACCAATATGAATGGAAAAACATACCATTCTCATTGATAGGAGCACTTAATAATGTGAAATGTTGATACAACCCAAAGTGATCTACAGATATGATGAAATCATGATCCAAATTCCAACAACATTCTTCAATGAGATGTAAAAATTAATCATCAACTTTATATGGAAAGGAAGGTGTCTCAAGATAAGCAAAGCAGTATTGAAGAAGAGGGATAAAGTAGGAGGCCTCACACTGCCCGATTTCAGAACCTACTATTCACCCATGGTAATCAAAACAGTCTGACACTGGTGCTATGAATGGCACTATACAATCTTTATTGTTTCAGAAGCTAGAAATAGAAATAGTATATGATCTTGCAATGCCTCTCCTAGGTATATATCCTAGATAATTGAGAATCAAGAAGTAAATAAATCCACATATGGACAATTGATCTTTGATGAAGGGTAAAAGTCCATTAAATGGTAAAGAGATAGTCTTTCTTTAACAAATAGCATAAAACTGGTTATCTATTTCAGAAAAATGAAACATGATCCATACCTCACACCATACACAAAAACTAACTCAAAATGAATCAATAATTTAAATTAAAACCTAAAACTATATATATATATATATAATATATATATATATATATACACACACACACATGTATATATGTACACATATATATATATATGTATATGTGTATATACATATATATATACACACACATATATGTGTGTGTGTGTGTGTATATATATAGAGAGAGAGTTAGGTGTGTATATATATATATATATATATATATATATATATATACACATATACATGGCAAAAATAGGGCCAAAACTAGGGGTCATAATATATTGCATAAATAGCATAACGAACATAGCTAAAAATGCACAAACAGCAAAAGATAAATTAGATAACTGGAATCAGAAAATAAAAGATCCATGCCCATCAAAAGACTTTATCAAAAGAGTAAAGAAGAGCATACAGATTGGAAATAATTTTTGACAACAACATATCTCACAAGGGTAAATCTCTGAAATTTACAGAAAACTTCAAGACCTCAACGACAAAAAGTCCAATTAAAAAGTAGGCAAAAGACATGAACAGACCCTTCATGAAAGAAGGCATCCAGACAGCTGACAAACATGAAACGATGGCCCTGATTATAAGCCATTAGTGAGATGAAAAGCAAAACCACCTCACTATGGCAGTAATGGCATTGATTATAAAAACAGAGAATAACAAATGCTGGGGAGGCTATGGGGAACTGGAAGTCTTATACAGTGCTGATGGTACTGCACAATGGTTCAATCACTATGGAAAATGGCATGGTACTTCCTTAGAAAGCTAGAAACGGAAATACCATGGAACCCAGCAATCCCACTCCTAGATATATATCCTAGAGAAATATGAGCAGTGACAATAATAGACACATGCACATCCATGTTTATTGCAGCATTATTGACAATAGCAAAAGATGGAAATTACTAAATGTCCATCAACAGATGAATGAATAAACAGACTGATACATACATACAGTGGAATATTGTTTTAAATTGTCATTTGGTAAATTACCATTCATGGCGAACTTGTGTGCAACAGAATGAAACACTGCCCACTCCTAAGCCATTGCTTGAGTTCATTGTTGTAGCCACTGTGTGAATCCATCTCATTGAGGGCTTCCTCTTGTTTGTTGACCATCTACTTTACCAAGCATGATTCCCTGATAGCATGTTCAAAGTATGAGAGGCAAAGTCTCACCATCCTCACTTCTAAGTAGCATCCTGGCTATACTTCCTCCAAGACAGATTTGTTTGTTCTTCTAGCAGTCCATAGTGCATTCAATAATTTCACCAACACAATCCAAAATCCAAATGCATCAATTCTTTTGCAGTCTTCTTTATTTGTTGCCTAGCTTTCACACACATTTGGTCTAGCTTTTACATGTATCTGAGGCTATTGAAAATAGCATAGTTTGAGTCAGGCTTCCTTTAGTCTTCAAAGTGACATGTTTGTTCTTTAACCTTTAAAGAGGTCTTCTGCAGAAGATTTGGCCAACGCAATATGTGTTTGATTTCTTGACTGCTGATTCCATGGGAATTGATAGTGTATCCAAGTAAAATTAAATCCTTGACAAGTTCAAACTTTTCTCTGTTTATCATGATGTTGCTTATTGATCCTGTTCTAAGAATTTGTTGTTGTTGTTGAGGTATAATCCATACTGAAGGCTGTAGTCTTTAATTTTCATCAGTAAGTGCTTCAAGTCTTTCTCACTTTCAACAAGCAAGGTTGTATCATGATTGATACACAGGTTGTTAATGATTCTCCTTCCAGTCCTGATGCCCTTTTCATTTTCATATAGTCCAGCTTCCCAGATTATTTGCTCAGCATACAGATTGAATAAGTGGTGAAAGATACAACCCTGACACACACTTTTCCTGATTTTAAATGATGTAGTATCCCTTGTTCTGTTTGAATGACTGCCTCTTAGTCTATGTACAAGTTCTGCATGAGCACAGATAAGTGTTCTAGACTTCTCTCTTTACAGTGTTATCCATAATTTGTTATTCCACACAGTGGAATACCTTTGCATAGTCAATAAAACACAGATGTACATCTTTCTGGTATCTTCTGCCTTCAGCCAAAATCCATCTGACATCAGAAATGATATTACCGTGTTCCTCTTCCTCTTCTGAATCTAGCTTTAATTTCTGACAGCTCCCTGTTGATGTACTGCTGCAACCATTTCAAAAATATTTTCAGCACAATTTTACTTGCATATGATATTAATGATATTTTTTCAATAATTCCCACATTGTGTTGGATCACCTTTCTTTGGAATGTGAATAAATATGGATATCTTCCAGTCAGTTGGCCAGGTAGCTCTCTTCCAAATCATTTGACATAAACGAGTGAATATTTCTAGCATTGCATCCATTTGTTGAAGCATTTCAATGGGTATTCAATCAATTCCTATCCTCTTGATTTTCACCAGTTCCTTCAGTGCAGCTTGGACTTCTTCCTTCAATACAATTGGTTCTTGATCATATGCTACCTTCTAAAATGGTTGAACATAGACCAATTCTTTTTGGTAAGTGACTTTGTGTATTCCTTTTATCTTCTTTTGATGCTTCCTGCATCATTCAATTTTTTGCCCATAAAATCCTTCAATATTGCAACTTGAGACTTGGATTTTTTCTTCAGGTCTTTCAGTTTGAGAAATGACAAACATGTTCTTCCCTTTTGGTTTTCTAACTCCAGGTCTTTGCATACTTCATAACAACACTTTACTTTGTTTTCTCGAGCTTCCTTTTGAAACCTGTCGAGGTCATTTATTTAATCATTTATTTGATTTGCTTTAGCTACTCTCCATTCAAGAGCAAGTTTTAGAGTCTCTTGTGACATTCATTTTGGTCTTTTCTTTCTTTCCTGCCTTTTAAATTAACTTTTGCTTCCTTCATGTATGGTATTCTTGTGTTCTTGATGTCATCCCATAACTCATCTTTTGTTTGGCTGGAAGCCACAGGAGTGGGTTCATTTCCAGACCTGAAGGGCAGCTAAGGGCCAAAGTCTCAGGGGTTCCATCAGGCTCTATCAGACCAGCAAAACTATAGCCTATTTAACATACATATTTACCTATGTATCTACTGACAAATTATTGTTAGTTGTTAGTACTGTTGTAGGACTATATATGTTACAGCATTTACTGTTTCTATCCTTTATTCTTGTGTACCTTTTTTTTTTTTTTTTAATTATTTTGAGTTTTATTCCACATTGTTCTCCCACTCTATCCAGGATCTCCTACAGAGATTCCCCTCCAGGTAGTTGACAGTGGTAGCCGGGCACCACGTGGTTCTGATCTCATAGTCATATTGGCTGAGAATTGCATGGTATATTTGGTGGATTTGTTTTAATTTTCCTCAGCTTCAACTTAAACTTGCAAATGAGCAATTGATGATCTCTTCCACGGTTGGCCCCTAGCCTGTTGTATAGTCACTGGTTATTTTGTTGAAAAAAGGTATTTGTAATGAATAAGTCATTGGTCTTTCAAAATTCTATCATGTGCCCTCCAGCACCATTTCTATCACCAAGGCCATACTTTCCAACTACTAATGCTTCTTCTTTATTTCCAACTTTAACATTTCAATCACCAGTAATTATTAATACATGTTGATTGCATGTTTGGTCAATTTCAGACTGCAGAAGTTGATGAAACTCTTCAATTTCTTTATCTTTGGTTTCTTTTTTTTTTTGATGCATACATTTTGAAAAATTATTGGATTAAGTGTTCTTCCTTGTAGGTATATGGATATTTCCTAACACTAACAGCATTGTGGGAACTCTGATGGCATAGTGCCCAAGGCATTTGACTGCTAACAAGAAGGCTGGTGGTTCAAACCCACCAGCCACTCTTCAGAAGGAAGATTGGGCAATCTACTTCCATAGTGATACTGCCTCTGAAACCCAAGGAGGAGTCTCTATGAGTTGCATCTGACTTGCTAACAGTAAGTTTGGTTTGGTTTTTAACAACATTGTATTTCAGGATAAATCTTGAAATGTTCTTTTTGACAAGGGGATATAATGGAACAATAAAGAATATTGATGAATCCGCAAAACATCTCACAACATGGATTAGTCTGGAGGACACTATGCTGAGTAAAATAAGTCAAACACAAAAGGACAAATGTTGTTTTAGGCCACTATTATAAACAGCCAGGAATAGGTTTAAACAAAGAAAGAAACAGTCTTTGAAGGTTATCAGGGAGGGGAGGGAAAAGGAAGGAGAATTAACTAGATAGAAGACAAGATTTAATTACAATGAAAAGAAAAGAAATGCATTATATGTGGAAATCAGTACAATGTGTCCAAAGCAAAGGAAGACACTGAAAGGTACACAAGAATAAAGGACAGAAACAGTAAATGCTGGAACATATATAGTCCCACAGCAGTATTAACAACTAACAATAATTTGTGAGTAGATACATAGGTAAATATGTAGGTTACATAGGTTAAAGAAGTTGTACAGGAATGAAAAAAAAAAAAAAAAAAACTACCTTCCAGTTGATTCCAAATCAGAGTGACTTAAAAGACAGAGTAGAACTTCCCTTGTAGGACTGAGTAGAACTGCCCCCTAGGATTTTCAGGATTGTAACTATTTACAGAAGCTGAATCTGTCATCTTCCTCTTCAGACAAGCTAGTGGATTCAAACTCACCAAACTTTAGGTTAGCAGCCCAATGCTTTAACCACAGTGCAGCAGAACTCTATATAGCAGTACATGCACATACAGATGTAGGTGTAGTGATGGATATTTCTACATACATATTTGAAAATTCTACTTATGTGTGTGTATATGTGTGTGTATGTGTGTGTGTATAATAGAACATATAGGGGTTACAGTTTTAGAAACTACTTAGACACTAGGACTGAACCACTAAACCATAGCTTCAGGGATCACCTAGGTCAGTTGTCAAAACACAGTACATAAACATAATGTTCTACATCCTGCTCTAGTGAATAGCATCTGGGGTCTTAAAAGCTTGGGAGCATCTGTCTAAGTTGTTGTTATTTGTCATCAAATTGGACCCAACACATAGTGACCCCTCCTTGGATTTCCGAGGCAGTATGACTACGGAAGTAGATTGCCTCATCTTCCTTCTGAGGAGTGGCTGGTGGGTTTGAACCACCAGGCTTCTGGTTAGCAGTCAAGTGCCTTAGGCACTATGCTACCAGAGCTCCATTTATCACCAACTCACAGCGACACTATGTACAGCAGAGTGAAACACTGCCCAATCCTGTGCCAGCTTCACAATCCTTGCTATACCTGAGCCCATCATTGCAGCCAGTGTCAATCCATCTTGTAGAGGGCTTTCCTCTATTTCATTGACCCTCTACTTTACTAAGCATGATATCCTTCTCCAGGGAGTGATCCCTTCTGACAACATGACCAAAGTAGGTGAGACAAAGTCTGGCCATTCTCACTTCCAAGGAGCACACTGGTTGCACTTTTTCCAGAACAGATTTGTTAGTTCTTTTAGCACTCCATGGTACTTTCAGCATTCTTTGTCAACACTACAACTAAAAAGCATCAACTATTCTTCAGTCTTCCTTATTCATTGTCCAGTTCTCACATGCATATGAGGCAACTGAAAAAATCATGACTTGTGTCAGGCACATCTTTGTCTTCAAGGGGATATTTGGTGGTGTAGTGCCTAAGGTACTTGACTGCTAACCAAAAGGCTGGTGGTTCAAACCCACCAGCCACTCCTTGGAAGGAAGGTTGGACAATCTATTCCATAGTGATATAGCCTAAGAATTCCAAGGAGGGATCACTATTAGTCAGATCTGACTTGACGGCAGTGAATTTGGTTTGGTTTTGGTCAGCACTTGAAAGAAGTCTTTTGCAGCAGATTTGCCCAGTGCTATACATCACCTGATATCTTGACTGATGCTTCCGTTAGTGTTGATTGTAGAACCAAGTAATATGAAGTTTTGGACAACTTCAATCTTTTCTCCATTTATCATGATGGTCCTTATTGGTCCAGTTGTGAGCATTTTTATTATCTTTTTATTGAGGTATAATCCATACAGCAGATTACAGTCTTCAATTTTCATCAGTAAGTGCTTTAAGTCATTCTCACTTTCAGCAAGCAAAGTTGTGTTGTCAGTATTTCACAAGTTGTTAATGAGTCTTCCTCCAGTACTGATGCCATGTTTTTCTTCATGTAGTCCAACTTCTTGGATTATTTGCTCAGTGTAGATTGAATAAGTATGATGAAAGGATACAACCTTAATGCACTCTTTTCTTGAATTCAAACCATGCAGTGTCCCCTTGTTCTGTTTGAATGACAGCCTCCTGGTCTACGGACAGGTTCCTCATAAGTACGATGAAGTGTTCTGGAATTCCCATTCTTCTCAATGTAATCCATAGTTTGTTATGATCCACACAATCAAATGCTTTTGCATAGTCAATAAAACCCAAGTAAACATCATTCTGTTATTCTTGGCTTTCAGCCATGATCCATCTGACATCAGAAATGATATCCCTCATTCCACATCCTCTTCTGAATACAGCTTGAATTTCTGGAAGTTCTCTGTCAATATACTGCTGCAACCATTTTAGAATTATCTTCAGTAAGATTTTACTTACATGCAATATTAATGGTATTGTTCAATAATTTCTGCACTCTGTGGGATCACATTTCTTTGTAATGGGTACAAATATAGATCTCTTCCAGTCAATTGGCCAGGTAGCTGTCTTCCAAATCTCTTGGCATAGCTGAGTGAGCACCTCCAGTGTGGCATCTGTTTGTTGAAACATCTCAATAGGTATTCCATCAATTCCTGGGCCCTTGTTTTTCACCACTTCCTTCAGCACAGCCTCAACTTCTTCCTTCAATACTGTTGGTTCTTGATCATGTGCCACCTCCTGAAATAGATGAACATCAACCAATTCTTTTTGGTACAGTGATTCTGTGTATTCCTTCCATTTTCGTTTGATGCTTCCTGCATCATTCAATATTTTGCCCATAGAATCTTTCAATATTGCAACTTGAAGCTTAAATTTTTCCTTCAGTTCCTTCAGCTTGAGAAATGTTGAGCATGTTCTTCTCTTTTGGTTTTCCAACTCCAGGTCCTTGCACATTTCATTATAATAAGGCTTTGTCTTCTCAAGCTGCTCTTTGAAATCTTCAGTTCAGCTCTTTTATCTTGTCATTTCTTCCATTTGATTTAGCTACTCTTTGCTCAGGGGCAAGTTTTAGAGTCTCTTCTGACATCCATTTTGGTCTTTTTTTCCTTTCCTGTCTTTTTAATGACATTTTGCTTTCTTCATAGATGGTGTTCTTAATGTCATCCCTGGTTCTTCATAGATGGTGTTCTTAGTGTTATCCATTCCTCTGGTTTTTGGTCACTGGTGTTCAATGCATCAAATCTGTTATTTAAGTGGTCTCTTAATTCAGAAGGGATATATTTAAGGTCTGTCTAAGAGCAACTATTCCTTTTCTTACTGGGAGCACAGGAGAAAAAAGAAAAGCCAAAACTCAAGGAAACAACTAGTCCAATGGATTAATTGCCCACATTAATCTCCTTTAACCTGTGACCAGAAGAACTAGATGGTGCCCAGCCACCACACCAATCACTTTGACCAACACCACAATAGAAGGTCCCAGTTACAATGGGTTAAAAAAAAAATAAAAAAGTAGAAGAAGTTCAAACCCCAAAAAAGAGACAAGACTTTTAGAAAGAGACTAAAGTAATCCCCAAAACATTTGTCCCGAGAAAACTTTCTAACCTAAAACTGAAAATACTCCCTGTGATAGTTAAGGTTATGTGTCAACTTGGATGGGCCTGGTTTTGAGGGCTGGGCACCTGGATGTAGTATTCCCCATGATGAGACTGGTAATCAACTCCATGGTGGAATCTACCGTGAGCAGCTGAGTAGTTGCCTTAGGGATGTGGTCTGCTTCCAGCATAGAAGGAGAAACATTGAGAAAGGTCTCAGCAGCTTTTGGGATATTTGAATCCTACATGTAGCCAAGTCATTGTTCAATAGCCTGCCATGTTGTCTGCTGATCTTGGGAATCTTAATGGACTTAAAACAATAGCCTGCTGTGTGGTTTGGTAATAATGGGACTGTGCCTTTTAACTGGTTGACCTTGGGTTTGTTAGCCTCAGCAGCCAGCAGCTGCTTGAGTGAAAAAACCTGCAGCTTCAGGGGTCTGGGAGAAAAGCAAAGCTGAATTCCAAGGTTGAGGGGCTTTCACACAGCCCCTAAAGCCTGGCACTTTGAACTCGGATGTCTAGCCTCCAAAACTGTAAGAGACTAAACTCCTATTTGTTGAAATCACCCATTTGAGGTATCTTCTGTTTGAGCAGCACGAAGCAACCAAAACACTCCCAGAGGCCACCTTCCAGCCAAATAACAGAGAGAAGTATAAAACAAATAATGATATCCTTGAAGAATGTGCTGCTCAGATAATCAACTATATAAGACCAAAAGGGTAATATTTGTCCCAAACCATATATGAGAAGAGAGGGAGGGGAAAGAAAACTAGATGAATGGAAAGAAGGAACCCAGGGAGGAAATGGGGAGAATATTGGGACATTGGCTGCTTGCAAGCAATGTCACAGAAACATTTGTGTATGAACTATTGATTTGGACATCTAATTTGCTATCTAAGCTTTCACCTAAAGCACAAAACTATCTTGGGAAAAAATAAATAAATAAAGTTTAGATAAACAGCAAAAAAATAATAAAAAAAAAATTACAGCCTAGAAAACACTATGAGGCAATTCTACTCTGTCACATGATGTCACTATGAGTTAGAATCAACTTGATGGCCTTGATGGCACTCAACAACATCAGCAATCATTTTTATATGAAATAGGTAAAAGTTTAAAGACCAAAGTTTCTTATTCTGTTACCCGTGGTAGGAAGGAGGGGGGAAGAGAAAGTCATTATTTAGGAAGTACAGAACTTCTATTAAAGAGCTCTAGTGGTGTAGTGCCTAAGGCATTTGACTGCTAACCAGAAGGTTGGTGGTTCATACCCACCACCCACTCCTCAGAAGGAAGACTGGGCAATCTACTTCTATAAAGATTTACTGCCTTGGAAACCCAAAGCAGGTCAGTATGAGTTGAGATCAACTCGATGGCAGTGAGTTTGGTTTTTGGAACATCTATTAAGGATAATGGAACAATTTAGATATGAATAGTGGTGGAGATTGCACAACATGATAGACATAATTAATGTCACTGAATTTTACATGTAAATGATAAATGTTGAAATGGCAAATATTTATATACATATTTTAAATAATAATAATAATAATAAATCTTGTTCTAATATGCAGTCAAGGCCAGAATGCCTGGGCCAATGGGAGAAAAAATGTGAGTGGAGGCTCTCAGCTTCCTCAATTATACAGAGAAAATAAAGAATGTGCATACATTGCTGATGTTGCTATTTTCGTGTGTGTGTATGACAGAGAAAGAGAGACAGTGAGAGAAAGGGAAAGAATGTGAGACAGTAAGTGGTTTTTAGAAAAAAAAAATATTTTTATTTCTTTTTTATCATCAATCTATGAAGTGTTTCTTATCCAGAGTTCTTTCTACTTTTAATTACTCCTTAAGCAATTGTTTCTCTTTTCTATCAACTATAATATTTTTATTGGTCTTAACAACATTGCAGTTGGAGGAATCTAAATACATTTGTTGATGAAAGAGGAGTTTAGAAAATGTGTATACTAGGAGACTGTTCAGCTTTTTTAAAATCATAGTCAGAATGTTGAATACTGAAATTTATTTCTATAAAAATGTGGCTAAAATCTATATCTGTCCATTAGTTCTACAAATGAATTGCTCATTAGCCCTATAAATGAAAGTAAATAGCAATGAACTCTTAGCATTAAATATTTAGCTCTATCAGAAAGAGGAAAATATAGTTATTTTAATGAGAAATACCTGAAAAGTAGATATTTGGAAAATAAAACCCAAAAAAGGACCAAATGAAAAGTATATCCTAGTAAATTATCGACTTCCAATTCCCTCATTTATAAGTCTAGATATTTTTATTTTCCCATATTCAAATGTCTTTATAGGAACATAGAAATAAATTTTGGTATTCTATGATTCTGTAGTACAGAAAATCCCCACCTCAATATTGTCCAATGTAACCATTTGCCTTATCAAGACCTGGCTAATGAACAGCAGGATGGACAAGACAGCTTTCTCTGTAAGAATTATAATTGCATTTCAAGAGATACACCTTCACAAAACTTACCTGGGACCAAGTCATCATAACTATCATGAGTGAAAATTTCTAAGTGAAAATCCTAGTGAAAAGGTAGAAAAGTTGTGGCTTAATATCAAGATCATTCCTATTCCAAAGTCAAAGGACCCGTTGCTTATTTGTGCATGGTTGAGCCTCCATCATCATTCATGGCTCAGTTCCCATGTTATTTCTTCAGGCAGCTTTCCTCAGCAAGTTTTCTAAAGTAATGTCCACACTTATCCCTTCTTCCTTTCTGCATTAATTCATTAAGCTCTTTATTTTCTCCTCAGTGTTCTTCATTTCATGAGTTATATTCATTTCTACAAATGGTTAGTGACTGTTTCTCTTCATTGGCAAGGAGTTCCATGAAGGCTAGAATATACTTTGATTACTGTTGTGACCATAGAGCTCATAACAAAGCCTAGCTCAAAGTAGATAAATAGAGAGCTTCTGTCTAGTTGGCTCCAACACATGGTGACCAACAGAAAAAAAATGTTGCCTGAGACTGTATCATCCTCAGGATCTCTTGTGTGTGTGTCCATTACTGTGGCCATTGTGACAGTCCATCTCATTAAAGTCTCCCTTGTCCTCACTGGCCTTAGTGATTGATCCCTTCTGATGATGTGTCCAAAACAGGAGAGTTGGAAAATATCTGTCATGTTCTATAAGGTTTTCATTGACTGATTTTTGGAAGTACAGTGCCTGGCCTTTCTTCCAAGTCTGCAGTGGTGTGAAAGCTCCACTAAAACCCCTCCACCATGGGCAAGTCTGCTGATACAGGAAATACAGGTGGCATGGCTTCCAAAATCACAGAAACACATAAGCCACCACAGTATGAAAACTGACAGGTGGGTGATGATGGCTCATTGTAGCAGCTGAAAAATAATTTAAAAGATACTAAGGAATGAAATTTATTAGTATGGAACATTTTAAAAATATATTTTAGGTAAGCTCCCTTAGATTGCATAAATCAGGAGAAATTGATAGTGATGTCTATCAGTCAGGATTTGTTGTCATTATTAGGTGCCATCAAGTTGGCTCTGACTCCTAATGACCTTCCTATGTACAATAGAAAGAAATGCTGCTTGATCCTGCACCATCCTCACCATTCTTGAGCCATCATTCACCCACTGCATCAAGGATTGGTTCCTTCTCACAACAAGAACAAAGTGAAATGAAGTTTGTCTGTTTCTCTTTTACAGAGCATTCTGCCTGCACTTCTTCCAGGAGAGATTTATTAGCTTTTCTGGCAGTCCATGGTATTTTCAGTATTCTTCACCAACAAAATTCAAAGTTATCACCTCTTCTTTGGTTTTCCTTATTCATTGTTCAACTTTCCCAGCAAATGAGGTGATTGAAAATGCCATGGCTTGGGCTAGTCTTCAAAGTGACATCTGTTTTTTTGCAACAGATTTAGCCAGTGCAATACGTCTGATCTCTCTGTTTTTTTTGTTTGTTTTGTGTGTGTGTGTATGTGTGATTTGGGTGAAAATTTACAGAGCAAATTCATTTTCCATACAGCAGTTCACATACAGTTTGTCTCGTGACATTGACCACAATTTACCACAATGCACAGCTCCCCTCCCACTTCCTCCCAATACTTACCTCTTCCTTGTGTCCATCCCTCCATGCACTCCTGCTCCCTGATACGTCTGATTTCTTGACTGTTGCTTCCATGGGTGTTGATTGTGGATCAAAGTAAAATGAAATCCTTGACAACATCAATCTTTTTTCTGTTTATTGTGATATTGTTTATTGGTTCAGTTGTATTTTTGTTTTCTTTATGTTGAGGTGTAATACGTACTGAAGACTATAGTTTTTGATCTTCATCAGTAAGTGCTTCAAATCTTCTTCACTTTCAGCAAATAAGGTTGTGTCATTTGCATAATTCAGGTTGTTAATGAGTCTTTCTCAGTTCTGATACCATGTTTTTCATACAGTCCAGTTTCCTGGATTATTTGCTAAGCATACAGATTGAATAATTATGGTGAAAGGATGCAACCATGACACACACCTTTACTGATTTTAAACCATGCTTTTGTTGTTGTTATGTGCCATCGAGTCGGACCCGATTCATAGTGACTCCTCCATGGGTTTTCCGAGGCAATATCACTACGGAAGTAGATTGCCCAACCTTCCTTCCAAGGAGTGGCTGGTGGGTTTGAACTACCAACCTTCCGGTTAACAGTCAAGTGCCTTAGGCACTACACTACCAGAGCTCCTTTAAACCATGCAGTATCCCTTTATTCTGTTTGAACAACATTATCTTGGTCTATGTACAGGTTCCTCATGAGCACAATTAAGTGTTCTGGAATTCCAGTCTTCACAATATTATTCATAATTTGTTATGATCCACACAGCCAAATGCCTTTGCATAGTCAATAAAACACAGGTAAACATCTTTCTGATAATTGGCCTGACTATTCATTTTTGTTATAGAACATGAGCCACTCAGCCAACCTATGCTCAAGGATAATTTTTCAGAAATTTCTTCTTTTCTTCACCTCCTTTTCTTTTTTCTTTTCAGCTACTCCTTGACTTTGCATTTAGTTATCTGTAACTGGTGTTGAGTGAGTATTGTGAAATGTCTCTAAAAATCTAATTAGTTCAAATTTTTATTATATATCTGTATACAAGTTATAAAACCATATAAAATGCCAAAATATTCTTTCTTCTTCAAAATTAGCTGGAAGATAAGAACTATGCTGTTCTTCTATAGAATTGTCACTGGGGATTTTAGTAGCCTGTGTAAATCTATAAGCAATCCCCTATATCTGTAGTTAAAGGGTAGTTCAGACATCAGTTGGATTAGTAGATTGCTAGGGCACTCTGGTGGCATGGTGCCTAAGGCACTTGACTGCTAACCAGAAGGCTGGCGGTTCAAACCCACCAGCCACTCCTCAGAAGGAAGGTTGGGCAATCTACTTCCATAGTGATA
>NW_006921684.1:959453-978941 GCF_000298275.1 Orycteropus afer afer
GTGTGGGTGTGGGTGTGGGTGTCTGTGTGACTCAGAATGTCCAATAGGATACAAGGATTACTAAAAATAAATAAATGTGGCAATTTTGGCACCTGTTATAGAGATGAAAGGACTCCTATATTTAAGGTATTTAGAGAGTGGGGGAAAAAAATGGAGGTATTTATTTTTGCCTGGAAATAAAAGCCAGATGTTTTCTTCTTTCAAATACACATATTAATGATTTAATATTCATTTAATAATTTTCCATGCTAAAAATTATATACAAATCAAAGAATAACTTAATACTTAATTTTTTTGTTCCATTTATTTGCAAGTTACAGTGAAAACCTTTTGATAATTAGTAGAACCATGTAAATAGCAAATATTCTTCATTTACGTTCATCTTAGCTATATTCCATAAAACCTTGAATAAAACTTTGAGTATTTGCTTTAGTTTAACAGGTTTGTTATCAACATAATACCTATCTTTTTTCTTCAAGATTCCTCCTTTGTTGTGCCTAATTTTAGCATTCCCTGCAGCATGTTTATTAAGATGGATATGTTGCCAAGAATTTTTGACTTGTAAAATGATTAATGATCTCTTCTTCTTACCCCCTTACTTTCTTACTGACTTGTTGAAGTAATTTAAGATTTTCTAAGCACTATAAAAAAAATAAAGTATAAAAAATAAAATAATTCTTCTTTACCGAGGGTATTAATTGATGCCTTTTATTTGTCCATTCATTCTGTTTCTCTCAACCTCGAGTATTCAGCAAATCTTGTGATTAGGGCCGCCAGACATAGCAAAAAAGTTAAATGTCAACATAATAATTAAATTAGTATCTCTATCTTGTTTAATTATATAAATATGTTAGAATATTCCATTTTTCTCAACCTGACTTATACTTTATTATTGTGGCATTGTTTAATTATGTATTTAAAACTCACTGAATTTATTATTATTTTTTCCCCAAAACTCTAAGCCAGTCTCCTTCCCTTCCTGACCAGTAACCTCCCTCTCCCCATGCCCATCATAGATACGCACTTCTTGTGTCCTGCATTTCCTCCGTGTGAATGTTGCCCTTATGATGCCCCGTGGTCGAATGCTTCAAGGGATGCATTTCAACGGAGTATGTGGGTGCGTCATCCTGGGTTGAGTGGTTTGTGTGTATGTCTTGTTTACTATTAGGCTGAGAGCCAGCCCTTGGTGAATTTATTAGTATTGTTTTATTGAGCCAAGTTTTGCTTAATCTTTGTTAAATGTAACCATTTACCAATTTCTTTTGCTTTGTTTCCTTTTGCATATCAGGAATTGTATAAGAATTAGCTTTTTACTTTTTTTCCCCTTAAATATTTGTTCAAAATTATTTTCCTTTAGTATGAGTCTATTTATGACAAAATACTTTTGGTTTTGTAGATCTGAAAATGACTGGGCATAACATTTTCTTTCAGCATATGGAAAACATGAAAGCACATATTTTGGCTCCCATACATTCTGATAAAGAGTCAGCTTTCATTTTGTCACAATTAGGGCCATATGTGTGTGTGTGTGTGTATAATGTATATGGGAGTTTTGGTAGCATAGTGCCTAAGGCACTTACTTGACTGCTAACCAGAAGGCTAGAGGTTCAAACCCACCAGCCTCTCCTCGGAAGGAAGATGGGACAATCTACTTCCGTAGTGATACTGCCTCGGAAACCCAAGGAGGAGTCGCTATGAGTCGGATCCTACTCGATGGCACATAACAACAACATATATGTATACGTATACATATATATACACACATATATATATATATACACATATACATATGTGTGTATGTGTGTTTGTGTGTGGCTGTATATATATATATTTTGTTGAAAAATATCATTGAATTTTTAAATATATTTAAAATTATATATATATATATATAGACAGAGAGAGAGAGAGACATATATTTAAAATTTCTGAATGATTTTAATCTCACAGCTTTGTTTAGGGGTTCACAGTAACACTATGAAGTATGCATGGTTTCACTTTTATTTATCCTATTGGAATTTTTCAGTTATTTTAAACTGTAGAATATAAATGAGCATAATGTAAGTAATGAGTAATAACAAGTCTGGTAAAATGTTATAGCTAGAATCTGTGTGTACATTGCAAATTTTCTATTTCTTTGAAATTTTTAGTAGTAATACATTGAAAAGAAAATTATATATGCCAGTGCCAAATAAAAGGAAATAATATTTGTAAAAAAGTAAGTGATATTTAAAGTAGCTCTTAAAACATCAAATATTGAGGGACAGATCTAACAAATGATGCACAAGATTTATAAACAGTTAGCTACATAGTTATATCACCTCAAATATTGATTCAGTACTGATGATATAGAAATAAAGTAAACCAAAATAAAGAGTGGTATATGTGATATTTATGGATCAGTAGATTCAATATTACAAAGATATCAGTTTTTCTCAAATTGAATTTATAGTAAACAAATAAATAAAAAAATGCATTCCCAGTCAGCCTTGCAGGATTTGGAATGTATAAAAACTGGAAAATTAATTTGAATATTTATAGGAAATAATCTCGAACTCACTGCCATCAAGTGGTATCTGACTCATAGCAACCCCTCCTTGGGTTTCTGAGGCAGTATCTCTATGGAAGATTACCCAGTCTTCCTTCTGAGGAGTGGCTGGTGGGTTTGAATTGCCAACATTTTGGTTAGCAGTCAAATGCCTTAGGCACTATGCTCACAAAAATAAGCAAGTTAATCTTAGTACAGTGCAACAGATTCAGAGGACTTACATTTCTGGATAAAACCACAGTAATAAAAACAATGTGGTATTGGTTAAGAGTTTTTTAAAAAAAGGTATAACAACAAGAGTTCCGGTAAGATGGTGGAATAGACAGACAAACTACACAAACCCTTTTCAACAAAGAAAAGAGAAACCAATTAACACAGATACAGAAGATAATCCTGGAGTCCTGAGCTTTGAAAGGAAGCATACAGAAATAGACTAAACACCAGCTAGTAGAAGAACCTTCATGAAAACACCAAAAAAGGAGACATACAGAGCTGCAGACTGTCAGCGACACTGATAGCATCATGGACAGCTTAGATATTGCCACATGTTGTTGTTTTCATGTGCTGTTGAGTCAGACCTGACTTACAGCAACCCCCTCCTTGGGTTCCCAAGGTAGTATCACCATGGAAGTAGACTGTTCAAACTTCCTTCTGAATGTGGTGTTAGAACCTAAGAATTAACCTAAAAATTGACCCTGCTAGCCAGGGGCTGCACAATTAAAGGGGCAGCAGCAAAGAGGGAGAGGGGCTGACCTGTGGATTTTGCCTGTCAGGAGGGCCCAGCCATTTTGAATGTTTACAAGTGGTTTGACCATTTGGATATTTAAAGTGACAGTGTTCTCCCAGATTTCAGAGACCAAAGAATAGGCTCCATGTGCTGGGGACCACAAGGACATACCGGACTTTGAGGATTGGAAAAGTGCAATATTCCCCTTGTTACTCTTATATCCCACACCTTCTTGGCGAATGAAGGTGTGGCCAACCCTCACTCTCACCCACCTTCTGGGTCAACAGGAATTCCATCCCAGGCTGTGTGCTCTGACAAAGCCTGGTGCCCTGCCCTGCCCCACCCAGATTTTTTTTTTTCTTTTTAGTTTGTTTATGTCTGTTTTAAAATTATTATTATTATTATTATCATTTCATCCTTTTTATTCTTAGTCTTTCTTCTTCCTGTCGCAGGTTCTAGTTTTTGGCTTTTTCTCTCTTCCCTTCTCATGATCCCTATTATTTTCTTTCTTCTGGTTCTCCCCATTCCTTGCTTTTCTTTTTGCATTTTCCTATATTTTCCTTCATTATTCTGCTACCCTACCTGTTTTCCCTTATTCACCCTTCCCAAAATATCACATTGCTCCCTTTTTCTATTCATATTTCTTTTGATTTTTTAAAGTATTGTTTTAAATATTTTCTCACATATATTGCCTTTCCTCTTTTTCTTTTTTCTCTTTTTGGAGATTGCTCCTGTGTTTATTCAGTGTGTGTGTATGTGTGTTTTTATATATATTGCTTTACATTTTGGATGTTTTTTTCAAATGTTTTTGCCTAACTGAGTGAGAAATAGCAATGTGCCCAAACAATCTAACCACACCCATACCTCTTACAGTAACACTTATTAAGTGCGAGCCACCACTTCCTTCTGCACTAACTGGCCAATGATATGCAACCACCA
The DNA here is from genome assembly GCF_000298275.1 of Orycteropus afer afer. NCBI lineage: Eukaryota > Metazoa > Chordata > Mammalia > Tubulidentata > Orycteropodidae > Orycteropus > Orycteropus afer. The sequence continues at coordinate 963,665 of NW_006921684.1, forward strand.
ATTAAAAGCCTGACACCCTTAACTGCTCTTCACAAACAGTTAACAGAGATCTGTACAGCCACTCTCATTCTCAATCACACCCACCAGGAGACAAGGGGTGAGTACACAAGTGCTACCAACTAGCAAAAAGGAGCACAGTATCTTGCTTACTCAGACACATCCAAAAAAAACAAGAAAACAAAATTCTTGGGCGAATCACTCTAACATACAATCACCAATTAAATATAAATAGAAAAACACCAAAATGTCTCAGAAGAACAGACTATCACAGTCCACACAAAGAAGCAAAATAAAGCAGTAGAAACAAGGGAGCAGGATACAGATCCAGAACACATCGTTGAGAAAGAAGAAGCATTGGAACTCCGTGATAAGGAATTCAAAAGAATTGTATTAAAGTATCTAAAGATAAAGATAAAAACAAAATGAAGAAAGTCAAAGATTTATGTGGCATACCATCAAAAGGAATAACCTACATGTAATCAGAATTCCAGAATAGAAAGAGAAAAATAAAACACTGAGAAAATAATCCAAGACTTTTTGGAAGAGAACTTCCCTGATATGATGAAAGATGAGAATATATCCATTCAGGAACTCCAAGGAATTCCAAACAAGACAGATCCCAAAAGAAAATCAACAAGACATATTATCATCAAACTCACCAAAACCAAAGCAAAGAAAGAATCCTAAAAGCAGCATGGGAAAAATGAAAAGTTAACTACAAAGGGCAACCAATAAGATTAAGCTATGATTCCTCAGTAGAAACCATGCAAGCAAGAAGGGAATGTATATATAAAACTCTGAATGGGAAAAATTTCCAACCAAGGATTATAAACCTGGCAAAACTGTCCCTCAAATATGATGGTGAAATTAGGAGATTTCTAGATAAGCCAAAATAAAGGAACTTTGTTAAACCAGACCAAACTTTCAAGAGATACTAAAAGGAGTCCTTGGGACAGAGAACCAATAATAGTAAACAACAACCGACCATTAATACACATTATGACATTACACAGAAACCAACCCAGCCATGGAAGTATCCAAAGTAAAATAGGCTTACAAGATAGTAAACAGGGAATCAGATACATCAATTGGCAAATGAGGACAACTACAAACCAACAAGAGGAAAAAAACTGTGTAGCTACAGAACTTCTAGATGGTGAGGAAGTAAAGAGAGTGGCAAGATAGAATGGACTGTTCTAAACTTGTGGAGAAAATTACAAAACACCAGGTAACCTCAAAGAATAATAATAAACTTTCCCATAACAATGAAAAAGAGGACAAGCACAAATATTTAGCAAATATTAAAACAACAGCAACAAGGAAATGATAACATGATTCATAAACAAAATGAGTTCAGCATAGAAAATTATATGGAACAAACAAATCAGCAACACCATGAAAAGACACATAAGAAAATGACAGCAACAAATTCATGCTTATCAATAACTACACCAAATGTCAATGGATTAAATGTACCACTCAAGAGATGGAGAGTTACAGATTCAGAAATCATAACCCATCAATATGCTGTCCTCAAGAGAAATACCTTAGAAACAAAGACAAAAATAGACTAAAAATCAAAGGTTGGAAAAGATATATGAAGCAAATGACAACCATAAAACCACCATAAAAAACAAGAAAGGGCTTTATATAATGATTAAAAGATCAATTCAATAAGGTGATATAAGCATAATAAATATCTATGCACCCAATAAAAGAGCCCCAAAATACATAAATCAGACTAACTTAATTTCAGAGGCAAATAGATGACTCCACAGCCATAGTAGGAGACTTTAATAAACCATTTTCAATGAAAGATAGAACTGGAAAGAAACTCAACAAAGACGCAGAACAGCTAAACAATACAATCCACCAACTTGACCATATAGATGTCTACAGATGTAGATGAAATGTCTACCATTTCACCAAACAACAGCGCAATATACATGCTTTCACACTGCACATGGAACATTCTCCATGATAAACCATATGTTGGGACATTACAAATAAAAAAAATAAATAAAAAAAAACCTCACTGCCATTGAGTTGATTAGAAAGCCTTTAAAAATTGAAAAACATTGATATATCACAAAGCATCTTCTCAGATCACAATGCTATCATATTAGAAATCAACAATAGGAAGATCAACAACAAAAAAAGGGCAAACATATGGAAACTGAACAACACCCTCCTTAAGAAAGATTGGGTAATAGAAGAAATAGAAAATGAAATTAAAAACATTCCTTGAATCAAACAAGAATGAAAACACAACATACAAAAATCTTTGGGATACAGCAAAAGTAGTGATCAGAAGCCAATTTATAGTAATAAATGCACACATCAAAAAAGAAGAGAGTCAAAATCAACATTTAAACCAACATCTCCAAAAATTAGAAAAAGAACAGGAAGAAAAGCCTACAGTCACCAGAAGAAAAGAAATAAAGATTCAAGCAGAAATAAATGAAACAAAATAAAAGAGAACAGAAAAAAATCAAAAAGACAAGTTAGTTTTTTTAAAAGACTAATAAAATTGACAAACCACTGGTAAATGTAGCAATGGACAAGAGGGAGAGGATACGGATAACACAATTAACTGGGCAACATCACAACAGAACTAACTGAAATAAAAGATAATAGCAGGATACTATGAAGAATTGTACTCCAACAAATTTGAAAATCTGGAAGAAAGGGACAGATTTCTAGAAACACACCACTTACCTAAACTCACACACTGAACAGGAAAATTTAAACAGACCCATAAGAAAAGAAGAAATTGAACAGATCATAAAAAAAAAAAAAAAAAAAATTACCAACAAAGAAAGTCCTGGCTCAGACTGTTTCACCCAAGAATTCTACCAAACGTTCAGAGAATAACTGATACCAATCCTACTCAAACTATTCCAAAACATAGAAAAGGATGGAACTCTCCCAAATTCATCTTATGAAGCAAGTATAATCGTGATACCCAAACAGCAAAGACATCACTATTAAAGGAAAATTGCAGATCAATATCCCTCATGAATGTAGATGCAAAAATCTTCAACAAAATCCTAGCCAATAGACTCCAACAACATATCAAGAAAATCATTCATTGTGACCAAGTGGGGTTCATATCAGGTATGCAAGGATGGTTCAATATTAGAAAAACAATCAACGTCATCCATCACATAAATAAAATAAAGGAAAAGAACCACATGATCATATCAATTGGTACAGAAAGACATTTGATAAAATCCAACACTCATTCCTGATAAAAACTCTTAGCAAAATAGGAATAGGAGAAACATTCTTCAACATAATAAAGGGCATATATTCAAAACCAACAGCCGACATCATTCTCAATGGAGAGAGACTGCAAACGATTCCCCATAATTACAGGAACTAGACAAGGATGCCCTCTATCACCACTTCTATTCAACATTGTATTGGAAGTCCTAGCCAGGGCAATAAGTCAAGGAAAGGAAATCAAAGGCATCCAAGTTGGTAAGGAAGAAGTAAAACTTTCCTTATTTTCTGATGATATGATCCTATGCATAGAAAACTCAAAAGACTAGATTAAAAAATTACTGAAACTGAGAGATTTAGCATAGTGGCAGGATACAAGGTCAACAAGCAAAAATCAGTTGAATTCCTCTACACCAGAAAAGAGATTTCTGATAAAGAATTAGGGAAATTGATACCATTTAGAATAACTTCCAAAAAAATAATATACTTGGGAATAAATCTTGTCAGGGTCACAAAAGACCTGTACAAAGAAAACTACAAAAGATAACTTCAAGAAACCATAAGAGATCTACACAAATGGAAGAACACACCAAGCTCATGGGTAGGAAGATTGAATATTGTGAAAATGTCAGTTCTACCCAAAGCAATGTGTATACAATGAAATCCTAATCCAGATCCCATCAACATTCTTCAAGGATATGGAAAAAAGAATCACTAACTTTATATGGAAAGGAAAGGGACCTCAGATAAGCAAAGCACTATTGAAGAAGAACAAAGTGGGAGGTCTCACACTCCTAGATCTCAAAACGTACCATACAGCCATAGTAGTTAAAACTGCTTGGTATTGGTACATGACAGACATGTAGACCAATAGAATAGAGTTGAGAACTAGAAGAACTAGATGGTGCTCAGCTACCACTGTCAACCACTCTGAGGGAGATCTATATAGGAAATTGTGGATAGAGTGGGAGAAAAATGTGGAACAAGACTCAAAATCATTAAAAAAGAAAAAAAAAAAAAAAAAAGACCAGGTGTGCTAGTCTAATAGAGCCTGATGGAACCACTGAGAATATGGCCCCTAGCTGCTCTTCAGGTCTGGAATTGAACCCACTCCTGTGGCTTCCAGCCAAACAAAAGACAGGCATATAAACTGACCATTTACATTATGTGGATATACTCCTTGGAGAGATCAATCATAGGAGAATAGAAGGGCTGTGTATGCACAGGGGGACAGCTCAGGGGGCAGGAGTTCATGGAAGGGAAGGATACAGGAAAGAGGTAACTATGGGGAGGAAGTGAGAAGAGAGCTGTTGCATTGTGGGAAATTGCAGTCAATGTTGTGAGATAAAGGGTATGTGAACTGCTGTATGGAAAATGAATTTGCTCTGTAAACTTTCACCTAAATTACAATAATTTTTTAAAGGTATAATAATGGACCATTAGAATTAAAAAATATATATGTGTGTGTAGAAACACATCCACACATATGCTGGGAATGACAAATTGAAGAAGAATGGTATCACAATCACTGTTAAAAAAATTGAGATATATTGAGAAGTACAACATTGTTAGTGATAGGATAATATCCATATATGTACAAGGAAGACCAGTTAATATGACTACTGTTCAAATTTACACACCAACCACTACTGCTATGAAGAATTTGAAGATCTTTACCTACTTCTATAGTCTGAAATTATTTTTTTAAAAAATGCAATCAATATGCATTGATAATTTCTGGAGATTGGAACATGAAAGTCAGAAACAAAGAAAAAGGATTGATAGCTGGAAAAAAGACCTTGGTGAGAGAAACAATGATGGAGATTGCATGATAGAATTTTGCAAGAGTAATAAACAATTCATTGAAATTACCTATATTCAACAACATGAACAGTAACTATACATGTGGAACTCACCACATGAAATGCAGAGGAATTGAATTGATCACATCTTTGGAAAGAGAGGGGAGAAGGTCAATGTCATCAGTTAGGAAATGTCCAGGGTCTGATTGTGGAACAGTCCATCAAGTGCTCCTATGTGAGTTCAAGGTGAAGCTGAAGAAAATTGAAACAAGTCCACAAGAGCCAAAGTATGACCTTGAATATATCTTATCTTAATTTAGGAACCATCTCAAGAATAGATTTGACACACTGAACACTAATGACCAAAGTCAAGAAGAATTGTACAAAGACATCAAGTACTTCATACGGGAAGAAGGAAAAAAAAGTACTTAAAAACATAGGAAAGAAAACAAAACAAACAAATGAAAAGAGACCAAAAGAAATGAAAGAAGAGACTCTGAAATTTGCTCTTGAACACAGAGTAGCTAACATGAATGGAAGAAATGATGATGTAACAGAGCTGAAGAGAAGACTTTAAAGGAAGTCTCAAGAGGATGAAATAAAATATTATAATAAAATGTGCAAATATCTGGAGTTAGAAAACCAAAAAAGGAAAGATGTTTGGTATATCTAAGCTGAAAGAACTGAGGGTGGGGGTAGTTGGAGAGAACAAGCCTAAGGTAGCAATGTTGAAGGATTTGGGGAACAACATATTGAATGACACAGAAAGTATCAAAAGAAAATGGAAAGAATACACAGAGCCACTGTACTAAAAAGGTTTTATCAATGTTCAACTATTTCAGAAGGTAGCATATGACCGAGAAACGATAGCATTGAAGGAAGAAGTCCAAGCTTCACTAAAAGCACTGGTGAAAAACAAGCCTCCAGAAAATGACAGAATACAAATTGAGTTGTTTCAATATATGATGCAATACTGGAAATGTTCACTCATCTATGCTAAGAAATTTGGAAGATGGCTACTTGGCCAACTGTCTGAAAGAGATTCATATTTTTTCCCATTCCAAAGAAAGGTGATCCAACATAATGTAGGAATTATCAAACAATACCATTAATATCATACACAAGTGAAAATTTGTTGAAGATAATTCAAAACTGGTTGCAGCAGTATATCAAGAGGAACTCCTAGAAATTCAAATTGGATTCAAAAGAAGACATGGAATGAGAGATGTCACTACTTATATCAGGTGGATCTTTGCCAAAACTAGAGAATATCATAAATATGTTTTCTGTGTTTATTGTCTACACAAAGGCATTTGACTGTGTGAATCATAAGAAATTATTTATAACATTGTGAACAATGGGAAATTCCAGAACATGTCATTGTGCTCATGAGGAATCAGTACATAGACCAAGAAGTAGTCCTTTACACAGAACAATGGGATACAATGTGATTTAAAATGAGGAAAGTTGCATGTCAGAGTTGTGTCCTATCACCTTACTTATCCAATCCCTATGCTGAGCAAAAAATTCAAGAACTTGGACTATATGAAAAAGAATATGACATCAGGATTGGAGGAAGACTTATTAACAGTCTGGAATATGTAGATGATACAATCTTGTTTGCTGAAAAATGAAGAGGACTCAAAACATATGATCTTGATGAAGATCAAAAGTTACAGCCTTCAGTATGGATTACATGCCAAGATTAAAAAAACAAAAATGGTCACAACTGGACTAATAAGCAACATCATGAAAACAATAAATTATTGAAATTCTCAAGGATTTTTATTTATTTGGATTCACAATCAACACCCATAGAAGCAGGAGGGAAGAAAGTAAAGGATGAAGATGATAGCTAGTTAGATATACCATGCCATTCCTCTACTGCAAAGAACCAAAAATGTAAATGATAATCCTGGCACCCGAATATCAAAAGGAAGGATAAAGAATTAAATTGAATATCAATGTAAAGGAGAAAATGAATGAACACAGAGAACAAGCAGGGACAAGTAGAGAAGGAATTCTACCAGCTATCCTGCTACAGTGTGGCCATATTCAGACAAACCTAGTAGTTATCACAGAAGAGGAGCAAAGGAACCTAACATCACACTATCCCAATAAGAAACAGAAAAATTGAGTAGACACATTCAGAGAAGCATGGTGAGTGGGATATGATTTGGATCTAAAGAGGGAAAACAAAGGGAAGGTGTGGTGGTTATGTTTGGTGTTAGCTTGGCTGGGCCTGGTTGAGTGGCTGGGCAGCTGGTGGTAGTTATTCCCCATGATGAGACTGGAAATCAACTCCATGTGGTAGATACCACATCTACCACAAGCAGCTGAATAGCTGCTTTGGGTATGCGGTCTGCTTTGGGAATGGTCTCTAGCTTATGGCACGCTTGGACCCTGCATGTAGCCATATCATTGTTCAGCAGCCTGCCATGCTCTGCCAACCTTTGGAGTTACAATGGACTTGAATTGATGGCCTGCCATGTGGTTTGGTAACATTGGGATTGTGCCCTTTTACTTGTCAACCTTGGGCTTGGCAGCCTCAGCAGCCAACAGCTGTCTGAGTAAAGAAAAGCCTCTAGCTTCAGTGGGCCAGGAGCTGGAGGCAGAGCTGAAGCCCAAGGCTGAGGGGCTTTCACCCAGCCCCTAGAGCCTGGCACTTTGACCTTGGACTTAAAGTCTCCAAACTGTAAGAAAATAGACTCCTATTTGTTAAGGCTACCCCATTCGTGGTATATATTCCTGTCAAAGTGGCACTAGGTAACCAGAAGAGAGTGTCCCTGTTCCAAGTATCCTGGCATCCAGAAAGTAGGCTGAGAACTAGGATTTAGAGACAAATTTATGCAAGAGCAGTGGTCCATGATTATTAGGGTGGATAGCATGCATGTATCAATACATTCTACAAATGAGTATACAACAGGCAACATACCTTCCTCTCACTTGAGCAGAGCCAGGTCTTGATTGCTAACTCTGACCAAGAGGACATGCCCAGAAAACCTTGCCTGGTGAACTGAGGAGAAAACTTCCCCTTCCCCACTCTTAGAGACTAAAGACACTCTATCCTACCTCTTCTGCCACCAGAGTCTACAGTTTGAGTCTATCATTTCTCACCTCCCACTTAGCCCTGTCCACCACTTCCCCTTGCCCACCCACTGGGTGGCAATAGCTAAGGTTCCCCTACCAACTTGTCCCATCCTCCACTTAATAACTCACCCTTCTGACCAGTGTGGGCCACTCTGGTCTCTCTCTTAACACAAGCCCACTCTCTGCCTGGTGATCCACCAAGAATGCAATTGGACCACTCCAGCAACCCTGTCCACCCAAGCCTACTCACCATCTAACAACCTGCCCCTCTGAGCAGTGTGGGAATGCTCCAGTAACCTCCGCCCCCTAGCCACGTGGTCTATCTCTGAGCAGTGTAGGAGTTACTCTAACAACCTCTCTCTCCACACCTTGCCTATTGATCCACCCACCCCCAACAGCACAAGAGTTCCTGGCCACTGCTAACCTGCCTACTCAGTGAGCAGTAAGAGGAGAGCATGCTCTTCTCTTCTCAGTTTTCAGACATACTTACCACTCTTACTGCACTGCACACTTGATGAGTGAGTGACATTGCCCCACTCCTGTGCTACTAGACTGATAATTGCTGACAGCCAATGACCGCTCAGCCCAACATCAGCCAACTTGTACGACCTACGAACATAGACTCATGCTCACACTCAACAGCTGTTGACCCACCTACCCAGAGACAGGTGATGAAAGCCCCACCACTACCATGCTAATAACCAGTGTAACATATCCACCTCACTTGCTGGGATATATTAAACAAAACAAAACAAAATATCAGGAAGAAGCAAACAAACAAATAATCAATAAATAAAATAAAATCTTAGTGCCTTGGAAACAACAGACAGTATCAAGTCATACAAAGCAGTAGGACAAAATGATTCAAGCAAGAGATCAAAATAAAGGGCCGGAAAATGTTCTTGAGGACGATATGGTACTGGAACTACCTGATAAGGAATTCAAAAGATTTATATAGGATCTCTAAAGAGATAAATAACAATATCAAAGAACACACAGACAAAACTAAGGAAAACAAAGACAAAACTCTAGAAGAATTCAGAAATAACACTAGAAGAAAATGAAATGAATAGACAATTAGTAAATATACAAAAATTGCAATTAGAAATCCAGAAGATTGACAATAAAATATCAGAAAAATAACTCAGTGTTGTTGTTGTTGTTGTTATGTGCCATCGAGTTGAACTCGACTCATAGTGACCCCTCCTTGGGTTTCCAAGGCAGTATCACTATGGAAGTAGATTGCCCAACCTTCCTTCTGAGGAGTGGCTGGTGGGTTTGAACCACTAGCCTTCTAGTTAGCAGTCAAGTGTCTTAGGCACTAAGCTACCAGAGTTCCCTTAAAAACATAGGAATAGAAGGGAAATTTGTTAACATAATTAAGGATGTATATACAAAACTAATGGCCAACACAATAGAGACTGGAAGCATTCTCCTTGAAACAGGAACCATTCCATGCCCTTTATGACCACTCCTATTTAATAATGTATTGGAAGTCCTAACCAGAGCAATAAACCAACAAATGGAAATAAAATACATCCAAATTGATAAATAAGAAATAGTACTATCTCTATTTACAGATAATATAAGCCTATCCATAGAAAATCCCAGAAACTCTACAAGAAAGCTACTGGAACTAATAGAAGGAGTTAGTGAAGTTGTGGGGTACAAGCTCAACATAAAAAATCAATCGTGTTACTCCGAACTGACAAAGAAAACTCAAAAAAAAGGAAATCAGGAAAATAATACCATTCACAAGAGCTCCAAAAATGATAAAATATTTAGGAACAAATCTAACTAAAGACTTAAAAGATTTATAAAAAGAAATTACAAAACAATGAAAGTGCAACATTTGGACAGAAACAAAGTTAAGAAGGCATGATGGGGTAGAAAAGCTGAGCAAATGGAAACAGGGAACCCAAGGTGAAAATGGAGAGAGGTTTGAAATGTGGGGACTGCAACAAATGCCACAGAACAATCTGTGTATAAATTGCTGAATGTGTTATTAATTTGCTCTATAAACTTTCACCTAAACCACAATAAAATATACATTTTTAAATGGTTAATTAAACTAATAAACACTAAAAAGAAAAATAAACTCACTGCCGTTGAGTCAGATCTGACTCATAGTGACCTCTCCTTGAGTTTCTGAAGCAGTATCTCTATGGGAGTAGATTGCCCAACTTTCCTTCTGAGGAGAGGCTGCTGGGTGTGAACTGTGAGCCTTCTGGTTAGCAGTCAAATGCCTTAATAGCACATTTCAAAACCTACATTTGGAAAAATAAAGAAATTAATATATCACATTTTGGCGAATCTGTTACAAAAGACTTTTTTAAAGTAAAAAAGATGTCTCCTTGATGACTGAAGTATGCCTTATTTTCAATCACCTCATATGCATACCAAAGCTGGATAATGAATAAGGAAGACCAAAACAGAATTGATGCATTTGAATTATGGTGTTGACAAAGCATATTGATTGTACCAGGGACTGCCAGGAGAACAAAATCTGTCTTGGAAGAATTAGAGCCAGAATGTCCTCAGAAGCATGGATGGCCAGACTTCATCTTGTTTACTTTGCACATGTTACCAGAGGGATTAGTCCCTGAAGAAGGACATCATGCTTGGTAAAGGATCAGCAATAAAGAGGAAGCCCTCAATGACACAGTGGCGCTAGAATGGATATATAAGTTGTGGTTTATTAATAAAAAAAATACAACATAGCAATGCTGTTATTAGGTGCTGTATGATTCATAGCAATCCTATGTACAACAGAACAAAACACTGCCCAGTCCTATGCCATCCTCACAATTATTGCCATGCTTGAGCCCTTCATTCCAGCCACTGTGTCAATCCATCTCATTGAGGGTCTTCCTCTTTTTCACTGACAGTTTAATTTACCAAGCATGATATCCCTGTCCAGGGACTGGTCCCTTTTGACAATAGCAATAAGAAAGAAAAACTTATCACATGAATGAAAACTACACATATATTAAGTAATGAAAAGAGCTTTATGCAGATGTGTACCTCTTCTGTGAAAACAGTTTTTCATAAAGTTAGGAAACCATATGGTGAGATAAATCATGATAGTGGTTACCTCTTGAGAGTTCAGTGAGTGGGAAGGAGGCTTAGAAAGTCCCTGGCTGTTGGTAATGTCTGATGTATTGATCCTGTTGCTGGTTAAATTATGTGTTTAAGGAGTATTCATCAAGCTCCACACTTCTGATTGTGTACTATTTTATATATATGTTATTATTTTTATAAAGACTTTAATTAATTTTTAATTAATTAAATGCACAGATATTACAGATACATTTTAAAACAATCCTTGACTCATAGTAAAGTTTAATATTGCATCAAAGTTTTATAAAATATCATGTTCTGAAAATAATATATTAAAGGCAGAAATTATTTTTGGCCAATATTACAACTAAAAACATGCCAGAAGCTTTATGTATTTGTGTCATTTTTGCACTTTAGTTATGATATTTTTAATTTACCTAAGTAAGTATAAGGAACTGTATGTATAAGGAACTCTGGTGTTGCCATGTTTAAAGGATAGGGCTGCTAACCAAAAGTGCTGCTGTTCAAACCCACCAGACGCTCTAGGGAGAAAGACAAGAAGCCAGCTTTTATAAAGATTTATAGCCTTGGAAACCCTATGGGGCAATCCTGCTCTGTCCTATAGGATTTCTATGAGTCAGAATCAACTTGATGGCAATGGGTTTGGTTTCTAAGTATGAATACTTTAAGTAGTCTATAGAAAACAAATGCTTCCTAGGAACTTATCTGTAGTGCTATGGCATGAGTCAAAGACACTGAATTAAATTTCAGTACTAATAAAATATCACGTTTTCATGCTGAAAGTTTTCATAAAATATAAAAGTTTTCTCCATCTCTACATACTATAATTCATTTATCATCTTGCAGGGGACTCATTAAGAGCAAAGTCTAATTATTGTCATCATTACACAAACCAAGTGTATGTGATTTCACACTTTTGCAATAATAGTGATTCCAGTAGCAAAAAAATTGTACATATATATGTATGTATATATATAAGCATATATATATACACATACATATGTACGCATATATACATTATATCACACACATATGTGTATATATACATATACACATATACATACATGAACATGTGTGTATGTGTGTGTGTGTGTGTATACACACACACACATACACATAATGGGAGCTCTGGTGGTGTAGTGCCTAAGGCACTTGACTGCTAACCAGTAGGCTGGCAGTTCAAACCCACCAGCCACTCCTCAGAAGGAGGGTTGGACAATATTCTTCCGTAGTGATACTGCCTCAGAAACCCAAGGAGGGGTCACCATGAGTTGAATCCAACTCAATGGAAATGAGCTTTTTGAGTACACACACACATAGGCTGTTGCTGTTGATAGGTGCCATCGAGTTGATTCTGACTTGTAATGACCCTGTGTATAACAGAACAAAACACTGCCTGGTCCTGCACGATCCTCAAAATCCTTGCTATGCTTGAGCCCACTGTTGTCGCCACTGTGTCAACCCATTTCATTGAGGGTCTTCACCTTTTTCTCTAACCTTCCACTTTACCAAGCATGATATTCTTTTCCAGGGACTGATCCCACATGATCAAAGTAGGTGAGAAAAAGTCTGGTCATTCTCGCTTCTAAGAAACATTCTGGCTGCACTTCTTTCAAGATAGATTTGTTCGTTCTGGCTGTCCGTGGTATTTTCAGCATTCTTCGCCAACAACACAATTCAAAGGCATCAATTCTTCTTCAATCTTTTTTATTCAGTGTCCAACTTTTCCATATCTACATTGTTGATATCTATAGGTATCTATATGACTAAGACAGGAATATATAATATAAGCATTAATTTTCTTCCATAAAGATGATGTTGGACTTCCTATATTTCATATTACTGATCACAAATTTGAAAAGGATACATTATAAGAAAGTGTTACATGTTCTTCTTTCATGAAAAGGTCAGTAGTGAGAGGAAATAAATCAGGAAGAAGAGTCAAGGTGTGCCCTTACCCTTTTTATGATTTTTAACTATCTGAGTTTCTGAATGTCATGTGTAATTCTAAAAAGTGAAAGAGTATAATCAGGAGAAAAAAATCAATATTTATTCATGTAACAAGAATTTTCAACTTTAAAGCATTTCAAATGTATTACAAAAAGAAGAATCTTAAAATTCTTAAAATAACAGACACATATCAATGAATTTCCCTCAATTGAATGATATGCAACAAAATAATATGAATATACTCCATACGTTAAATAGAAGGGAACGCATAATCTGAAAATTCCCTTAGTTACCTATTTTTAGGAGTTCTGGTGGTGTAGTAACTAAGGCATCTGACTGCTAGGCAGAAAGCTGGCGGTTCAAACCCACCAGCCACTCTTCTGAAGGAAGACTGGGCAATCTACTTCAGTAGAGATACCGCCTGGAAACCCAAAGAGGGGTCACTATGAGTTGGAATCAACTCAAGGGCAGTGAGTTTGGTTTTGAATGTTACACATATTTTTTGGTTACCCCCAGTGCTCTAACAGAAATACCACAAATGGGATAGCTTTAACAAACAGAAGTTTATTTTCTTACAGATTAGGAGGCTACAAGTCTGATTTCAAAGTGCCAGATCTAGGGGCTTGGTAAAAGCCCCTTGACTTTAGGCTTCAGCTCTGCCTCTTGCTCCTGGCCTACTAGAGCTAGAGGTGTCTCTTCATTCAAGCAGCTTCTGGCTGCTGAAACTAAAAAGCCACAGTTGCCAAATAAAATGGCACATTCCTTTTATTACCAAACAACATGGCAGGTCATTAGTTCAAGTCAAGAGAAAGTCCCAAGATTTGCAGGAAACATGGCAGACCACTAAATGAAGACTAGGATACATGCAGGGTCTAAATGTGCCAAAAAGCTATAGAGACCCTTCTCAAACTTCTTATATACTGGAAGCAGAGCACATCCCTAAGGCAGCTACTCAGCTTCTCAAGTAGATTCATCATAGAGTTGATTACCAGTCTCATCATGGAGAATAGCTACATCCAGTTGCCTAGCCACTCAAAACCAGGTGTGGCCAAGTTGACACACAGCATTAACTACCATATTATTAAAATGAGATGGATTTTAAAAAAATGTCTAACAAAAGGATTTATGTTGTAAACCACTGAGTAATTATGTGTATAGAATATGGCTTTGTGTCTTCCAAAATAAAATATTCACTCACTTTACCTTGAGAGGTTTTCATGGGTTGCAATTAAACAATGTTAAGAAAATTATATTTTCACTCAGTTCTAAGATTACCAGAAATGTTTTCAATTACATCCCACAAAATAGAAGTTCTGTAACACAAGATTAGCCCATAGAGTTGGTTAAAAAGCAGATTTTAATAAAACTGAAGTCATTTGTGTAGTCTGTTGTTGTTGTTAGGTGCTCTCAAGTCATCTCTGACTCATAGAGACCCTATGCACAGTAGAACAAAACACCTTCCGGTCCTGAGCCAGCTCCATGATTCTTGCTGTACTTGAGTCCATTGCTGCTGCCACTGTGTCAATCCATCTTGTTGAGGGCAATCCCCTCTTTTGTCAACCCTCCACCTTACCAAGCATGACATTCTTCTCCAGCGAATGGTTCCTTCTCACAACATGACCAAAATAAGTGAGACAAAGTCCGGCCATTCTTGCCTCCAAGGAGCATTCTGGCTGCACTTCCTCCAGGACAGACCTGTTCTTTTAGCAGTTCATGGTACTTTCAGCATTCTTTGTCAACACCACAGCTCAAAAGCAACAATTCTTCTTTGGTCTTCCTTGTCAAGCTCCCACATGCATATGAGGTGATTGAAAATACCATGGCTTGTGTCAGGCACAACTTAGTCCTCAAGGAGACATCTTTGCTTTTCAGAACTTGAAAGAGATCCTTTGCAGTCAATTTGCCCAGTGCTATACATCATCTGATGTC
This sequence comes from Orycteropus afer afer, assembly GCF_000298275.1. Taxonomy (NCBI): domain Eukaryota; kingdom Metazoa; phylum Chordata; class Mammalia; order Tubulidentata; family Orycteropodidae; genus Orycteropus; species Orycteropus afer. The sequence goes on from NW_006921684.1 coordinate 978,742, forward strand.
CTAACTGCTGCTTCCATTGGTGTCAATTGTAGAACCAAGTAATGTGAAGTCTTTGACAATTTCAATCTTTTCTCCATTTATCGTAATGTTATTTATAGGACCAGTTGTGAGGATTTTTGTTTTCTTTATATTGAAATGTAATCCATACTGCAGACTGTATTCTTCAATCTTCATCAGTAAGTACTTCAAGTCATCCTCAC
>NW_006921684.1:979386-981301 GCF_000298275.1 Orycteropus afer afer
TGAATTATCTTCAGTAAGATTTTACTTGCATGAAATATTAATGATATTGTTCAATAATTTCCACATTCTGTGGGATCACCTTTCTTTGAATGGGCAAAATTATGGATATCTTCCAGTCAGTTGGCCTGGTACCTATCTTCCAAATCTTAGTATAGCCGAGTGAGTGCCTCCAGCAGGGCATCCATTTGTTGAAACCTCTCAATGGATATTCCGTCAATTCCTGGAGACTTGTTCTTTGCCAATTCTTTCAATGGAGGTTTGACTTCTTCCTTCAGTACCATTGGTTCTTGATCACGTGTCACCTCCTGAAATGGATGAAGATTTACCAGTTCTTTTTGGTACAGTGATTCTGTGTATGCCTTCCATCTTCTTTTGATGCTTCCTGTATCATTCAATATTTTGGCCACAGAATCTTTCAATATTGCCACTCGAGTCTTACATTTTTCCTCAGTTCTTTCAGCTTGAGAAATGCTGAGTATGTTCTTTCCTTTTGTTTTTCTAACTCCAGATCTTTGTACATTTCATTACAGTAAATGGCTTTGTCCACTCAAACTGCTTTTTGAAATCTTCTGTTCAGCTCTTTTATCTTGTCATTTCTTCCATTTGCTTTAGCTACTCTTTGCTCAATGGCAAGTTTCAGAGTCTCTTCTGACATCCATTTTGGTCTTTTCTTTCTTTTGCATATTTTTAATGACCTCTTGCTTTCTTCATGGATTATGCTCTTGATGTCATCCCACAATTTTTCTGGTTTTCTGTCACTGGTGTTCAATGCATCAAATCTATTCTTTAGATGGTCTCTAAATTCAGAAGGGATATATTCAAGGTCGTATTTTGGCTCTTGTGGACTTGTTTTAATTGTCTTCAACTTCAAGTTGAACTTGCGTATGATCAGTTGATGGTCTGTTCCATAATCAACTCCTGGCCTTGTTTTGGCTGAAGATATTGAACTTTTCCATCACCTATTGCCACAAATTTCAATCTGATAGCTCTGGTGGAATAGTGCCCAAGGCATTTGACTGCTAACCAGAAGGCTTGCAGTTCAAACCAACCAGCCACTCCTCAGAAGGAAGATTGGACAATCTACTTCCATAGAGATACTGCCACAGAAACCCAAGGAGGGGTTGCTATGACTAAACAACTCTATGGCAGTGAGTTTGGTTTTTGTGTACTATAGTTAGTGCTTTTTGAGCTGAAGACTAGTCTGCTTCAGATATTTCAGACTGAACTATCATGAATCAAAATGTGCTACAGAAATGAAAAATATAACTTGTTGGCAGTTCATCCATTAAATGTGAACAAAAGGAGCTGAAAAACATCTAATTATATAAAGAATGTGATCACCTTCAAAGTTTAGACGAAAAGACAGAATTACTAAAATAATTCTCATGTTTTTGGCAGTTACCATTAGAACTTTATGTTTCCTTTTATCCCCCCATTTTGCTAATGATCTTAAAAAAAAAAAAAAAAAAATCTGTATGACGACTATGTAACGAGTACTCCTAAGAAATTTCTGTTCCCAATTTTGTCCTAAGTAGTGCTATTTTAATTGTTCTGGGAAAATGAGCTTAGATCAAAAGCAGACCTAACCTACAAATGACACAGTCAAGTCAATGGAAGGCTAAATGGCAGCACTGTGAATCAAATGAGCACAGACTTTACACTAATTTGAATGCAGATAAAATAAGCAGTTATATAATTAATTCAAGATGTAGAATTACACAGATGTCAAAGCTTCAGAAAATATAGATTCAAGTCCATTGCATATTCTTGTGGCAAATGGTGATTGAATTTCAACATACTATCAATTGACACATCAATATGGTACACTGAATATATTGATTTTTGTGCTTTATTTGTAATTATAAAGTTGTTTTGATTTTATAGTGCCATATAGGAGTTTTAAATATGGATAGTT
>NW_006921684.1:981401-988669 GCF_000298275.1 Orycteropus afer afer
TATATCATCATCCAAGAAATAAGTGCAGAAGTTTTACAGTAACTTCGGGACAAAAACATATGTATGTTAACAGTACATATCTACAATGATTTTCTTCTAAAAAATAATAATTTGCATATTATTTCAAGTTTTGAAAATCATTGCAGCAAAATTATTTGTGGGTAAACATAAAAAAGAACAATTTCTGGCACACACATTAGCATGGAAAATATTAATAGAATTGAACTTTCTCTTTTTTTATTTTTATTTTTATTTATTTTATTGTGATTTGGGTGAAGATTTACAGAGCAAATTCATTTTCCATACAGAAGTTCACATATATTTTGTCTCATGCCATTGACCACAATTTACCACAATGCAACAGCTCTCTTCCCACTTCCTCCCCATAGTTACCTCTTCCCAGTGTCCATCCCTCCATACACTTGAACTTTCTCTTAACTACATAACTAGGAACAAATGGTAGAAATAAAAGGGAAGCAGATACTGACTCTATAAAAGGAAGGAATTTTACCAATAATATCTTGATATTCTGTCACCTGGGGTTACTGTCTCCTTTATAGTCAAATGAAAGTATTTTAAAGCCCTATCCCAATCAACATCATTCCCAACATCTACAACAAATGTTTCTCAGGATAGTTTTGTAATTCTCTGATTCTAATTACCTATTTCAGTCAAATTTATTCAGTATGCTGTCCCTTTGCTATTGCATATTGCCTCCTACTAGACAATATCCCAGTTTCTCCAGTTTCCAAAACACCAGAGGCTTGTTGAAGGTTCATGAAAATGGACAATATTTTCCATAATGGAGTAATCTACTTTTCTAGTGATACTGCCTCAGAAACCCAAGGAGAGGTCGCTATGAGTTGAAATTGGCTTGATTGCAGTGAGTTTGGTTTGGTTTGGTACAAATAATATTGCCTTTATTGAAATATCTTTGCCTACCCTGCCACAGTCAACATTTAATGAAGGCTACAGCCTCCCTCCTAGAGTTTCTGGGTGGTACAAATGTTTAACATGCTTAGCTGCTAGCCAAAATGTTGGAGGCTATCATCCATCCAGAGGTGCATGGGAGAAAATCCTAGCTATCTACTTCCAAAAAAAAATCAGCTAAGAAAAGCCCTATGCATAGTTCCACTCAGACACACATGGGTGGCCATGAAGTAGAATTGACTCAGTGGCAACTGGTTATTGGTTACAGCCTCTCTCTAGGATGCTAGGCTCTCTATCTCTTCTCTGACTTTCCCCCTTTTACCCATTTTGTTGCTCATTTTCTGAACACCAATATTTCAGATGAACAGTTAATCAAAGCCATTTGTTATCTCTGTTTGTTTGCTTCCTCTAATTCCACATCCTTGTGGGTAGGGGAGGATATTCCATTTTCCATTACTGCAATCATTCCAAAGACGTATGTCAAGTATATTTCCTTATTACTAAGTGCTTTCTCAGGAGCTCTGGTAGCATAGTACCTAAGGCACTTGACTGCTAACCAGAAGGCTGGTGGTTCAAACCCACCAGCCACTCCTCAGAAAGAAGGTTGGGCAATCTACTTCCATAGTGATACTGCCTCAGCAATCCAAGGAGGTGTCACTATGAGTCGGGGCTGACTTGATGGCACATAACAAGAACAACAAGTGCTTTCTCAGCTAGGACTATCTGACTCAATTTTAAAAAAGTACAATTATTTCCATACTAACTTACAGTGACCAGGGTGACTCATGAATTACATGTATTATCTGTGGAGATTTTGTGCTTTTATTCAAGGTGTGGTTAGCAAATAACCCATTGGAAATATTATGGAAGTAATCCTTAGTGCTATTTGTTAACTCAAGAGTTCCTAATAGTTTATGGGTTAACAAAGTATTTTAAGAACCTGATAACTGCTCTTGACACACAATGCAATGCCAAACTCAGAACTTCAAGCTTAGAAGAGTATGTGAAGTCTTTTCAAACTTGGATGCACTAAGATTATGGATTACATAAAGTTTATGTTGGTTCAAAATATTTTTTTTCCTTATTTTAGTAGCAAAAGGCTATAAAATTGAAAGTGCAAATAAACTTTGAATTTAAAAATAGTTTCAACTCACTAAGAAATAAATTTATTTAAAATAAATAAATTTTATGTTAATGTATTTTTTATTTTTTATTAATTGAGTAGATTGTAAGAAGTTCCAATATAACCCTTACTCTACACACAGTATAATTTATTATTAACGTCTTGTATTAATATGGTACATTTGTTACAATTAATAAAATATATTGATATTATTATTTTTATTAACTAAAATTCATAGTTTATTCAGGTTTCCCTTCTTTGTTCCTAGATCTCATCTAGGATACTATATTACATTTAGTTGTCATGTTCCTTAAGCCTCTCTTGATTGTGACAATGTCTCAGAATTTCATTGTTTTTGATGTCCTTGACAGTTTTGAAATGAATGGTGAGATGTACAAAGACCAACTACTGAATCTGTCTGATATTTTTCTCATGATTAGACTGGGGTGACAGGTTTTGGGGAGGAGGATCACAGAGGAGAAGTACCATTTCAACCCATCATATAAAGGGTATATACTATCAATGTGATTTATGACTACTGATGTTGACCTTGATCACCTGGCGGAAATAATGTTTGTCAAGTTTCTCCACTTCAAAATTACTCTTTTTCCTCCCATTTTGAAACTGGACTCTTTGGAAGCAAGTCACTACACAACCCACGCTTAAGGAATGGGGAGTTATATTCCTCCACTTTTAAGGTAGAGTATCTACAAATGTATTTGGAATTCTTCTGCAGAGATTTGTCTCTTCTTGTCTATTAAATTATTCAGTCATTTATTTATACAGGTAGGGACTCATGGATATTTATGTTATAGCATAGGTTATAATCCAATACCACATTTTTTTTTCTTGCTCAAATTGTTTCAGCTTTGGCTATTGAGGATTCTTTCAGTTGGCACATATGTCCCTTTGGCAAAATTCCATCAATGCATGCAGGTGGATTTTTTTTTTTTTTTTTTTCCCATTTGCTTAGCACTGCTTTACTTTCAAGAAACATTTATTTATGAATCATTATATGGATCTTACTCTTTTTTTAACACATATTCCACCCAAACATCAACAAACAAGGAGCAAAGATGGCACAATATGTAGACAAACTACACAAACCCTCTTCAACAAAGTAAAGGGGAATCAATTAACACAGATAGAGAAGATAATCATGGTGTCCTGAGCTTTGAAAGGAAGGATACAGAAATGGATGAAAGTCCAACTAGTAGAAGAATCTGCCTGAAAACACTGAAAGAGGAGACATAGGGAGATGTGAGCTGTCAGTAATCCTGACCATACAGAAAGCTTGGATTTTGCCAAGTGGTGTTAGGCCTATGAATTAGTCTAAAACTTGGCCCTGCTAGCTAGGGGCTGCATGGAGGGCTGTACTAGTGACTGGTGAATAAAAGGGGAAGCAGTGAAGGGGGAGGCATGCTGAGCTGTGGACTTTTGTCTTTCTGGAGGATGCAGCCATTTTGAATGTTTACAAGTGGTACAACCATTTTGGATATTTAAAGTGGCAGTGTTCTCTCAAATTCCAGGGACCTAAGAATAGGCTTCACTTGCTGGGAACCACAAAGACATTCTGTATGCAAATGATTGGAAAGATGCAATATTCTCCTTGTTACTCTTATATGTCACATTCTCTTGGTGAAAGGAGGTGTGACAATCCCTCACTCACACCCACCTTTTGGGCTGGGAGGAATTATGTCCCAGTCTGTGTGCCTTGACAGAGCCTGGATCTGGGTGCTCTGTCCCACCCTGCCCAGATTTTTTATATATTTCTTTATTATTGGTTTGTTTGTTTTTCTCTGTTTTAATGTTATTACTACTATCATTACTTCTTTCCATCTTTGTATCCTTTATTCTTCCCTTCTCAGGTTCTAGTTTTCAGCTTTTTTTCTCTCTTCCTTGTTCCTGGTTCCCATTTTTTTTCTTTCTCATGGTTAACCAGATTCATTGCTTTTATTTTTGCATTTTTTCCCTCATTATTCTGCTACTCTACCTCTTTTCTCTTACTGCTCCTTCCCCAGATATTATAGGATTTTTCATTTTTTTCTTTTCTTTTTTCGTTTTTTTTTTTTTTTTTGGTGATTGTTCTTATGTGTTTATGTGTGTGTTTTTGTCTGCTTGCTTTTACTTTTTTGATGGTTATTCAATTGTTGTTTTTGTCTAAGTGGGAGACAGCAATTGTGCCCATGGAACACAATCACACCAGAACCTCCTACAGCTCCACTTACTGAGTGACAGCCACCACTTCCTTCTCCAACAACTGCCCAATGATACATGACCATCAAGAAGAATCTGACTCACCCTTAACAGCTCTTCACAAACACTTAGCAGAGATCTAAATACAACAATGTCACAATGTCTCAAAGACAACAGACTATCACAGTGCACACAAAGAAGCAAGATAAAGTGCTAGAAACAAGGGAGCAGGATATGCAGAAACAAATTACTGAGGAAGAAGCATCTTTAGAAATCCCTGATAAGGTATTCAAAAAAAAAATTATATTTAAGTAACTTCAAAGGATTGAGAGACAGATCAAGAAAAACGCTGACTAAATTAATGAAAATACAGACAAAAGCCTAGAACAATTTTGGAAGAAAATACAAGAACAAAACAGTAAAATAAATGAAAAATTAGAAATGACAAAAAATCAACAGATAGAAATCCAAAGGATCAAAATTAAATTTTCAGAACTAGATAACACATTGAAAGAGCAAAGGAGTTGAATCAAATCAATAGATGACAGAATTAATGAGATTGAAGACAAATACCTGCATACTTCTTTGGGAAAGGATCAATCAGACAAAAGATTAAACAATAAAAAATGAAGAAAGCCTAAGTTTCATGTGGGATACCATCAAAAGGAAAAACCTATGTGTCTTTGGAATTCCAGAACAGGAAGAGAAAAAGAAAACCACTGAGAAAATTGTCCAAGATTTATTGGAAGAGAACTTCCCTAATATGATAAAAGATGATAATATATCCATTCAGGACGTCCAAAAGACCCCCAAAAATTAGACCTCAAAAGAACATCACCAGGACATATCATCATAAAACTCATCAAAATCAAAGACAAAGAAAGAATTCTGAAAGCAGTAAGGAAAAAACAAAAAGTTACCTACAAAGGACAATGCACAAGAATAGGCTCTGATTCTCTGCAGGAACCATGAAAGCTAGAAGACAATGGGATAGTATATATAAAACCCTGAAAGAGAAAAATTTCCAACTAGGAATTATATACCCGGCAAAACTGTCCCTCAAATATGATGGTGAAATTACAAGATTTCCAGATAAGCAGAAAATAAGAGAATTTGTTAAAACCAGACCAACACCACAAGAGATACTAAAGGGAGTCCTTTGAATGAAGAACTAATAATAGCAAACAACAACAGACCATTAATACACAAGATGACATAACCCAGAAACAAACACAGCTATGGAAGTATCCGAGCTAAAATAAACTTACAGGATTGTAAACAGGGCACCAGAGACATGAGCTGGCAAATGAAGACAACTACAAACCAAAAGGAGGGAAAAAATTTTGCACTTACAGAACTACTAAATGATGAGGAAGTCAAGAGAGTTGCAAGATAGAATGGACTATCTAAACTCGGGGAGTAAATTATCAATCACATAGTAATCTAAGGGAAAAATTATAAAACTTCATATCATAATAAAAAGTGGACAAGCACAAATATTTAGCAAATATTAAAACAATAGCAACAAAGAAATGGTAACACAATTCATAAACAACGAGCTCAGCAAAGAAAATTATATGGAACAAAGAAAGCAGGAACACCATGAAAAAATACATAACAAAATGATAGCAACCCATTCATACTTGTCAATAATTACACAGAATATCAATGGATTAAATGCATCACTCAAGAGATGGTGAGTTGCAGACTGGATAACAAAATATAACTCATCAATATGCTGTCTACAAGAGACACACCTTAGAGACAAAGACAAAAAAAGACTAAAAATCAAAGGTTGAACAAAAAGATATAGCAAGTAAATGTTGTTGTTGTTATGTGCCGTCAAGTCGGCCCCAACTCATAGAGACCCCTCCTTGGGTTTCTGAGGCAGTATCACTACGGAAGTAGGATTGCCCAACCTTCCTTCCGAGGAGTGGCTGGTGGGTTTGAACCGCCAGTCGTCTGGTTAGCAGGCAAGTGTCTTAGCCACTATGCTACCAGAGCTCCCTATCAAGCAAATGGCAACCCTAAAAGAGCAAGAGTGGCAATACTAATTTCTTATCACATTGACTTCAAGATAAAAAACACCATAAGAGACGAGGAAGGACATTATATAATGATTAAAGGATCAACTCACATGGTAGAATTTTGCAAGACCAAAGACTTGTTCATTGCAAACACCTTTTTTTAACAACACAAACGGTGGCTCTGCATGTGGACTTCACCTGATGGAACACACAGGAATCAGATAGACTACATCTGTGGCAAGAAGTGGTGGAAAAGCTCAGTATCTTCAGCCAAAAGCCGTCCAGGAGCTGATTGTGGAAAAAACCGTCAACTGCTCATATGCAAGTTCAACTTAAAGTTAAAAACAATTAAAACAAGTCCACAAGAGCCAAAATATGATCTAGAATATATCCCTCCTGAATTTAGAGACCATCTAAACAATACATTTAATGCATTGAACACCAATGACCAGATGAATTGTGAGATGACATCAAGAGCATCATCCATTAAGAAAGCAAAAGGTCACTAAAAAGACAACAAAAGAAGAGAAGACCAAAATGGATGACAGAAGAGACTCTGAAACTTGCCCTTGAGCAGAGAGTAGCTAAAGTAAATGGAAGAAATGACAAGATAAAACAGGTGAACAGAAGATTTCAAAGAGCAGCTTGAGAGGACAAAGCCAATTACCATAATGAAATGTGCAAAGACCTAGAGTTTGAAAACCAACAGGGAAGAACAAGTTCAGCATTTCTCAAGCTGAAAGAATTGAGGAAAAAATTTAAGCTTTGAGTTGCAATATTGAAAGATTCTAAGGACAAAACATTGAATGATGCAGGGAACATCAAAAGAAAATGGAAGGAATACACAAAGTCACTATACCAAAAAGAACTGGTCAATCTTCATCCATTTCAGGAGGTGGCATATGATCTAGAACCAATGGTACTGAAGGAGGAAGTCAAAGCTGCAGAGAAGGAATTGGCGAAGAACAAGGCTCCGGGAATTGATGGAATAC
>NW_006921684.1:989305-991215 GCF_000298275.1 Orycteropus afer afer
AAGAATCATTAATAACCTGAGATAAGGTGATGATACAACTTTGCTTGCTGAAAGTGAGGATGACTTGAGGCACTGACTGATGAAGATTGTGGAACATAGTCTGCAGTATGGATTACATCTCAATATAAAGAAGACAAAAATCCTCACAACTGGACCAATAAGCAGCATCACGATAAAAGGAGAAAATATTGAGGTTGTCAAAGAATTCACGTTGCTTGGTTCTACAATGAAGGCCAATGGAAGCAGCAGTCAGGACATTAGATGATGTGTAGCACTGGGTAGGTCAGCTGCAAAGGAACTCTTTCAAATGCTGAGGAACAAGGATGTCTCCTTGAGGACTAAGGTGTGCCTGACACGGGCCGTGATATTCCCAGTTGCCTTGTATGCATGTGAGAGCTGGACAATGAGTAAGGAAGACTGAAGAAGAGTTGATGCTTTTGAGTTGTGGTGCTGGAGCAGAATGCTGAAGGGACCATGGACTGCCAAAAGAACTAACAGATCTGTCCTGGAGGAAGTGCAGCTGAGATGCTCCTTGGAAGCGAGGATGGCCAGACTTCATCTCACCTACTTTGGTCATGTTGTCAGAGGGGACCATTCCCTGGAGAAGAATGTCATGTTTGTAAGTTGGAGGTTCAATGAAAGAGGGGAAGGCCTTCAATGAGATGGATTGACATGGTGGCTGTGTCAATGGGCCCAAATACAGCAAGGATCATGGAGCTGGTGCAGGATCAGGTGGTGTTTCATTCTGCTGTGCATGGGGTTGCTATGAGTCAGAAGTGACTCGATGGCACCTAACAACAACAGCAACACAAAGGATCAATGGAACAAGAAGATATAACCATAATAAATATCTATGGACCAAATGAAAGAGCCCCAAAATATATAAATCAGATTTCAACAAAATTGAAAGGGCAAATAGATCACTCCACAGTCATACTAGGAGATTTTAATACTCCACTTTCAATGAAAAGGTAGAACAACTGGAAAGAAACTCAACAAAGATGTAGAAGAGCTAAACAATACATCTCACCAACTTGACCTTATGGACATTTACAAAGCACTTCACCTAACAAGTGAGCTCTGGTAGTGTTCTGCCTAAAGCATTTGACTGTTAATCAGAAGGCTGGTGGTTGAAACCCACCAGCCATTCCTCAGAAGGAAGATTGGACAATCTACTTCCACAGTGATACTGCCTCAGAAACCCAAGGAGGGGTCACTGTGAGGTGAGGGGTCACCTCAATAGCAGTGAGTTTAGTTCACCCAACAACTGCACAATATACTTTCTTTTACAGTGGATATGGAACATTCTCCATGATATGCCATATTTTAGGCCATAAAGCAAGATTAATAAATTTAAAAACATTGAAGTACTGCAAAGTATCTTCTCAGATCACAGCGCTATCAAATTAGAAATCAACAATAGGAAGATCAACAGAAAAAGAGCAAACACATGGAAACTGAATAACACCCTCCTTAAGAATGACTGGGTAAGAGAAGAAATAAAAAATGAAATTAAAGATTCCTTGAATCAAATGAGAATGAAAACACAACACACTAAAATCATCTTTGAGACACAGAAAAAGTTGTGATCAGAGACCAATTTATAGGAATAAATGCACACATCAAAAAAGAAGAAACAGCCCAAATCAAACCTTTAAACCAACATCTCCAACAATTAGAAAAAGAACAGCAAGAAAAACCTACAGTCACCAGAAGATAGGGAATAATAAAGATTCAAGCAGAAATCAATGAAACAGAAAATAGGCTATAGAAAAAAAATCAAGACTAGAAGTTGGTTTTTGAAAAGATTAATAAAATTGGCAAATAACTGGCAAAGTTAACAAAGGAAAAGATGGAGAAAATACAAGTAACACAAATAAACAAAATGGGTGACATCACAACAGAACCAA
>NW_006921684.1:991442-998610 GCF_000298275.1 Orycteropus afer afer
AAAAAAAAAAAAAAATTACCAACAGAAAAAAGTGTTGGCACAAACAGTTTCACCAGAGAATTCTACCAGACATTCAGAGAAGAACTGACACCAATCCTACTCAAATGATTCCAAAACACAAAAGGATGAAATCCTTCCAAATTCATTTTATGAAGCAAGCATAACTTTGATACCAAAACAAGGCAAAGACATCATTCAAAAGGAAAACTACAGACCAACATCCCTCATAAATATAGATGCAAAAATCTTCAACAAAATCCTAGCCAGTAGACTTCAACAATACATCAAGAAAATAATACATTATGACCAAGTGGTGTTCATGTCAGGTATGCAAGGATGATTCAACATTAGAAAAACAATCAATATCATCCACCACGTAAATAAAACAAAGAAGGACCACATGATCACAACAATTGATGCAGAAAAGGCATTTGATAAAATACAACATCCATTCTGGATCAAAACTCTCAGCAAAATAAGAATAGAAGGGACATTCCTCAACATAAAAATGGGCACATATGCAAAACCAAAAGCCAACATACTCTCAAAAGAGAGAGACTGAAACCATTCCCTTTGAGAACAGGAACCAGACAAAGATGCCCTCTATCACCACTTCTATTCAACATTGTATTGGAAGTCCTAGCCAGGGCAACAAGGCAAGAAAAGGAAATCAAAGGCATCCAAATTGGTAAGGAAGAAGTCAAACTATCCTTATTTGTTGATGATATTACCCTGTGGTAGTTAAAGTTCTGTGTCAACTTGATTGGGCCTGGTTGAGTGGCTGGGCAGTTAGTGGCAGTTATTCCCCATCATGAGAGTGGCAATCAGCTCCATGATGGGACTCTACCACAATAGGGGTGTGGTCTGCTTCCCATATATAAGAAACAACATTGGGAATGGTCTCTAGCTTATGGCATGCTTGAACATTGCATGTAGCCATGTCATAGTTCAGCAGCCTGCCATGCTCTGTCAACCTTAGGACTTTCAATATACTTGAATTAATGACTTGCCATGTGGTTTGATAATATTGGGACTGTGCCTTTTCACTTGTCAACCTTGGTCTTGTCAGTCTCAGCAGCTAGCAGCTGTCTGAGTGAAGAAAAACTCTAGCTTCAGTGGGCAGGGAGCAGGAGGCAGAGCTGAAGCCCACGGTTGAGGGACTTTCACCCAGCCCCTAGAGCCTGGCACTTTGAACTTGAACTTAAAGCCTCCAAACTATTAGAGAAAAAAATCCTTTTTCAAGCATCTCATTTGTGGTATATTCTTGTCAGAGCAGCATAGGTAACCAAAACAGATGCTATAACTAGAAAACCAAGAGACTCAGTAAAAAATCTACTGGAAGGAATTGAGAAATTTAGCATTGTGGCAGGATACAAGATAAACATCAAAAATCAGTTGGATTCCTCTAACAAGCAAAAAGATTGCTGAAAAAGAAATAAAGAAATCAATATCATTTTAATAATTACAAAAAAAATAAAATACTTGGTAATAAATCTTACTAGGGACACAAAAGACCTGCACAAAGGAAACTATAAAAAACTACTTCAAGAAACCATAAGAGATCTACATAAATGGAAGAACACACCATGGCTGTGGATAGGAAGATTGAACATTGTGAAAATGTCAATTCTACCCAAAGCAATCTATACATTGAATGCATTCCCAATCCAGATCCCATCAAATATTCTTTAAGGATATGGGAAAAACAAAGACTAACTTTATATGGAAAGAAAAGAGACCTCAGATAAGCAAAGCATTATTGAAGAACAAGAACAAAGTAGGAGGTCTCCCACTTCCAGATCTCAAAACCTACCATACAGCCACAGTAGTCAAAACAGCCTTGTATTGGTGCAACAACAGTCACATAAACCAATGGAATGTAATTGAGAAGCGAGAAATAGATGCATTGACCTATACCCAGCTGATCTTTGAAAAAGGGCTGAAATCTATTAAATGGGGAAGAGATTGTCTATATAACAAATGGTGCTGGCAAAACTGGATATCCATTTGCAAAAAAATTAATCAAGATCTGTACCTCACACCATATACAAAAACTAACTTGAGATGGATCAACAACTTAAATGTGATACCTAAAACTGTAAAGTTCCTCAAGGAAAAGCTAGGGGCAAATTTAGGGGCCCTAATATATGGCATAAATAGATTCTCAAGCATAACTAAAAATGCACAAACAGCAGAAGAGAAACTAGATGAATGGGACCTTCTAAAAATTACATTTGTATGTGCTTCCAAAGACTTCTCCAAAAGAATCAAAAGAGAACCTACAGATTGGGAAAAAAATGTTTGGCAATGACATATCTCACAAGGGACTTATCTCTAGAATTTATAGATAACTCCAACACCTCAACAACAAAAAGAAAAATAATCCAATTTAAAAAATGGGCAGAAGGCATGAATAGACACTTCACCAAAGAGGATATTCAGGCAGCCAATAAACATATGAAGAAATGCCACAATCATTTGGGATTAGAGTGATGCAGATCAAAACAAGGTACCATCTTGCCCCAGCAACTAGTAGCAAAGTTCAACAGACAGGAAATAACAAATGCTGGCAAGGATGCGGAGAGATTGAGACTCTATAAGTTGCTTGTGGGACTGTAAAATGGTACAACCACTGTGGAAAACAGTATGGTGATTTCTTAAAAAGTTGGAATTAGAATTACCATTTGACCCAGCCATTCCATTACTAGGTATATTATATAACTGAAAGATGTGAGAGCCAGGACAAGAACAGATATATGCACACCATGTTCACTGCACTATTTACAATAGCAAAAAGATGGAAACAACCTAGTTGCCCACCAACAGAAGAATGAATAACCAAACTATGGTACATACACACAAGGGGAAACTGTGCAACCTTAAAGAATAATGTAGAATCAGCAAAACTCAATATAACATGGATGAAATTGCAGGACATTATGCTGAGTAAATAAGTCAATCAAAGAAGGACAAATATTTCATTAGTCTGTTTTTGTAAAAATTCAAGGAAAGATTTATCTATTGAAGGAAACTTTCTTTGCTGGTTTTCAGGGGTGGCAGAGGAGGGGAGGGAATACTGTTAGACAGGAAGAGACAAGTATTGATTTGGGTGAACAGAAGGGCAATACACCAAATGTGATTGATCATCATGGTGACATTGAGGTACCAGAAGACAGAGAGAGGTGCATGGGAGGTACAGACAACAAAGATGAAGCCTTTTGTACATACACTACTGAGTTGTCAGTGAAGGCAAACATTGATATATGGATGGATAGATGGATAGACAGAATGAACTATTAGGTACGTTGATGCAAGGGGGAGTGTGCCCAAGATCATATATAGGGTCGGTAGACAATGTTTCTAGAAGTGTAATTGTATGTTCTGTAAAAATTCCCAGGTATATAGTAGAATTGACAAGGGGAAAGGTTGTAGTCACTCCTTGACCACAGCCAGCTACCCAGAGGGAGCAAGCAGTTGGACCTGTGGGCTTAGGACTATATTTGCAGGGGACATCAATCTCAATTGTTATAACATAGTACACAAAAAATTGTTCCACATCCTTTTTGGCAAGTAGTGACTAGGATCTTAAAAGCTTGCAAGAAGCCATCTAGATGCAATGATGGGTATGTCCTCATCCAGGAAAAAGAAGAGTGGAGAAAACCACAGACACATGGAGACAATTAGTCCAGGTGACTGGCACACCATGGTATCATAAGCCTATACAGCTACGAGACCAGAGGAACTAGATAGTGCCCAACTACCACTGTTAACCACTGGGAGGGGGATCTCTGTAGGATATCCTGGATAGAGTGGGAGAATAATGTGGAACAAAACTCAAAATCATTTAAAAAAAAAAAAGAGAGAGCAGGTTTTCTGATCTGATACAGCATGATGGAAGCACTGAGACTATGGCCCCTAGTTGCCCTTCAGGTCTTTAATTGAACCCACTTACTGTGGCTTCCAGACAAACAAAAGACAGGCATATGAGCTGAACATTTACATTAGGTAAATACACTCCTTGGAGAGATCAGTCATGGGAGAATAGAAGGGCTGTGCATATACAGGGAGGCAGTTCAGGGGGAGGGGTGCATGGGAGGTAAAGACACAGGGAAGAGATAACTATGAGGAGGAAGTGAGAGTGGAGCTGTTGCATTGTGCTAATGTTTAGTCAATGTCATGAGACAAAGTGTATGTGAGCTGCTGTATGAAAAGTGAATTTGCTCCATAAACTTTCACCCAGATCACAATAAATATAAAAAAAAAAGGAGACATTTCCATTGTCATGAATCAATTTGTTTTAACACATGAGTTGAAAAGGAGAATCATATTACCAATTATGAGATAGACTAGTTTTCTTTAGAACTTTTATTCAACAAAAAAGAAATAGAAACAGTGTTTAACTACCAAAAATAAATAAATAAATAAAATAGTAAACTCACTACTGTCAAGTTATATTTGACTCATACTGACCTCTCCTTGGGTTTCTGAGGTGGTTTCTCTTGGTTGGTGTGGTATCTATACCACTATAAAGGGAAATCTCATTACAAAGAAAGAAGATCAATTAATTCATTAGGTAGTTTACTTATGTTGTATTTTTCTTCTCTCAGACCCATATTATTCCCTGCAAAATTTGAATAATTTGTTCCTGTGCAATATAGATACTGTTAGCAACTGTTCAGAATTTCTAGTACGGATCAATTTCAAGTATTTTCTCCATCCTCCCCATCAATAATCATATTCAGAAAAGTCCAATATTTTGGCTGTCTAGTATATCATTTATATATACTTTTCAGAAGGAAGATGAAGCAATCTACTTCCGTAGTGATAGTGCCTTGGAAACACAAGCAGGGGTCACTATGAGTCGGGTCCGTCTTGACGGCGCATAACAACAACAACAGTACATCATTTAAGAACACAGGATTTGGAATCAAATAAAGCTGGCTCAAGCACTTACTAACTGTGTGTTCTTTTCTAAGTTATTTTATCTTTTAATAGTCAAGTTCCTTTGCCTGTTATATGGCCTCATTAGAAGTTTTATGAGGATTAAATATTGTAATCTGTGCAAAAGAAGCACATAATGCAACACCAGAAATTTTTCCTGTAAAACTCTTGATAGAAATTCAGCTATGTACAGAGAGTGCAATAAATGGTAACTATTGTTCTTATCATCATCATTATTATTCAAAACCACCTGCTCAGCTACTCACAGTTGGATATAACATATATTTTCTCAAGAAGAACACTTCTTAAATTTCAGTTGAGACTATAGAGAAAATGAAAGGATGTTTGTTCAGTTTTTAGGATGCTTTAGAAACTTAAAATCAGAGGCTAAAGAAAGGAGTACTGGGTTGCTCTACAAGTCTCTTGAGTTTGTAGAAGACTATAATATCTATCCTGAGTTAAAACAGTTTTAAAGGATGTTAGTCTAAATCGGTCATAAAAATAGAGACTAAAGTAGGTTAGAGAGTGCTCTGCCTAATTTTGAACACATGTGCCATCCCTGAAAAATGTTACACAGATAAGTATTCTTGAAGGAAGCTATGTCATGTGTTTATATCTAAAAGAGGAACATTGTGTCTAGAGCTTAATTCTGAAATTAAGATGCTCAGTAGACACCATCCTGGCTAAGGCACATAGGGTAAATAAAGTACTTGCTAGGTAACATGTTAGGATTGAAGCTAAAATTAAAGGGAGTAATCTCAGAAATAATGAAGGGGATAAATTAGATAAAGTATTCAAACTTTATTAAGACATAGGAGCAGTTTAGAAGTGGACAAAATGACATTAAGTCACTTGTGGAACAATATTGGCAGATTATTAGAATTTAGCAGATCTGATTACTAGCTTTGTTGCCCTGAGTATGTTATTTAACTCTAGCAGTTTCAGTGTCCTCATTTGTAAAATCAATAAAATGTCATCTACCTCTTAGGTCTGTTGGAACATTAAATAAATTGTTGTTGTTGTTGTTGTTATGTGCTATCCAGTCGGACCTGACTCATAGCGACTCTTCCTCGGGTTTCCGAGCCAGTATCACTACAGAAGTAGATTGCCCCATCTTCCTTCCGAGGAGTGGCTGGTGGGTATGAACCACCAGCCTTCTGGTTAGCAGTCAAGTGCCTTAGGCAGTACACTACCAGAGCTCCATTAAATAAATGAATTAATATAAATTACTTAGCTTAGGATCTCACATATAGTAAATAATAAGTCAAATAATTATGAAAAAAAAAAACTCACTGCCATCATCGAGTCAGATCTAACTCATAGCAACCCCTCCTTGGGTTTGCAAAGTATCACAATGGAAGTAGATTGTCCAACCTTCCATCTGAGGAGTGGCTGGTGGGTTTGAACCATCAGTCTCTGGTTAGCAGTCAAATGCCTTAGGCATTATGCTACCAGAGATCCTAAAATTATTATCATCTGCATTATCTAGTCAATTCTGCATGTGACAAACATGAAACCTACTGAGGTAAAAAAGGAGTTTTCACAAGTAACTTTACTATTTCACAACAGAGTGGTTATTAAAATCCAATATTTTTATGCCCCAGCCCAATATTTCTAGATATACATACATCTGTTACCCTAAGTTTCCTTGAAAACCTTACCTTACAGAATAGTATGCTTTAATTATCAAAACTTAACATTATAATTCAATTCATACTTTTATTAGTTCTTGTCATTTTGTTTAAATAAAGTAATAAAAATATGGTTATAAGCTCTTTTTGTGATCATTCATGTATGAAGGATTGTGTTCCCTTAAATGTATTTCTAACAAAAAATATTAATTTACCAGGAGTACCAGTAAGATGACAAAATAGGCAGAAAGACTGCACAGACCTTCTTCAACAAAGAAAAGGGGAACCAATTAACACAGATACATAAAATAATCCTGGACCCCTGAGTCTTGAAAGGAAGGATATAGAAATGAACTAAATTCCAACCAGCAGAAGAATTTTCCTGAAAACACCAAAAAAGGAGACATAAGGAGTTGCGGTCTGGCAGCGAACCTGACAGGACAGACAGAGTGGATATTGCCGAGTGGTGGTTGTTGTTGTTGTTGTTATATGCTGTTGAGTCCGCCTGACTCATAGCAACCCCTCCTTGGGTTTCCGAGGCATTATCACTACGGAAGTAGGATTGCCCAACCTTCCTTCCGAGGAGTGGCTGGTGG
>NW_006921684.1:998733-1001940 GCF_000298275.1 Orycteropus afer afer
AGTGGTGGTAAGACCTAAGAATAAACATAAAAATCAGCCCTGCACAGAGGACTGCCCTGATTGTTGGAGAATAAAAGGGGGAGTAGTGGAGAGGAAGGCAGGCTGAGCTGCAGACTTTTATCTAGCTGGAGGGTGCAGCCATTTTGAATGTTTACAAGTGGCTTAACCACTTTGGATATTTAAAGCAACATCGTTCTCCCAGATTCCAGGGACAGAACAGGCTCCACTTAATGACAACTCCACGGACTGGATGACTGGAAAGGTGCCACATTCCCCTTGTCACTCTTATACCCTACACCGTCTTGGTGAACAGAGGTGTGGCCGTTCCTCACTCCCACCCACCTTCTGGGTCAACAGGAATTCCATCCCAGTCTGTGTGCTCAGACAGAGCCTGGGTGCCTGCCCCACCCTGCCCTGAATTTTTTTTCTTTTTTTTTGTTTTCTAGTTTGTTTGTTTTTATCTGTTTTAAAAGTACTATTATTATTTTTACTTTTGTCTTTTTTACTATTTTTTTATTCTTCCCCTGAAAGGTTCTAGTTTCCAGCTTTTTTTCTTTTCCCTGTTCCTGGTTGCATTTTTTTTTTTTTTTTAATATTCTTTTTTCTTTCTTGTAGTTAACCCCATTCTTTGTTTTCCTTTTTGTGTTTTTCCCATTTTTTTCTTCATGATTCTACTTCTCTACCTGTTTTATCTTAGTGCCCTCTCCCCAGATATAGCAAGTTTTTTTCTTTTTTCTCTTTTTTCTTTTTTCTCTTTTTTCTTTTTCCTTCCTTTTCCCTTTTTTCATTTTTTGGTTACTATTCCTGTGTCATTACACAGTGTATTTTTTGTCCATTTGTTCTTAATTTTTAGATGGTTATTCAATTGTTCTTTTTCTCTAAGTGAGTGAAAGACTGCAACAGTCTCCATGAAAATCATCTACAACCACACCTTCTGCAGTTTAACTTACTAAGTGAGAGCCAACCCTTCATTCTACACCAACAGTCCAATAATAAACAACCACCAAGAAGATTTGGACTCACCCTTGGCTGCTCTCCAAAAACAGTTAATGGAGATTTAAATACAAAAAAGCCACAATGTTTTGGTGACAACAGACCATCAGAGTCCATACAAAGAAGCAAGAAAAATTGGCAGAAACAAGGGAGCAGGATACAGACCCAGAACACATCCTTGAAAAAAAACAGCATTGGAACTCTCTGATAAGGAATTCAAAATAATTATATTTAGGTATCTTCAAAGGATTGAGAGACAGATCAGGGAAAACACAGACAAATCACTAGAAGAATTTTGGAAGAAAATACAAGAAAAAACTGACAAAATAAATGAAAAAATTAGAAATGATTCTAAATCTACAGATAGAAATCCAGAAGATTACTACTTAATTGTCAGAAATAAATAACACATTGAAAGGGCAAATGAGTGGAATTGATGCAATTAAGACAGAATTAATGAGATTGAAGAAAAATACCTGAATATTTCTTTGGAAAGGGATCAATCAGAAAAGAAATCAAAACAAAATGAAGAAAGCCTAAGGTTCATGTGGGATACCATCAAAGAGAATAACCTATGTGTTATTGGAATTCCAGAACAGGAAGAGAAAAATAAAACCACTGAGAAAATTGTCCAAGATTTGTTGGAAGAAAACTTCCTGATATGATGAAAGATGAGAATATATCCATTCAGGATGTCCAACAAACCCCAAACAGGATAGACCCCAAGAGAAAATCACCAAGACATATTATCATCAAACTCATCAAAACCAAAGACAAAGAAAGTATCCTGAAAGCAGCATGGGAAAAACAGAAAGTTACTTACAAAGGATGACTAGTAAGAATAAACTCTGATTTCTCAGCAGAAATCATGCAAGTGAGAAGGCAATAGGATGGTATATATAAAACCCTGAAAGAGAAAAATTCTCAACCAAGAATTATATACATGGCAAAATTGTCCCTCAAATATGATGGTGAAATTAGGAGATTTACAGATAAGCAGAAACTAAAGGAATTTGTTAAAAACAGACCAAACCTCAAAAGAGAAACTAAAGGGAGTCCTTTGACAGGGAACCAAAAATAGTAAACAACAACTAACCATTAATACACAAGATGACATAACCCAGAAACCACAGCTATGGACATATCCAAAGAAATATAAGCTTACAAGATTGTAAACAGAGAATTAGAGGCATCAACTGCCAAGTGAGGACAACTACAAACCAAAAAGAGGGACAATACAGTGTAGTTACAGATCTTCTAAATGATGAGGAAATCAAGAGAGTTGTAAGACAGAATGGACTGTTCTAATCTCAGGGAGAAAATTATAAATTGCAGGGTAACCTCAAAGAAAAATGATAAACCTTCACATCACAATAAAAAAGAGGACAAGCACAAATATTCAGCAAATACTAAAACAATAGCAACAAAGGAAATGATAACATGATTCATAAACATAATGAGCTCAGCACAGAAAATTATATGGAACAAAGAAATCAAGGATACCATGAGAAAACACACAACAAAGTGAAGCAACCAATTCATATTTGTCAATAATTACAGTGAATGTTAATGGATTAAATGCACCACTCAAGAGACAGAGAGTTGCATATTGGATAAGAAAACAAAACCCATCATTATGCTGTCTACAAGAGATACAGCTGAGAAACAAAGACAAACATAGACTAAAAATCAAACATTGGAAAAAGAAATGTCAAGCAAATGGCAACCGTAAAAGAGCAGGAGTGGCAATATTAATTTCTGAAAAAATTGACTTTAAGAGAAAAATCACCATATGAGACAAAGAAGGACATTATATAATGATTAAAGGATCAATTGAACATGAAGACATAACCATAATAAATATCTGTGGACCCAATGAAAGACCCCCAAAATATATAAATCAGACTTTAAAAGAGTTGAAAAGTCAAATAGATGACTCCACAGTCATAGAGGGAGACTCTAATACACCACTTTCAATGAAAGATAGAACTAGAAAGAAACTCAGCAAAGACACAGAACAGCTAAACAATACAATCCACCAACTTGATCTTAGAGATATCTACAAAGCATTTCACCCAACAACAGCACAATATACATTCTTTTCCAGTGCACATGGAACAATTTGCATGATAGACCATATGTTAGGCCATAAAGCAAGCCTTAATAAATTTAAAAACATTGAAATACTGCAAAGCATCTTCTCAGATCATAATG
>NW_006921684.1:1003063-1008281 GCF_000298275.1 Orycteropus afer afer
TATCATCATTTCTATTCAACATTGTACTAGAAGTCCTAGTCAGGGCCACAAGGCAAGAGAGGGAAATCAAAGGCATCCAAATTGGTAAGGAAGAATTCAAACTATCCCTTTTTGCTGATGATATGATCCTATACATAGAAAACCCAACAGACTCGGTCAAAAATCTGCTGGAACTAATTGAGAGAGTTGGCATCATGGCAGGATACAAGATCAACATCCAAAAATCAGTTGGATTCCTCTATACCAGCAAAGAGATTGCTGAAAAAGAAATAAGAAAATCATCATCATTTACAATAGCTAGCCAGCCTTCTGGTTATCAGTCAAGTGCCTTAGGCACTATGCTACCAGAGCTCCTGACAGACCAGTGGAATAGAACCGAGAACCCAGAAATAGATCCATCGACCTATGGTCAGCGATCTTCGACAAAGGACAGAAATCCATTAAATGGGGAAGAGAATGTTTGTTTAACAAATGGTGCTGGCAAAACTGACGATCCATTTGTAGAAAAATGAAACAAGATCTGTACCTCACACCACACAAAAAAAACTAACTCCAGATGAATCAAAGACTTAAATGTGAAACCTAACACTATAGAGTTCCTCAAGGAAAAACTAGGGACATATTTAGGGATCCTAATATATGGCATAAATAGACTATCAAGCATAACCAAAAATGCACAAACAGCAGAAGAGAAACTAGATGAATGAGACCTTCTAAAAATGAAAGTTGTATTCCAAAAGAGTGAAAAAAGAACCCACAGATTGGGAAAAAATATTTGGCAATGACATATTTGACAAGGGATTTATCTCTAGAATTTATAGACAATTCCAACACCTCAATAACAAAAAGATGAATAATCCAATTAAAAAATGGGCAGAAAACATGAATAGACACTTCACCAAGGAGGATATTCAGGCAACACACAAACATATGAAGAAATGCTCATGATCATTAGCCATTAGAGAGATGAAAATCAAAACAAATATGAAATACCATCTTGCTCCAGTACTAGTAGCAAAGTTCAACAAGACAGAAAAATAACAAATGCTGGCGAGGATGCAGAGAGATTGAGACTCTCATATACTGTTGGTAGGATTGTAAAATGGTACAACCACTGTGGAAAGCAGTATGGCGATTCCTTCAAAAGTTGGAATTAGAAATACCATTTGACCCAGCCATTCCATTATTAGGTATATATCCTAAAGAATTGAGAGCCATGACAAGAACAGACATACACACACTCATGTTCATTGCAGCACTATTTACAATAGCCAAAAGATGGAAACCACCTAAGTGTCCATCAACTGAGAAATAGATAACCAAACTATGGTACATACACACAATGGAATACTATGCAACCCTAAAAAATAACCTAGAATCTGAAAAACACCACAAAATGTGGATGAACTTTGAGGATGCTATGCTGAGTGAAATAAGTCAATCACAGAAGGTAAAATATTGTATTAGTCTATTATTGAAAAATTAAGGAAAGGTTTAGCTATGGAAGGAAATTTTCTTTGTTGGTTTCCAGAGGTGGCAGAGGAGGGAAGGGAATACTGTTAGATAGGTAGAGATAAGTATCGATTGGGGTGAAGATAAGGACAATGTACCAAATGTGAGTGATCAACATAGTGGCTGTCATTGAGGAAGAGGAAGACATAGAGAGGTACATGGGAGGTACAGACAACAAAGATGAATCCTTTTGCACGTACAGTACTTCATTGTCAGTTAAGGCAAACATGGGTATATGGGTGGATAGATGGGTGGACAAGTTGAACGATTAGGTATGCCTATGAAGTGGGGAGTGTACCAAGACCACATATAGGGTTGGACGACAATGTTCCTGGAAGCGTATTTGTATGATCTGAATTCCCAGGTGTATAGTAGAGCTGACAAGGGACAAGGTTGTAGTCAATTCTTGGTCACAGCCAACTACCCAGAGTGACCAAGCAGTTGAACATGTGGGCTCGGGACCATAGTCTCAGAAGACATTAAGCTCAATTGGCATAACATACTACACAAAACATTGTTCCACTTCCTACTTTGGTGAGTAGCAACTGGGATCTTAAAAGCTTGCAAGCAGCCATCTAGAAGCAACAATGGGTCTCTCCTTGTCCAGAGCAAAGAAAAATGAAGAAAACCAAAGATTCATGGAAAGAAGTAGTCCTAGCAACTGGTACACCATGTGATCAAAAGCCTATATGACTATGAGACCAGAACTAGATGGTGCCCAGCTACCACTGTCAATCACTCAGAGGGGGATCTATGTAGGAGATCCTGGATAGAGAGGGAGAACAATGCAGAATAAAACTCAAAATCATTTGGAAAAAAAAGGGGGAGGGTACCATATTTGCTGGTCTGATAGGTCCTGCTGGAACCTCTAAGACAATGGTCCCTAGCTGCCCTTCAGGTCTGGAATTGAACCCACACCTGTGGTTTCCAGCCAAACAAAATACAGGCATATGAGTTGAACATTTACCTGACGTAGATACACTCCTTGGAGAGAACAATCATGGGAGAGAGAAGGGCTGTTTATGCACAGGGAGACAGCTCAGGGGGCAGGAGTGCATGAAGGGATGGACGCAGGGAAGAGGTAACTAACGGGAGGAAATAGGAGGGGAGCTGTTGCATTGGGGAAAATTGTAGTCAATGTCATGAGACAGTATTTGTGGACTGCTGTATGGAAAGTGAATTTGCTCTGTAAATTTTCATCCAAATCACAATTGGAAAAAAAAGGGGGGGACAAATACTGATGTCAGTAAGTTGGACATCTGTGAAGTGGCCACTGTGTGTATTTGACTCCTATAAACACATGTGGGAAAAAAAAAATCAATTTGTCAATGGATCTTTTTTTTTGTTTTTCTTTCTGCACACTTATTAGTATTGGAACATTATTAGACTTATCTTTTTTTCCCCAATCTCACTCCATCCTGAGTCCTCTCCCATTCATGAATATGTCTCTTATCTTTATGTAAAAATAATTTTTAAATCAGTTGTATCAACATAGCTAAATATTTAAAAAATAGATTAGTTAAGTACGGAGACATTTTGGAGGAGAGCAACAGGAAGAAGCAAGTCTGGAGCAAGGTGTGCTAATAGAAAAGGTATGCTAATCTGGAAAACCAGAAGGCACTTCCAAAGGAAAAATACTACCCACAACCCTGAGTAAGAGGGGATATGGGTCTAGAAATTGGTGTGTTGGTTTGCCCTGAAAGAACTGACTGCATAAGCAACAGTGAAATAGGAAAGTTGGTAATCAACTTAAAAGTCAAGCACCTTGGAGGCAAGGATTAAAAGATTAGACTGGATGAGAAACACAATTGGCAGCTACTTCAGAAAAATGAGAAAGAAGGTCATGTTGCTTTAAAAAAGACAATTCCAGTGGCTGAGTGTTGAATAAATTGGGTAGGAGAGAGGTTGAAGACAGGTTTCTACCTTGAAGGCTGTCTTGATAGCTGTGGCACAATTCTAGATAAAGACTGTGGCAATGTGAATAATGAGTGGGTCTCAGCAGTGTTCCAAAGGGCAAAGTGACAAGATAGTGATGGACTGAATGACAAAGTCAAAGGAGAGAGTGAGAAATCAAACATGAGTTTAGTCCTATGGCTCACAGTACTTTTAAGAGGCTGGTATAAGGAAACTTTCTTAGAAAAGTGTACTGTACTGAAAGCTGTTGCTGGTGAGAGGAATATCCATCAGTCTGATAAACATGGGACGTTAGAATATGAGTAGTGTCCTACTTTTATGTGTATATGAGCTTCTGGAAATGTAGACAGAAGAATGTTAACATTGAGAAAATTACTATTCTGCATTTTTTAATGTACTAAATGATAACTAGGAGCTCTGGTGGCATAGTGCCTAAGGCATTTGACTGTTAACCAGAAGGCTGGCAGTTCAAACCCACCAGCCACTCCTCAGAAGGAAGATTGGGCAATCTACTTCTGTAGTGATACTGCCTCGGAAACCCAAGGAGGGGTTGTTTTGAGTCAGATGGGACTCGATGGCAGTGAGTTTTGCTTCTTGGTTTTGAAATGACAACTACATGTATAACCTCAACTTCATTTAAAAGAATATGATAATTTATCTAACTAATAAATAATCTATTGAATAAAGGCTTTTTTTTTTTTCCCCAAACATCTTTGTTAAGACCAGCTCAATACTCGGTATACAAAAGCTTCTCAAAATAATTGTTACTTAAGCCCAATATAATCATGTCCTCAATGTGAAGTAGCAGACAATCACCAGGTAATTAGGTTGAGTAAGATACATGAGATAAATGTATATGTATGTGTGGTTACATGTGTGTTACTCAAAGGCTGAAGGAAAGTAGAAGTCATGACATTAACTTTTTTGAGATTGGGTAAAATTCTCTCTGGTAATTACAGCTAGTAGTTTTTCTTTGGTAAACAAGTTTGCCTATTGATTAAAGTGCTTTTCTTCTTATCCTTGAGTGGGTTAATTAAGTTAGGTACCTTAAACTCAGCAGGGCTGTCAAGCTTACTTAGACTTTTCTAGGCCAGTACTATTTGTCTGGAATGTATTATGCATTTCACAGCTTGAAATGAAAAGCTTTCCTTTTTTTGATTTAGAAAAATGTTTATAGAAACTAATATATTTTAAAATTTTGTAAGCATAAATTAACATTAGAGAAAAATTATTGAGATGCTTGGATTTTGAGAGGCATGCCAATTTATATTTCATGCTCAGTATTTCTAATTTGTCCTTCAATGAAGCAACCATGTTCCAAAAGAGAAAAGAGGGTTGTTGTTTATATCTTCTTTTTAAAGGCCTCTGTGTCAATGGAATTGAAATAGGAGTCCTTGGGAAAAAAGTGCACTTCTTCCTACTCGATAATGATTTTTGAAAATCAATGTAGACTCAACCCCTGCAAATTATATCCCATTTGATATGCTAGCTAAAATGTTATTCTGCCTTCTTTCCCAATGTTTTGATAAAAATTCTGACACAACTTTATTACACAAAAGATTTGCATATTTTCTAAATTTTTACCAATACATTTTAGGAGAAAGAAAAAAATCTCTAGTATTTCATTTTGTTATAGGTTTTTTTCTATGAGTTATAGGAAATAATAATTAGTTATAGAAAAACCTTTATTTTGCCATCATCTAGTTACATCATAACTAATGATATATTTTAAATAAAGCTAAAATAGCATAAAACCACCTGAAACTTTTGACTCCTAGGAGGTGAAATTATA
>NW_006921684.1:1008381-1009510 GCF_000298275.1 Orycteropus afer afer
TCTGACAGTTGCTATATTCCTTAGTAACTATAATTTTCAGAAGTCGTTCACTGTCTACTACTTCAGCTTTCAGTGGAACTTTGTATACAATTTTCTTGCCTTACTACTCCTTCAACCCCAGGTCTGGTAATGATGTTCATGGATTTCTTGTTACTCTCTTACCCTGCCTACCTCACTGTCAAGTAGTCTCTTTCATCATTGAGTCTGCCTGGATATTAACCAATACAGGGGTTGGTACTCAAAGTAGTCTCAGAAAATAGACTCTCAAGACAGTTTTCTGGTACAGGATTTTACATATATTTGAGATAGGCATGGATAACCTCTTTGTCAGGAAGATATTCGGCACTAGTAACACACAATATTGTGGCGTTATGTGACTTCATACATTAGAATCTTCTAACTTACAACTTCATAAACACTTTTGTACAGAACTTTTCCTCCTAGAGATTCTCAACAGAACTTTTATTCATCAAAGTATACATCTTCATCTATCTGTCATGAAGCAAGTAGTGGGCAGTTACTGTGTTGGAAGCACTCTATTTCCTATTTTGATGGTGAAAAACCGTGAAATAAAGTCCACCCAACTTTTAAAACTGGAACAATAACAAATATAACAAAAAACTGTTAATGAAAATAACAATATGTAGAAAGTTACATCACTGTTATCATATGTATGTTTATATATGTACATATGTGTGTGTCTGTGTATTCTTTGATTCCCATAAAAAAATTTAAAAATAAAGAAACTCACTGCTGTCGAGTCGGATGCAGCTCATAACGAACGCTCCTTGGGTTTCTGAGGCAGTATCACCACAGAAGTAGATTGTCCGGTACAGTTATTTTTGTCATAGTGCGCGTGTCCATGATTTAGTCATTCTGTTTTCTTTTTAAGTTTTGCTTTATATCTATACCTTTCGTAATGTTTAGATATGTGGCTAACGGCATAGGAAGGGAGCAGAGCCCAAAGGCAATGTTTATAGGTGAGATAAGGAGGGTAAAGTGCTCTGGGAGATAAGCTGGCAGCAGATGACTGTGTATAAGAAGGATGGGCCATGACAGGTGAGCAGGGATCATGAGCGCAGGAAGGAAGTGTTTAACCAATGGAGGACTGTTGTTGTTGTTGTTATGT
>NW_006921684.1:1014590-1017695 GCF_000298275.1 Orycteropus afer afer
AGACAAAGTGTATGTGAACTGCTGTATGGAAAGTGAATTTGCTCTGTAAATCTTCACCCAAATCACAATTAAAATAATAATAATAGTAAGTACCTATGAACTACAGAATGACTGCCTGTCCCTCCTCACAGTTATCACCAGTGGAAATTGGTTAATCATCATTTAACACTGCTGATCAATTCTACCTTATTGAAAAGTGTTTCCCCCCTTTTGTTTCAGTATCAATAACCTCTCCTGGTTTTTTTTCTATACCTCTGTCTTTATCTATCACTTAAACACATTTTCTCTCAGTCTTTACTTTTTCATGTCACATGTTATTTCTGGGCAATTTATGAACTCTCTTATTTTCACTTAATATCTATATTTTTATTGTTTATACATAACTACTCAAAAGATACTTTTATCACACAGAATTCTTAAATTAGCATGCATGTAAGTTAACTCATTATTTTCTCCACTTCTCTCCATTCAGTTGTATCTCATTTTCCTAAGCATTTTCTGAATCATCTAACATCGTATGTTCATTCATTTTCCCATGTCAGGAGCCTCAGGGCCACTTTTTATTCATCTCCCTTTCTTTGCCTTCTAAATTCTTATCAATAGTCTCTTAAATCTATTTTAAATCCATTCATTACTAATGCAGACTAGTCCCAGTTTGCAAACACACCCTAATTCAGACTTGTCTCAATTGGCATATAGCATCTTATCTCACTTTCTCTTCTACTATAATCTAAGCTAAATAAAATACTTAGAGGTGAGAATGACTAAAAATACCATATACACAAACTGTAGATATAAATGTATGTCTCTACCTCTCTGTCTACATGGGAGCAATATTCTAAGATGGTTCTCAAGATTCCTACCCCCTGGTGTGCTTGCCTTGTATATAAATAAAAAAAACAAAAACTCACTGCCATCGAGTTGGATCCGACTCATAGTGACCGACCCCTCCGTGGGTTTCTGAGTAAGTATCAATATGGAAGTAGATTGCTCTATCTTCCTTCTGGGAAGTGGCTGGTGGATTTGAGCCCCCAGCCTTCTGGTTAGTAGTCAAGTGCCTTAGGTACTACACCACCAGAGCTCCCAGCCTTGTATATAGGCAGTCACTAAATTATGAAGTTCTGTTTCTAAATCTGTCTTTAAGTTGAAAGTGTACATAGTTTTAAATTAGTAAATAGTATGCTTTTCCACTCATAAAAAAAAAAAGAAATATTTCCAAGTATACTAAAACATCTTTAACTTAATAATAAAGGAATAATATCATTTGATGTATGTAACAAAGTAGCTCCTGTTTGTTATTATGACTACTGTATGTACCTCAAATTTTTAATATAATAGGTTTTAGAGAGGTTAGTTAGTAATAACTAACAGGTTGTATGTAAGTCAGACATTCATAACCCAGGGATTGCCTGAACTGTCCTTCCCTTGAGTGTGGGTAAGATCTGTAACTTGTTTCCAAGAAAATACCACAAAAGTTATGGGACATCATGCCTGTGATTACGTTATATTACATGCAAATGTGAAGAGGTTTTGCAGGTGCAGTTGAGGTCTCTAATCTGTTCACTATGATTTAATAAAATATAGTTGAGCTTGGTGTAATTGGGTGCTTTTTAAAAGAGAGACACTCTTGCTGGCTAAGAAGAAGTTGAAAGCTTTATTGTGAAAGCTTTATTGTCAATGGAAAAGGATGAAGTCCTCAGTCCTACAACTATGGGGAACTCAATTCTGCCAACAACCCAAATGAGCTGCGGAGATGATTCCAAGTTGCAGAAAGAACCACAGCCTGTTCAAATCCTGATCAGAGGGATGAGGTAAGGACTGCTCAGACTCCTAAGCCTTGGAAACTGTGAGATAAAAAAATGTATGTTGTTTGAAGCTGCTCAGTTACCTCAGTCTTTTGGTTAAAATATTTCAGTGTGTTCCCAGGACCCTCACAATGAAATCTGTGATAGGATTTACAAAGATCTCTATGATTGGGCTTTGCCCTTTCTCAAGTCTTCCAGCCTTCTCTTTACCAGCTTCTCCCTTGCTACCCAACCAAACCAAACCCATTGCCATGGAGTCATTTCCGACAGAGTAGACTGCTTCAGAGGGTCACAAAGTCATAAAGCAGCTCCTGTTTGATATGTTGTTATGTTGTTGTTATGTGCCGTTGAGTCAGCCCTGACTCATAGTGACCCCTCCTTGGGTTTCCGAGGCAGTATCACTACGGAAGTAGGATTGCCCAACCTTCCTTCCGAGGAGTGGCTGGTGGGTTTGAACCACCAGCCTTCTGGTTAGCAGTCAAGTGTTTTAGCCACTATGCTACCAGAGCTCCTCCTGTTTGATATAGGATTCCATAAATCTTTACAGAAGCAGACTGCCTCATCTTTCTCCCACAGCGTGGCTGGTAGGTTTGAACCAATGACTTTTTGGTTAGCAACCGAATACTTTAACCATAGCTACACCGGAGCCCCTTCTTGGCTGCAGCTATTTACGGCACTTCAAATTTTCCTATGAGTCAGGCTCTCCCTTGCCTTCAAATTCTTGCTTTCGGTCTGGCAGCTGTACTTTCTCACTGCTGCTGCTCTGATAAAAGCCACAGTCATCCCATTCCTGAATTGTGTAACAGACTCAATGGCCTGTCTGCCCTCACACCCACTCCCAATCATACTCTATGCGTGACAGAGCAGTTAGACTAAAACTGCTAAAATGTAAGTCAGATAAAGATTGTATTCTGCTCAGAACTTCCCAAAACCTCCTGGTTCTCTTTGGTTCCTTACTTTGATAAAAAACCGTAGTCCTTAAAATGGCTTTAAAAGCTGTGCACAGTGTGACTCCCTATTATCTCTCTAATCTCATTTCCTCTGCTTTCCCACTAGCTCACTCAGGCTCACTGCCCTGCAACCAGACTCTTTTTTTGCTGGTAATTTTAAATTCCAGCTTCTTCCACCTCAGAGCAGTACTCTACCATCTGCTTGGAATTGTCTTCCCCCAGATAAACAAGTTGCTTATACCTTCAGTTCACGCACCAGCCACTCCGTGGAAGGAAGACTGGGTAATCTACTTCTGTAAAGATTTACACGTTCTCTTGTTACCCTACCGAGAGGGACCAGGTCTTCGGGA
>NW_006921684.1:1021904-1076915 GCF_000298275.1 Orycteropus afer afer
GGGGCTGGTGCGGGATCGGGCAGTGTTTCGTTCTGCTGTGCATGGGGTCGCTATGAGTCGGAAACGACTCGACGGCACTTAACAACAACAACAACAACAAAGATTTACTGCCTCAGAAACCGAAAGGGGTCTCTCTGAGTCGGAATCCACTGGATAGCACTGAGTTTGGTTTTTTGTTTGTTTGTTTGTTTGTTTTTGCTTTTCTTTCTAGTCACTCAAAGGCAGCTTATTAGTGTCACCTGCTTGACCATATTATTTAATTAAAACCTCTCCAAGCACTTCAAAACCCCTTCTCTGAGTTCTTCCTCTATATCATTTATAACAGTTTTTCATTCTGAATATAAACAGTGTGTATTGCGTGTGTCTGCATTTTTTAGAATAAAAAAAATTATTTAAAAAATATATATTTGAAAAATTCTTATTTTTTAGATAAAAGCTCCCATGGTGACATGCATTTTTCTTCACTGCTACATCCCCAGTGCCTAGAACAGTAACTGGTGTATAGTAGGTAGTGAATGAATACTTGTAAAATTGGTTGCAAAAACCAATTCTATTTTTCTTGAGACATTATTCTCTGCTTTCTCTCTGACCCTAACTTCCCCTCCATTCAGGAAACTCTGTCATTTTATTTTTCTTAATTAACTCTTATATATCATCCTCACTGTTAAAGTAGGTTCATTTTCCCAACGAATACTTTCATGATATCCTATATGCAGCCCAATTACAATACTAATTATGTTTAATTAATACCACTACTAATTTGCTGTTAGTTTCAACTGATGAATGTACATTCCTAAGTAGAGGTACTCTGTATTATCCATTACTTTACTCCCCATGACTAATGCAGAACCTTCCACACAGTACACGCAATGTGGATATATGTTGTAAGCAATAAGGCTGATAGCATGTAAGTAAACCAAGGGCATCTCTAATCTATTCTTTTCTTTAATTCTTATCTTCATTCCATTTTGTCTAGCAGAATATTAAACATACAACTAGCATTAGATTCATATTTGTTAATTGATTCATTGATTGATTTGAAGGTCTTACAAGTGCAGCTATCTATATAATGAAAAAGTTTGAAACATACTCCCACTTTATAAAATTAAATGTTTTAACATATTCATCACCAGAAAACAATAATCTGTGATGGACTGCGTTAAGTGTACCAACTACACTTGGAATACATACTGTGAGATCTGGAGGAAAATGGCTGAATTAACATGAAGCAATGAGGTGGCATTGTAGACTTCATTCAGGTATGTAGACAAGTAGATATCTCTGTAATCAAAGGAGTACCCCCAAAATTTTCACTTTAGAACATTAAGGCTTACCTAACACCAATTACAAAATATTACAAGTTAATTAATTAATTATTCTCTTTTGGAAATATATTTGTATGAAATGAATGCTTTCCAGCATCAATCACAGGTTATTTTGAGAAATAAAGTAAAATACTTACACCTCTATATTATCTAATGTAATTGTTCAATTGAATTAGAAAATTATTACTCATAACCTTAGTATGATGTAGCTTTCTTTAAAAATTACTTTGAAAATACATTTTGCTTTTAAATACTGTTTTTATAAATTTTGTAACTGACTCTGTTTTCAGAGGTTTCAGTAACAAGTTATTACTACGTCTAAAGAAAACCTGATAACTTCGTTTATAAACACTTTAAGGAACATGCTGCTCTTATTTGCAAAGCAGTGAATCGTAGGATTCCTGGCCAAAGCTCAATTCCTCCATTACTGACCTCTGTCATAAATCTTTGTATTAAGGTCTAACTTACAACAGAAAAGACACTTTTGATGTTTTTTACATCCTTTATTATGGCTTTATTCACAGCCCCCAACATTACTTAAACCTCACTCACTCACTGCCCTCAAGTCAGATACAACTCATAGGGACCCTTCCTTGGGTTTCCAAGGTGGTATCACTCCTGAAGTAGATTGTCCAATCTTCCTTCTGAGGAGTGGCTGGTGGGTTTGAACCACTAGCCCTCTGTTTAGCAGTTAAATACCTTAGGTATTATGCCACCTTTAAACTTAACAATGATTTAAATACAACATTTAACCATTTATTAGCATTCAATATGCCACGTAAGTAGTTGGAGCTCTGGTAGCATAGTGCCTAAGGCACTTGACTGCTAACCAGAAGGCTGGCAGTTCAAATCCACCAGCCACTCCTGGGAAGGAAGGTTGGGCAATCCTACTTCTGTGGTGATACTGCCTCGGAAACCCAAGGAGGGGTCGCTATGAGTCGGGTCTGAGTCAATGGCACATAACAACAACAACAACAACAAACTAGTCTTCCTACTTCTTTTTTTAAAAAATTATTATTTCAATATTTAACATATCCAACTGGGTGACTCAAGACAAATGGTTTATTAATACATACATGAAGACAAGAAATGCATCACTTTAAAAGAAGTATTTATAATATTTCAGTTTTTTGAACCAAAGAAATTTGTATACACTTATGCTTAGTACACATATTGTGCTTTTATAAACTTGCCTATGCTATATTGTGCACTCTTAGCTTTACTGGAACAGGATTTTACAATATCATTTAATAGATTCATTTTGGGGAAAAGGACTCATTTACTCCAATGCTGTAAATTTTATAATAGTTCTTGGTTTGTCTCCATCTAAAATAATGACAGATTATGAAGAAAAAGGACTTGAAAGTAAATGCTAATAATAAGAAAAGATAGATGTGACAAATTCCACTTCTTAATTCTCTTAATCATAGTTGGAGCATAATTTTCTATATATATTTAAAAAAAAACCTGTGTGTCAGAATTTATGATTCTTTCATTTGTAGACCCTACAAATGAAAGAATCATAAATGAACCTGTAAATCTATGTAACTTCTTTCCAACCTAGCAGTTTGGAACAGCTAAGGGAGACCAGAAAGTGAGCCAGCAGGGTTTGGAATAGCTAATGGAGACCAGGAAATGAACAGAGCAGTTTGGAACAGCTAAGTGAGATGAACTTGTCTGTCAGTTTATCTTACTGTGGTGGCTTGTGTGTTGCTGTGAATCTGGAGGCTATGCCACTGGTGTTTCAAATGCCAACAGGGTTCCCCATGGTAGACAAGTTTCAGCAGAGCTTTTAGAATAAGACAGACTCAGAAGGAAGGGCCCATCCACTTCTCAAAGAATTGGCCAGTGAAAACCTTATGGATAGCAGTGAAACACTGTCTGATATATTACTGGAAAACTCTATGAATAGCCCTGAAACATTGTCCAGTGTAGTGCAGGAAGATGAGCCCCTCAGGCCAGAGGGCACTCAAGATACAAATGGGGAAAAGCTGCCTCCTCAGAGTAGAGCCGACCTTAATAAAATGGGTAGAGTAAAGCTTTCGAGACCTCCATTTGCTGATGTGGCTTGACTTAAAATGAGAAGAAACAGCTGTAAAACATCTATTAATAATCAGAACATAGAATGCATGAAGTATGAAACTAGGAAAATTAGAAGTTTTCTGCTTGAACAATTTCTCTCAGAAAAATCAGCATAAGACCAGTCCTAATGAGGCGGAGGTTAAAGATATCCCAAATGTCCAAACTACTGTGCCACTCCATCATTTCAGATGTTAACTCCTCCTCCTCCTCCTCCTCCCAGTAATTTCCCCCATCTTAGGGTTCTGTATTTTGCTGTAATGCCTCACAGAACTCACAGATACTCAAGGGATCGTCTCCCGTAGTAGTGGTGGAGGTTGGCAGGTTGGCAAGTCCCTGGTCCATGAGTGGGTCTGGAGGATCCTCCCAGTTCTTGGGGTTTGATGAACCTCGATCAGTAGATCAGATGATAGCTGTTGTCCCAAATCCAGGGGTGAGATAAAGATGAGCCAAAACACAAAACCCAAGCAAGAGAAGGGCGAAACTTCCCAGGAGATTGGTAGGCATATCTTCAAGGGAGCTAAGGGTGGTGATTTGAATTATACCCTCTAGCAAGGCAGGACTGAAGATACATTCCACCTGTGTTGCCCCAACAGAAATAACCTAAGTAGATGGCTTTAACAATCAGCAGCTCAAGGCAAATCCCATCACAGAGCTGATTGCCAGTCATTATGGGGAATGACTACTACCAGCTGCCTGGCCAAGTTGATACCTAACTTTAACTACCACACCACCCCAAACAAGCATGGATAATAGGTTTTACAATACATCACAGAATGGAGGACAATGGCTAGAAGAGACACATCAAGCAATTTACGACATTGTCAAAAATGAAATGAAATAGTGAGCTGAAATGGACTGGTTTTGGCTATTTTCAAAAAAACAAACATATGATCTACTATGCTGGGAATGAAAAGTTGAAGAGGAATGGTATGGCATTCATCATCACAAAGAATGTTTCAAGATCCATCCTGAAGTAGAATGCTGTCAGTGACAGGAAAATATCCATATGCCTACAAGAGACATCAGTTAATACTACTATTATTCAAATTTATGCACCAACCACCAAAGCCAAAGATGAGGAAATTGAAGATTTTTACCAACTTCTGCAGACTGAAATTGACCGAACATGCAATCAAGATGTGTTGATTATCAGTGGTAATTGGAATGCAAAAGTTGGAAACAAAAAAGAACCACTGGTAGTTGGAAAATATGGCCTTGGTGATACAAATAACAGTGGAGATTACATGATAGAATTTTGCAAGACCAATGACTTATTCATTGCAAATACCTGTTTTCAGCAACACAAATGACAGCTATACACATGGAGTACACAGAAATCAGATTGACTACATCTGTGGCAAGAGGCAATGGAGTTCAATATCTTCATCCAAAACAAGACCAGGACATGTTTGTGGAACAGACCATCAACTGCTAACATGCAAGTTCAAATAGAAGTTAAAGACAATTAAAACAAGTCCATAAGAGCCAAAATATCTTCTTGACTAAATTCTTCCTGAATTTAGAGACCATCTAAAGAATAGATTTGATGCATTGAACACTAATGACCAAAAACCAGAGGGATTGTGAGATAACATTAAGAACATCATCAGTGAAGAAAGGAAAAGGTCATTAAAAAGACAAGAAAGGAAGAAAAGACCAAAATGGATATCAAAAGAGACTCTGGAACTCGCCCCTGAATTGAGAGTAGCTAAAGCAAATGGAAGAAATGACAAGATAAAAGAGCTGAACAGAAGATTTCCAAGAACAGTTGAAAAAGAAAAAGTCAATTATTATAATGAAATGTGCAAAGACAGGAAGTTGGAAAGCCAAAAGGGAAGAACACATTCGGCATTTCTCAATGCCTGAAAGAACTGAGGAAAAAAAAATTAAGTTTCAAGTTGCAATATTGAAAGATTCCATCTTCAAAAGATGGAAGGAATACACAGAATCACTGTACCAAAAAGAATTGGTTGATGTTCATCCATTTCAGGAGATGGCATATGATCAAGAACCAATGGTACTGAAGGAAGAAGTTGAAGCTGCACTGAAGGAAATGGTGAAAAACAAGGCTCTAGGAATTGATGGAATACCTGCTGAGTTGTTTCAACAAATGGATGCCCCACTTGAGGCACTCACTCATCTATACCAAGAGATTTGGAAGACAGCTACCTGACCAGCTGAATGGAAGAGATCTATATTTGTACCCATTCCAAAGAAAGGTAATCCCACAGAATGTGGAAAGTATCAAACAATATCATTAATACCACATGCAAATAAAACTTTATTGAAGATAATTCAAAAATGGTTGC
Organism: Orycteropus afer afer; assembly: GCF_000298275.1. NCBI lineage: Eukaryota > Metazoa > Chordata > Mammalia > Tubulidentata > Orycteropodidae > Orycteropus > Orycteropus afer. The sequence goes on from NW_006921684.1 coordinate 1,027,621, forward strand.
AGTAGTATACAAACAGAGATCTTCCAGAAATGCAAGCTGAATTTAGAAGAGGACATAGAATGAGGGATATCATTGCTGATGTCAGATGGGTCTTGGCTGAAAGCAAAGAACACCAGAAAAATGTTTACTTGTGTTTTATTGACTATGCAAAAGCATTTGATTGTGTGGATCATAAAAATTGTGGACATGATTGAGAAGAATGGGAATTCCAGAACACTTAATTGTGCTCATGAGGAACGTTTATATAGGCCAGGAGGCTGTCATTTGAACAGAACAAGGGTATAATGAATGGTTTAAAATCAGGAAAGGAGTGTGTAGGGGTTGTATCCTTTCACCATAGTTATTCAATCTGTATGTTGAGCAAATAATCCAAGACTGGACTATATGAAGAAGAATGTGGCATCAAGATTGGAGGAAGTCTCATTAACAACTTGTGATATGTGGACGATACAACTTTGCTTGCTGAAAGTGAAGATGACTTGAAGCACTTACTGATGAAAACTGAAGACTACAGTCTGGATTACACCTCAATATAAAGAAAACAAAAATCCTCATAACTAGACCAATAAGCAGCAGCAGGATATATGGGGAAAAGATTGAAGTTGTCAAAGACTTATTACTTGGTTCCACATCAATCAACAACAATGGAAGCAGCAGTCAAGACATCAGATAATGTATTACATTGGCCAAATCTGCTGCAAAAGATCTCTTTCAAGTGCTGAAGAGTGAAGATGTCTCCTTGAAGGCTTCAGTGTGCCTAAACCAAGCCATGGTATTTTCAATCTCCTCTTATGCATGTGAAAGCTGGACAATTAGTAAAGAAGACTGAAAAAGAATTGATGCTTCTGAGATGTGGTGTTGGTGAAGAATACTGAAGGTACCATAGACTACTAGAAGAACTAACAGATCTGTCCTGGAAGAATTACAGCTGGAATGCTCCTTGGAAGCGAGAATGGCCAGACTTTGTCTCACCTACTTTGGTCATGTTGTCAGAAGGGACCATTCTCTGTAGAATAATATCATACTTGGTAAATTGGATGGTCAGTGAAAAAGAGAAAGACCCATAACAAGGTGGATTGGCACAGTTGTTTCAATGAACAACAGGCTCAAGTATAGCAAGGATCGTGAGGCTGACACAGGACTGAGCAGTGTTTCATTTTGTTGTACATAGCATAGCTATGAGTTAGAAATGACTTGATGGCACCTAACAACAACAACCTAAAGACAAACATACAAAGAGGACCAGAAAAAAGCAAAGTTGTGGATTTCAATAACTAAACCAGACTTCTTAGAATGGAAAATCAGTGATTAAATTGTATTTTTATTTTTAGTTGTTGTTGTTAACAACAATGTTTAGTTGGAGTAGGCCCCCAACTCATGGTGATCCTATGTATAATGGAATAAAACACTGCCAGATCCTGTGCCAGCCCTATGATCCATTAAGGATTGGATAGTTGTGATCTGTGGGATTTTCATTGGCTCATTTTTCAGTCATAGATCATCAGGCCTTTTTTACAAGTCCATCGTAAGTAAGCTCTGCTGGAACCTGTACAGCATCATAGCCATGTGGAGGTCTTCACTGACAGATGGGTGATGGCTGCTCATACGGTGCATTGGCCAAAAATCAAACCTGGATCTCCCTCAATGAAGGGAAAAATTCTATCTCTGTACTACCACTGCTTCCCTATTTTTCTTTGTTGTTGTTGTTGTTTGCCGTTGAGTTGGCCCCAACTCATAGCGACCCCTCCTTGGGTTTCCGAGGCAGTATCACTATGGAAGTAGGATTGCCCAACCTTCCTTCCGAAGAGTGGCTGGTGGGTTTGAACCTCCAGCCTTCTGGTTAGCAGTCAAGTGCCTTAGGCACTACCTGGGTGGCACAAATGATTAAGCAGTGGACCATGATAAAAAATATTAGTAGGTTCTTAGCCACTGAGAAGCATCTCAGGAAAAAAAAGGTCTGTTGATCTATTTCCAAAAGGTCCCAGCTATGAAAACCATATGAAGTACAGTTCTACTCTGAAGCACATGGGTTTGCCATTAGTTGGGATCTACTCAAAGTTAATTGTAAACCCAATTGTATAGCACTTTCTAAATTTAATGACAGCCTGAAGTTTTCCATCTCATAAGTAATTGAGTTGTTTAGCATATGAATAACAAACTTGAATTTCCATCAACACAATTGAGATGAGTACATGATCAATGTAAAGACACAAAAAGCAAAACCAAGTGCTGAAAGCTGCAGAGGTGGTATATCAAGGTTGAATTCTACATCCATCAACATTCACAGGAGCATTGTCAATTTTGGGATTGTTATTTCACAGCAAAATAGAAACTGATTGGGAGTGAAGGAAAAATTCACCAACTTCTACTTTGTATAATAAAATGTATCACACAACTCAAGAGAAAACTTATTAGAATTTTGACTTTAGAATAGCTTGAGGTTTTAGGTCAAAAGAACAGTCTCCGTTAATGTTAGTTACTTTATAGGCCTCATTACTACTGTTTAATCCTTACTTAAAATTATGATTTTGCTGCATTACTTGAAATTGTGATTTATAAATGATAGCAGTGTAAAAGTGTCACTAATTCATAATTCTAGTGGGTATAACTCAAAGAAATTCTTCTCAGATATACTTTATGAAAGGGTAGGAATTCAAGCCCTTCAATTAATTATCCACCCTGGAAAATCATCTTTCTAGAAGAGTACTGAAAAGACTTAAGGATAGCCAATAATAGCCTGACATCCCCTTTTATTTCAAGAAGAATCATTTGCTATTAATAATGGTAAGCAGGGTTTCAGGACAGTTTATAGGTGTATCATTCCTTTAACTTGTCAGTTGGTTTTATGTTATAAAGAGGAAGGTGATGGGGTGAACCAGCCTTGCAGGCATATATAACATTATGGAAGGTGAAGAATCTATGATGCTTCATCAGATAAGCCATTTCGTTTTGTCATTGAATCATAGCAAAGTCATTGCAATCTGAAGAATTATTATTGCAATGTTATCTTTTGTCATGTTAAGTTCCATAAAACTACTTTACATAAAAATGCTACTAGCTATTCCTATAATAATAATATCATACAAAATAAATTGAGATACAAGTATTTTTGTAATATAGAATATTTTTGTAATATAGAATGTGTATATAGATTTTAATTGTGTCTACTAAATTAGTAATAACTTAGTCAAATTTTGCAGTACTTGACATGTTTGGTGTAAATTGTTGCAGCTCAAATGGACTCATCTGTCAATTTGTCATAGTAGTAGCTTACATGTTACTGTGCTGCTATGCTACCAGTATTTCAAATAACAGAAGTGTCACCTATGATGGAAAATTTTCAGTGGCACTTTCAGAGTAAGACAGATTAAGAAGAAGGATATGGAGAACTACTTCTAAAATAATTAGTCAGTGGAAAACCTATGAACAGTGCAGAATTTTGTCTGATATAGTGGTGGAAGACACTCATGTTGAAAGACACTCAAATACAACTGGAAATGATACCTCCTCAAAGTGGAGTCAACTTTAATGACATGGATAAAGTAAAGTTTTCATTACTTTCATTTGCTGATATAGCATGACTCAAAATGCAAAGAAACAGTTGCAAACATTCATTAATAAATGGAATGTGGAATTCATGAAGTATGAGTCTAGAAAAATAGGAATTCATCAAAAATGAGATGGAACTCAAAAAGGTCAATAGTTTTGGCATTAGTAAGCTAAAATGGACTGGTACTGGCCATTTTGAGTTAGACAATCATATGCTCTCCTATGGGAGCTCTGGTAGCATAGTGGCTAAAAGCACTTGACTGCTCACCAGAAGGCTGGTGGTTCAAACCCACCAGCCACTCCTCGGAAGGAAAGTTTGGGCAATACTATGAGTCGGGGCTGACTCAACGGCACATAACAACAACAACAATGCTCTGCTATGCTTAGAAGGACAACTTGAAGAGGAATTGTATTGCATTCATTGTCAATAAGAAAATTTCAGGACCTATCCTGAAGTACAGCACTGTTAATGGTAGAATAATATCCATACACCTACAAGGAAACCAGTTAATAAAATTATTAGTCAAATTGTAACACCAACCGTTAATGACAAAGATGAAGAAATTGAAGATTTTTACCTATTATCTGCACTCCAAAGATAATCAAACATGCAATCAAGATGCATTACTAATTACTGGTGACTGGAATGTAAAAGTTTGAAATAGAGAAGAAAGATTACTAGCTGGAAAATATGGTCTTGATGATAGAAGTGATGCCAAAGATCACTTGACAGAATTTTGCAAAATCAATTACTTATTTATTGCAAATACCTTTTCTCAATAGCATAAATGCCAAGTATACAAGTGTACCACACCACGTGGGATACACAGGAATCAAATTTATGATATCAGTGGAAAGAGAAGATGGTGAAGGTCAATATTACCAGTCAGAATTATGGCAGGAGCCCACTGCAGAACAGATCATTAATTGCTAATTGATACAAGTTCAAATTAAAGCAGAAGAAAATTAAAACAAGTCCACGAGAGCCAAAGCCTGATATTAAGTATACACCATCTGAATTTAGAGGCCATTTTAAGAATAGATTTAAGACGTTGAACACTAATGATCAAAGACAAGAAAAGTTGTGGAATGACATCATGGATATCTTTCATGAAAAAAAAACAAAATGTTAAAAAGACAGGAAAGAAAGAAAAGAAAAAAAATGGATGCTACAAGAGACTCTGAAACTTACTCTTGAATGGAGAGTAACTAAAGTGAATAGAAGAAATGATGAGATAGAAGAGCTGAACAGAAGATTTCAAAAGGTGTCTTGAGAAGAAAAAATAAACTATTATAATGAAATGTGCAAATACTGGAGTTAGAAACCAAAAGAGAAGAACACACTCAGCATTTATGAAGCTGCAAGAATTGAAGAAAAAAATTCAAGCATCAATCTGCAATATTGAAGGATTCTACAGGCAAAATGATGCAGAAAGCATCAAAAGAAGATGGAAAGAATACACACAGTCACTTTATCAAAAAGAACTGGTCAATGTTCAGCTATTTCAGGAAGTAGCATATGATCAAGAACCAATAATAGTGAAGGAAGAAGTCCAAGGCTGCACTGAAAGAATTGATGGAAAAAAAAAAAAAAAAAAAAAGGCATTTCAACAAACAAATACAGTGCAGTAAGCACTTAATTAGTTTATGTCAACAAATTTGGAAAACAGCTACTTGGCTGACTGTGTTGGTTACCTAGTGCCTCTCTGACAGGACTATACCACAAATGGGATGGCTTGAACAAACAGGACTTTATTTTCTTACAATTTTGGAGGCTAGAAGTCTGAGTTCAAGGTGCCACGCTCTAGGGGCTAAGTGAAAGCCCTACAACCTTGGCCTTCAGCTCTGCCTTTTGCTTGCAGCCCACTGAAGCTACAGTCATCTCTTCACTCAGGCAGCTGCTAGATACTAAGGCTGACAAACCTAAGGTTGAGAAACGAAAAGGCACAGTCCCGATATTACCAAACCACACAGCAGGCCATTAATTCAAGTCCATTAAAAATCCCAAGATCAGCAAGGCAACATGGCAGGCTACTAAACAATGACTCGGCTACATGCAAGGTTCAAGCATGCCATCAGCTGGAGACCTTCCTCAAAGCTGCTTCTTATAAACAAGAAGCAGCCTACATCACTAAAGCAGTTACTCAGCTGCTCCAGTAGATTCACCATGGAGTTAATTATCATTCTCACCATGAGGAATAACTATATGCAGCTGCTCAGGCACTCAACTAGGCCCAGCCAAGTTGACAGCAACCATAACTACCACACCAATTGACTGGAAAAGAACAATATTTGTCCCCATCCCAAAGAAAGGTGATCCAATAGAATGTAGAAGTTATTGAATAATATCATTAATAACACTTGCAAGTAAAATTTTGCTGAACATATTTAAAAAGCAGCTGCAGCAGTATACTGACAGGGAACTTCCAGAGATTCAGGCTGGATTCAAGCAAGGCATGGAATAACGGATGCCATTGCTGATGTCTGATGGATCTTGGCTGAAAGCAAATACCATAAAGATGCTTATCAGTGTTGCATTGACTATGCAAAGACATTTGACAGTGTGGATCATAACAAATTATGGATAATATTGCAAACAATGGGAATTCTAGAACAGTTAATTATGTTCATGAGGAACATGTACATAGATCAAGAGGCTATTTTTTGAACAGAACAAGGGGATACTGCATAGTTTAAAATCAGGAAGGGTGTGTGTGAGCATACTTATTCAGTCTGTAAGCTGATCAAATAATCTGAGAAGCTGCCCTATATCAAGAAGAATGTGGCATCAGGATTGATGGAAGACTCATTATTAGCTTGTGATATGCAGATGACACAACCTTACTGCTGAAAGTAAAGATGACTTGAAGCACTTATTATTGAAGATCAAAGACTACAGTCTTCAGTATGGATTACACCTCAACATAAAGAAAACAAAAATCTTCAAAATAGGACAAATAAACAACATCACAATAAATGGAGAAAAGACTGAAATTGTCAGGGATTTCATTTTACTTAGATTCACAATCAATGTCCATGGAAACAAAAGTCAAGAAATCAGATGTCATAGTTCACTGGGAAAATCTGCAAAAACACAAACACCTTTTTAAAGTGTTAAGAAGCAATGATGTCACTTTGAAGACTAAGGTGTGCCCAACTCAAACCATAGTATTTTCAATTGTCTCATAGATACATGAAAGCTAGATAATGAATAATGAATATCAAAGAAGAATTGATGCCTCTGAATTGTAGTGTTGGTGAAAAATACTAGAAATACTATACAATGAGAGAAGAACAAACATATTAGTCCTAGAGAAAGTAGCTGAATGCTCCTTAGAAGGGAGGATGGCAAGATTTCATTTCACATACTTTGGTCATGTTTTCAGGAGGGACCAATCTCTGGAAAAGGATATCAAGCTTGGTAAAGTAGGAAGTCAGCAAAAACGAGGAAGATAGTCAACAAAATAAGCACAATGGCTATAAAAATGGCTCAAATAGCAACAATTGTGAGGATGGCTCAGACTGAGCAGTGTTTCATTCTGTTGTACATAGGGTAACTATGAACTGGAACCCTCTCAATGAGACCTAACACCAGCACACAGGACACATTCTCTCCTCCTTCAATACCATCATTCCCTACTTCTCCACAATGCCTACCCACTAGGATTAATCGAAGCTTCTAAATTCTTGAAACTTAAGAACAAGCAAACAAACAAAAAGAATCAGTTTATAGATACTGCTGAACATAGAAGCTTAGGTGGTATAATATTTATATAAATTACATGCCCTCAATACCTTGAGAAGCAAAATCCCTGGACAATTATGAAATAGAAAACAATAACTTCACGAGTATTGCATAACTTCTAATATTTTAAGAAAATGTATTATTTTTATTAATATTTAAGTAAAATTAAATTTCCATTCCTTCAAAAAATATTCTGAGAAGAGATTGTTTACTTCTTTGGAAAGATATATGAACACAATAGTTTTCACTGAGCTACATTCTATTGGGCAATGCCAAAAAATGCACTCTTTAGATAATACTTAAACATGTTACAGAAAGTAGTAAATGCTTTGCAGAAAGTGTATTTCTTTTTGTATGACTTTTCTAGACTTTAACATGCTAAGAACTTCATATTTCAAAAGCATGAGGATGGAACAAACTCCTTATGAAGTTTGTCAAGCTAATGTGATAACAAAATTATTTTTCAAGAATCATTTATAAGAAGGAGTGTTGCAAAGTGACCTAAATGATATTTCAAGTTCACATAACATTATAGTACATATAGTATGTCTAAATTTTATTTATCCTGCTTTTGAAGAGTTGATATGAAAGGCTGAAGAGCTTATGTTGTTGTTGTTAGGTGCCATCGAGTCAGCTCCAACTCTGTGAATCCATATACAACAGAATGAGATACTGCTCAGTCCTGTGCCAACCTCACAATACTTGCTATACCTGTATGTAGCCACTCTGTCAATCAATCTCATTGAGGACCTTACTCTTTTTTCATTGACTGTTCACTTTACCATACATGATATCCTTCTCCAGGAAATGGTAATTGGCCATTTTTTAATCTGTATATATAATATTCAAACCAGCAAACTAAGGGTAATATGATTATATATTTGGAAAACATAGGTAACATAACATATCACATCCTATGTGTTTTTGTTATCTAGTGCTTCTGTAACAGAAAATACACCAAATAGATGGTGTCAACAAACAGTTTTTTCTCTTACAGTTTTGGAGGCTGGAAGTCCAAGTTCAAAGTGTCAGCTCTCGGGGCTAGGTGACTTTGGCCTTCAGCTTTGCCTCTTGTTCCTGACCTACTGAAGAAGCTTCTTTTAACTCACACAGCTGGTGGTTGCTGAGGCTTACAAACCCAAGGTCAGCAAGTAAAATGACACAGTCCCAAAATTATCAATCAACACAGCAGGCAACTAGTTTAGTCCAGAAACAGCCTCAAGATCAGCAGACAACATAGCAGGCCACTAAGATGAAAACTCAGCCAAATACAGGGTCCAGATGTGCCAAAAATCTCAGAGACTTTTTGCAAAGCATCCTCTTATACACTGGAGGCAGATGCCATCCCTAAGGCAACTACTCAGCTGCTCACAGTAGATTCCAGTATGGAGTTAATTACCAGTCTTATCATGGGGAATACTACATCCAGTTGCCCAAGCACTCAAAGCCAGGTCCAGCCAAGCTGACACATAACCTTCATTAACTACTACACTATGTCAAGCATTTTCATTATGTATTCTGTTTTGAAAACTATAACAGTCTTTGATTAAGCTAATTATTTTTAAACAATTCTTGGGAAAATGGAGAGAGAGCTTAAGAGAGAGGGAAAGATGACTTGCTTTGCTCAGGTATAGGCTAAGCTTGCTGTGAAAAAGAGATCCCAAAATGACATTGGCTCGAAAAGATAAATGTTTGTCTTCTTCATGTCACAAGTAAAAGGTACACTCATAATCAGAGATCAGTAGGTGGCTGTGTTAGGCTGGGCTCTCTAGACAAGCAAAACTGGTAAAGCCTATAGAGAGAGAGAGAGAAAAAGAGAAATTTATGGCTTATACTTATAAAAGCCAGCAAATCCCAAATTCTTGGATCAAATGTCAAGCTGGAGGCTTTTCCTGACTCCCAGAGATGCAGGGACTAACGAGCTCAAGGTTGGCAGGCAGTATACTGGCTCTTTACTCCAACAAATGATGAATCCAAGATCTCCAGGCTAAATGGTGGATTGTTTGCTCACAGACAGTTGTAGGCAGCACAACAGAATCCCAATCCACAGGAGAAGAGTCTCTTTTCCCAGGATGTCAACAAATATACTAGAAGCAGGCTACACCCCTAGGGAAATGCCCCTTCAAAAGATTGGTTGCTTAAAACATATACATCTCATTGCATCATGGGAACAACCCACATCACAAGTGGTCAATCCACATGGAATGGTGGTCAAGCCAAGTTGACACACGGCTCCAACCATCATGGTGGCTTTGATTTACAAAACAAGGGAGTGAATGAGTTTCCTTCTGTCTCATGTCTCTACAATTTCCTAATGTTCTTTTTATTTATATGCTTAGAGTTAGTTCACTAGCTCTATATTTCTATTTAGCCCAATGAAATGAGGAAATACTGATAGGAAGGAAAGCCCTACAGAAAGTAATCTGAAAGTCTCATATAGAATCTATTTGCAAGGAGTTTGGAAAAGGCAGTCACCAGCTTGTGCTCTGTTTTGGGCAAAAGTAAAAATCAAACTCACTTCCATCGAGTCAATTCTGACTCATAGCAACCCAATCGGACAAAGTAGAACTGTCCCATAAGGTTTCCAACGCTATAAATCTTTATGGAAGCACACTGCCTCATCTTTCTCCTTCAGAGTAGCTGTTGGGCTTGAACTGCCAATCTTTTGGTTAGCAGCCAAATGCTTTAATCACTATGCCACCAGGGCTCTTTTTTATGGATGGCAAAGTAGAAGCTATACTAATAGAAGGAAGAAAGGAAGTGTGAATATTGGGGGTAGGAATTTACAGTTTCTGCTGGGAGAGAAACAGACAGTGGCAGAAAGAAATAGAAGATGGACTTAGTTACACCAAAACTCAGTGTCCCTCAATTTGCAGACCCAATTGTATAATGCCAATAGCATGATATCAAACATTCACATCCATTGCCGTGAGCCAATTCCAACTTAGTAATCCTATAAGACATAGTAGAATTGCCTCATAAGGTATCCAAGGCTATAATCTTTACTGAAACAGACTGCCTGCCACAATTTTCTTCTCCAGTTGATGCACTTAAGCCATCTACCTTTGAAGTAGCAGCTGAGTGCTTAAACACTGCCACCAGGGCTCCTCAAATATTCACTGAGGACTTAATAATATGTGACAAATACAGGAGTTCCAGTAAGATGGTGGAATACGCAGGCAAACTGCACAGACCATCTTCAACAAAGGAAAATTAAAAAAAAAAAACTCACTGCCATCAAGTAGATTTGACTCACAGCAACCCCTTCTTGCATATTTGAGGTGATATCTCTACAGAAGTAGATCACCCAATTTTCCTTCTGAAGAGTGGCTGATGGGTTTGAACTGTCAACATTCTGGTTAGCAGCCAAATGCTTTATGCACTATGCCACCAGAACTTCCTCAACAAAGAAAGGGGGAACCAATTAACACAGATATAGACAATAATCCTGGAGCCCTGAGCTTTGAAAGGAAGGACACAGAAATGAACTAAACCCAACAAGTAGAAGAACCTGCATGAAAACACCAAAAAAGGAGACATTCATAGCTGAGGTCTGTCAGATATCCTGATGGCACAGACAGATTGAATATTGTCAAAGGGTGTAAGGACCTAAAAATTAACTTAAAAATAGGCCCTGCTAGCCAGGAACTGATAGGAGGACTGCATTGGTAGTGGTGAATGAAAGGGTAAGCAGCAAAGAGGGAGACAGGGTGAGTTGTGGACTTTTGCCTGTCTGGAGGGTACAGGCATTTTGAAAGTTTACAAGTAGTTTGACCATTTTGGATATTTAAAACAACAGCAATCTCTCAGGTTCCAGAGCCTAAGAATAGGCTCCACTTGCTGGGAACCTCAAGCACATTCCACATGCAAATGATGGGAAAGTGAGTGGGAGACAGCAACCAAGCTCATGCGATGCAACCACACTCACCTCCTGTAGCTCCACTTACTGAGTGAGAGCCACCACTTCTTTCTCCACCAATTGGCCAATGATAAATGACCACCAAAAAGAGCCTGACTCACTCTTAACTGATCTTCACATATAGTAAAAAGAGATCTAAACACAACAACATCACAATGTCCGAGACAACACACCATCACAGTCCAAACAAAGAAGCAAGATAAAGTGGTAGAAACAAGGCAGCAGGATACAGACCCAGAACACATCCCTGAGGAAGAAGCAGCATTGAAACTTCCTGATATGGAATTCAAAAGAATTATACTTAGGTATCTTTAAAGGATTGATAGACAGATCAAGGAAAACACTGACAAAATTAAGGAAAACACAGACAAAATCCTAGAACTATTTCAGAAGAGAATACAAGAACAAATGACAAAAATAAATGAAATATTAGAAATTATACAAAATCTACAGACAGAAATTCATAAGATTAATACAAAATTTTCAGAAATACATAACACATTGAAAGGGCAAAGGAGTAGAATCAAATCACTGGAAGACAGAATTAATGAGATTGAAGACAAATACCTGAATATTTCTTTAAAAAAGGATCAATCAGAAAAAAGATTAAAAACAAATGAAGAAAGTGTAAGGTACATGTGGAATACCATCAAAAGGAATAACTTATGTGTAATTGGAATGCCAGAACAGGAAGAGAAAAACAAAACCACTGAGAAAATTGTCCCAGATTTGCTGGAGGAGAACTTCCCTGATATGATGAAAGATGAGAATATATCAATTCAGGAAGTCCAATAAACCCCAAATAGGACAATCAAAAAGAAAATCACCAAGATAATCATTATCAAACTCACCAAAACTAAAGACAAATAAAGAATCCTGAAAGCAACATGGGGAAAACTAAAAGTTACCTACAAAGGACAAGCAATAATATGCTCTGATTTCTCAGCAGAAACTATGCAAGTGAGAAGGCAATGGGATGTTATATATAAAACCCTGAAAGAGAAAAATTTCCAACCAAGAATTATATACCAGCAAAATTCTCAAATATGATGGAGATATTAGGAGATTTCCAGATAAGCAGACATTAAGAGAATTTGTAAAAATCAGACCAACCTTACAAGAGATACCAAAGGGAGTCATTTGAAAAGAGAACTAATATTTGCAAACAGCAGCTGACCATTAATACACAAGACAACATAACACAGAAACCAACACAGGTATGGAAGCATTCAAAGTAAAATAAGCTTACAATATTGTAAACAGGGAACTAGAGACATCAATTGGCAAATGAGGACAACTACAAACCAAAAAGAGAGCAAAAATAGTGTAGTTACAGAACTTATAAATGGTGAGGAAGTCAAGAGAATTGGAAGATAAATTGGACTGTTTTAAACTCAAGAAGAAAAATATAAATCTCAGGGTAACCTCAAAGAAAATTTATAAATATTCATATCACAATAAAACAAAGGAGGTGACAAGCACAAATATTTAGCAAATACTGAAAAATAGCAACAAAAGAAATGATAACATGATTCATGAACATAACGAGCTCAGCACAGAAAACTTTATGGAACAAAGAAACTAGGAACACCTTGAAAAAACACATAACTAAATGATAGCAACAAATTCATACTTGCTGATAATTACGTGGAATGTCAATGGATTAAATGCACCACTCAAGAAATGGAGAGTTGCAGACTGGATAAGAAAACATAACCTATCAACATGCTGTCTAAAAGAGACTCAACTTAGAGACAAAGACAAAAAATAGACTAAAAATCAAATGTTAGAAAAAGATATATCAAGCAAATGGCAACCAAAAAAGAGCAGGAGTGGCAATATTAATTTCTGATTAAATTGACTTTAAGACAAAAACCACCATAAGAGACAAGAAAGGACATTATATAATGGTGAAAAGATAAATTGAACAAGAAGATATAACCATAATAAATATCTATGGACCCAATGAAACAGCCCTAAAATACATAAATCAGACTTTTACAGAATGGAAAAGGTAAATAGATGACTCCACAGTCATAGTAGGAGACTTTAATACACTACTTTCAATGAAATATAGAGCAAATGGAAAGAAACTCAACAAAGATGTAGAACAGCTAAACAATAAAATCCACCAACATGACCTTATAGATTTTTACAGAGCACTTCACCCAACAACAACAAACTATATATTCTTTTCCAGTGCACATGGCACATTCTCCATGATAGACCATATGTTAGGCCATAAAGCAAACCTTAATACATTTTAAAACATTGAAATATTGCAAAGCATCTTCTCAGATCATAATGCTATCAAATTAGAAACCAAAAATAGGAAGATCAATGGAAGAAAAGCAAACACATGGAAATTGAACAACAACCTCCTTAAAAACAACTGGGTAATAGAAAAACTAAAAAAAACGAAATAAATAAATTCTTTGAATCAAGTGAGAATGGAAAAACAATATACCAAAATCTTTGGAACACAGCAAAAGTAGTGATCAGAGACCAATTTATAACAATAAATGCAGGCATCAAAAAAAGAAGAAAGAGGCAAATCAACACTTTAAACCAACATCTCCAACAATTAGAAAAAGAACATCAAGAAAAACCTACAGTATAGAAGAAAAGTAATAATAAAGATTCTAGCAGAAATCAATGAAACAGAAAATAGAAAGACAATAGAAAAAGTTAACAAGACCAGAAGTTAGTTTTTTGAAAAGATCAATAAAATTGACAAACTACTGGCAAATGTAACAAAGGAAAAGAGGGAGAGAATACAAATAACATGAATAAGAAATGAAATGGGTCACATCACAACAGAACCAACTGAAATAAAAAGGATAATATCAGGATACTATGAAGAAGTGTACTCCAACAAATTTGAAAATCTGGAAGAAATGGACAGATTTCTAGAAACACACCATAACAGAGACTTCTGTGGAAAAGTTGAACAGATTCATAACAAAAGAAGAAATTGCACAGGTCATTAAAAAAATTACCAACTAAAAAAATCCTGGTCCAGACAGTTTCACCAGAAAATTCTAACAAACATTCAGAAAACTGACACCAATCCTATTCAAACTATTCCAAAACATACAAAAGAATAGAATCATCCCCAATTCATTTTATGAAGCAAGCATAACCTTGATACCAAAACCAGGCACAGACATCACTCAAAAGGAAAACTGCAGACCAATATCCCTCATGAATATAGATGCAAAACTCTTCAACAAAATCTTACCCAATAGACTCCAACAACATATCAAAAAAATTCTTATGACCAGGTGGGGTTCACATCAGGTATGCAAGGATGGTTCAACATTAGAAAAACAATCAACATCCTCCACCACATAAATAAAACAAAGGGAAAGAACCACATGATCATATCAATTGAGGCAGAAAAGGCATTTGATAAAATCCAACAGCCATTCCTGTTCAAAACTCTCAGCAAAACAAGAATCAAAGGAACATTCCTCAACATAATAAAGGGCATCTATGCAAAACCAACAGCCAACATTATTCTCAATGGAGAGAGACTGAAACCAATCCTCTTGAAAACAGGAACCAGACAAGGATGCCCTCTGTCACCACTTCTATTCAACATTGTACAGGAAGTCCTAGCCAGGGCAATAAGGCAAGAAAGGAAAATCAAAGGCATCCAAATTGGTAAAGAAGAAGTCAAACTATCCATATTTTCTGGTGATATGATCCTATACCTAGAAAACCAAAGAGATTCAGTAAAAAATCTACTGCAACTAATTGAGAGATTGAGCATAGTGGCAGGATGCAACATCGACATTCAAAAATCAGTTGGATTCCTCTACACCAGAAAAGAAATTGCTGAAAAGGAAATAAGGAAATCAATACCATTTACAATAGCTACCAAAAGAATTAAATACTTGGGAATAAATCTTACCAGGCACACAAAAGACCTGAACAAAGAAAACTACAAAAGTCTGCTTCAAGAAACTGTAAGAGTATACAAAAATGGAAGAACATACAGTGCTCATGGATAGGAAGATTGAACATTGTAAAAATGTCAATTCTACCCAAAGCAATCTATACATTCAGTGCAATCCCAATCCAATGAAAGATCAACATTCTTTAAGGATATGGAAAAAGCAATCACTAACTTTATATAGAAAGGGAAAAGACGTCCATTAGCAAAGCATTATTGAAGAACAAAGTAGGAGGTCTCACATTCCTGGATCTTAAAACCTAATATATAGCCCAGTAGTCAAAACTGCCTGGTATCGGTAAAATGACAGACTAACAGACCATTGGGATAGAATTGAGAACCCAGAAATAGATCCATTGACCTATGGCCAGCTGATCTTTGACAAAGTCCTGGAATTCATTAAATAAGGAAAAGATTGTCTGTTTAACAAATGCTGCTGGCAGAACTGAATATCCATTTGCAGAAAAATGACACAAGATCAGGACCTCACACCATATATAAAACTAACTCTAGATAGATCAAAGGCTTTAATGTGAAATCTAAAACTATAGAGTTCCTCAAAGAAAAACTAGGGGCAGATTTAGAGGCCCTAATATATGGCATAAATAGACTTTCAAGCATAACCCAAAATACACAAATAGCAGAAGATAAACTAGATGAATGGGGCCTTCTACAAATTAAATTTTTATGTGCTTCCAACGATTTCTCCAAAAGACTTAAAAGAGAACTTAGAGATTGGGGAAAAAAAAAATGTATTCAACAATGACATATCTGACAAGGGTCTTATCTCTATAATTTATAGAAAACTCCAACACCTCAATAACAAAAAGACAAATAATCCAACTAAAAAATGGGCACAAGACATGAATAGACACCAAAGAGGATATTCAAGTGGCCACAAACATAGGAAGGAATGCTCACAATCATTGGTCATTAGAAAGATGCAGATCAAAACAATGAGGTATTATCTTGCCCCAGTAGGAGAAGCAAAGTTCATCAAGACAGAAAAATAACAAACACTAGCAAAGCTCTGGTAGCATAGTGCCTAAGGCACTTGACTGCTAACCAGAAGGCAGGCGGTTCAAACCCACCAGCCACTCCTTGGAAGGAAGGTTGGGCAATCACTACTTCCATAGTGATACTGCCTCAGAAACCCAAGGAGGAGTCACTATGAGTCGAGTCCTACTCGACAACACATAACAACAACAACAACAGCAAGTGTGTGGAGAGATTGGAATTCTCATACACTGCAGCTGGGAGTGTAAAATGATACATCCACTATGGAAAGCAGTATGGGGATCTGTGGAAAGCAGTATGGTGATTCCTTAAAAAGGTGGAACTAGAATTACCATTTGACTCAGCCATTCCATTAGTAAGTATAGATCCTAAAGAAGTGATTACCAGGACAAAAACAGACATATGCACATCCATGTTCATTGCAGCACTATTTACAATAGCCTAAAGATGGAAAGCACCTTGGTGTCCATCAACTGAAGAACTGATAAACAAACTATGGTACATACACCCAATGTAATACTATGCAACCCTAAAGAATAATGTAGAACCAGCAAAACACTGCATAACATGGATGAACTTGGAGGACATTATGCTGAGTGAAATAAGTCAATCACAAAGGACAAAAATTCTATTAGTCTGTTTTCGTAAAAAGTCAAGGAAAAGTTTCTATATGGAAGGAAATTTTCTTTGTTGGTAACCAGGGGTCGGAGGGGAGGGGAGAGAACACTGTTAGGTAGAGAGAAGTATTGATTTGTATGAAAAGAAGGATAATGTACCAAATGTGAGTGATCAATACTGTGGCATTGAGGAAAAGGAAAACAGAGAGAGTGCATGGGAGGTATAGACAACAAAGATGAACCCTCTTGCACATACAGTACTATGCTGTCAGTGAAGGCAAACATTTATATATGGGTGGATAGATGGGTGGGCAGGCTGAACTATTAGGAATGTCTATGCAGCAGGGAGTATGCCCAAGGCCATTTATAGGGTTGGCAGACAATGTTTCTACAAGTGTATTTGTATGTTCTGTAAGAATTCCCAGGTATATAGTAGAGATGACAAGGGACAAGGTTGTCGTCACTCCTCTGCCACAGCCAGCTACACAGAGGGAGGGAGTAGTTGGACCTTGGGATTGGTACCATAGTCCCAGGGGACATCAAACCCAACTGGCATAACATACTACCTAAAACATTGTTCTACATCCTACTGTGGCAAGTAGCAACTGGGAACTTAAAAGCTTTCAAGTGGCCATCTAGATGCAAAGAAGGGTCTCTCCTTGGCCAGAGCAAAAAATGAAGGAAAACAAGGACCATAGAAACAATTAGTTCAAGCAACTGGTATATCATGTGATCCTCAGCCCATACAACTATTAGACCAGAAGAACTAGATGGTGCCCGGCTACCAGTCAACCACTTGGAGGGGGATGTCTGCAGGAGATCCTGGGTAGAGTGGGAGAACAATGTGGAACAAAACTCAAAATCATTAAAAAAGGGAGGGGGAGGCGGGACCAGGTTGGCTGGGCTGATAGAACCTGATGGAACCACTGAGACTATGGTCCCTAGCTGTCTTTCAGGTCTGAAATTGAATCCACTCCGGTGGCTTCCAGCCAAACAAAAGACAAGCATATGAGCTGAACATTTACATTAGGTAGACACACTCCTTGGAGAGATCAATCATGGGGAAATAGACGGGCTGCGTATGCACAGGGAGACAGCTTGTGTGGCAGGAGTACAAGGGAAGGAAGGACACAGGGAAGAGGTAAGTATGGGGAAGAAGTGGAAGGGGAGCTGTTGCATTGTGGGGAATTGTAGTTAATATCATGAGACAAAGTGTATGTGAGCTGTTGTATGGAAAGTGAATTTCCTCTGTAAACTTTCACTCCAATCACAATTAAAAAAAAAAAAGAATATGTGACAAATACCATTCTAAATGCTTTGAATACATACATCGTAAGCTCCTTTAATTCTTACAGCATCCCAATAGCATGAAAACTATTATTGTCACTTTACAGATAGATGACAGAATTCAGTGACTTGCACAAGAGCACCTACATGTAAGTAAACAGCAGACTTGGGATTCCAAAACAGGCTCTCGGGTTCTTCAAATCTATCTTCTTAAGTCTTCCAATCTGGTGCTTCATTTTGCCATAAATGGAAGGGTTCTTCGCATCACGTGATCATGTCTAAGTGCTTCACTATATTCTGATCCAAAACAACATCAATCTTGTTTAAAAAAAAAAAAAAAAAAGTGGGGAAATGAAAATTTAAATATTTGATAAGTATATTTCTATATTATTTTTTATATAATGCAAGAAACAATGAGGAGTGAGGGAGTGAGGTTTAGCTTATCTACATCTAGATGTCACTCCACACTATTAAAGCACAGAGTAGCTATCTCGTAACATGGTATTTCACCAGCATTTAACTTCAGCGTCTGACATGATTCCTCTCTGCCTAGAAAATCCCTAATTCACAGTGCACCTGTTATGACAGACTCTTCTCAACAGCACTGTAAATACATCTAGGTCTTTACATGATTTTAAACAAATACACACCTTTAGACTCTGAGTGGAAGATAGATACATAATAGTTTGGGATATCTTCAAAAGCATGAATATTTGGTTGTCATTGCAATAGACGTCATGCAGTTCTATTCTGGAAAATCACTAATGCCCACATTGTGTAGATCTGAGAGTGTTTTGTTTTTTGTTCAAAGTGGGAGATGCCTGTGAATGGAATAGCATTGCTCTGAATTGGGATGGTACTGATAGAAGTGGTATTAGTGTATGTGTCCCACAGGAATTTTGATTAAAAGGAAAAAAAATTGCCATTGAATCAATATCCACTCATGACAGACCCATGTGTGTAAGAGTAGAAGCACTCCATATGGTTTTCAATGGCTGATTTTTAGAAGCAGACCACGAAGCCTTCTTCCAGAGAGTCTTTGTGTGAATGGAACCTCCAACTTTTCCATTATCAGCCAAGTGTATTAACCCTTTGTACTGCCAAGAGACTTGGAACTTTTAATGGGGCTCCATATACTAGGAGCTCTGGTAGTGTTGTGCCTAAGGTACTTGACTGCTAACCAGAATGCTGGCTGTTCAAACCCACCAGCCACTCCTCGGAAGGAAGGTTGGGCAATCTACTTCCACAGTGATACCACCTTGGAAACACAAGGAGGGGTCGCTATGAGTCGGGTTCGACTGGAGGGCATATCACAACAACTCTATATACTGCTCATGTCTACTAGTCCAGCCGGGGGAGCCTAACAACATAAGGAAGGAAAGGATAGCAATCCTTAAATAAAGCTTTTCAGAACTGTTTTCAGCCTTGAAGAGGAAAATGGAGAAGGTCTGTGTCACTACTGGTTACTATGAGAGTGGTTTTGTGGCAGAAGCCTAGAAAACTAGAAGGCTGGCTGTTCAAACCCACCAGCCACTCTTCGGAAGGAAGATTGGGCTATCTACTTCTGTAGAGATACTGCCTTGAAAACCTAAGGAGGGGATGCTATGAGTTGGATTCCACTCTACCACAGAGAGTTTAGTTTGGTTTTGGTTTTCTACTAATTTATGCAGGGATGCTACTGTGAAGATAATACTGAAGTCTGTGGCTATGGAAGAATATTATTTTTCTTATTATTTTTAATATCAATTTACTGACATTCATGACCCCCCTAGAGTCTGAATTAGGTAGTTGAACATAGGTCATTTAACACATACTACTAACAAAATTGGTGTAAAGTGGTTCATTAATGGGCTTTCAAAAATAAAGTGTAAAGTTTGAATTTCTAAGCTCAGAGGTGATTTTTTAAAGCTTTATTAAGCCATTATAAGGTTTCTAAGTTACCCTGACCTTGTTGCACAAGGGGGAATTTTTCAACTAGATGTCTTTTCATTTTCTTTCTATTTTCTTTACCAGAAATTTGCTCTCATAATAGCCCCAAATCATTGTGTATTAAAATGCTAAACATGGTTTGCATTCAGGACTGCTTAAGGAATAACTTTACTACATTATTCAATGAGAGGCAAAAATATGTCCTTGAAATCTTAAAATGAGCAGTGGTGTCACTAGGGGGTGTGGAGGGTGCACACTGCACAAGGTGACACTGTCAGAAAGGGTGACAGCAGAATGACCGTCCATGAAAATTTTGTGCAGTGTTTTGTTGTTGTTATGTGCCGTCGAGTCAGACCTGACTCATAGCGACCTCACCTGGGGTTGCCAAGGCATTATCACTATGGAAGTAGATTGCCCAACCTTCCTTCCAAGGAGTGGCTGGTGGGTTTGAACCTTCTGGTTAGCAGTCAAATGCCTCAGGCACTATGCTAACAGAGCTCCTGTGCAGTGTTTTAGCATAAATTTATTATATTTTCTAAAAATATCCCTGTAGTTAGTTATCACAACACAAATATTTTTTGTCAGCTTAGTTCATATGTATCAATATACTTAGAAGGCTGAATCTATATGCTAGTTTATTTTTTGGACCTTCTAATGTGCTCTGATCAGGGCTGTCATTATTACCCAATTACAATGATGTTCTGAATCACGATTTCATCAATACACATTACAAGCAGGTGTTGATCTTCATTTTTTGTTTCTACAGGTGTTTTTAAAAGTGGTGGATTTTGTCAAATTTTCTGGTGCTTTAGCTACAGTATTGTAGTAATTAGTATCTGTGAACCTATTTGAGTAAATTTTTTTTTTTTTAAGAATGAAGTAGTAATCAAAGGAAAAGGAGAAAAATAAAAGTCTTTTGCTCAGTTAGTAACAATGTTGCAACTAATTATGTTGTAATTCAATGTACAAAGATTTTTTAAAACAATTTTGTTTTTAGCTTATAATATAATCTAAGAAATATTACATTGAAGCAATTTACAAGTATAGTAATCACATATTAATCTATGATTAAAATTGTTAATAAATATTACTAAGGATTCTGTATGGTCTGGCATGGAAGGAAGTCCATGGGGAGGGGGTGACACCATGAGTTATCACACTGGGTGACAACACTACTGATGCCACTGAAACTGAATACAGAAATATTTTTATTTTTGTATTCAGTTTTGTATTCATTTTTATTAAAAAATGTTTAAGTGAGATACCTCTCAAAGTCATAGTTATAAATAGATAAGTGTTCTAAGTATGATTTTTTCTTTCTTACTGACAAAATATTTCTTCCCACAGGAGATGTGCAAGAGGCTTTTTTATATCTCCTGAATCTTGATTATTTTTTTAAAGCTAGATATAAGCGTATGAGCAAATTAAAGGCACATAAATTCCAGTGATTTCTTTTTTGCATTTTTTAATTTTCTCAGAATCTGTAAAGATCATATATCCTTGTAAAAGTCATATACTAAACTGTAGTTTCTGCTTTTCTCAATGCACCCATCTTCACCTCTCCCTACTCAATCAATGTTAATTGACCCACATTCCTCTTAGGAATCCAATACCCTTTTATAATGGTCTTTTAGTGCCTGATCCAAGAATATCATTTGCAACCAAAGTAAATCTAGCATCAGACTGATATTCAAGTCAATGCAGCTAGTGGTAACACTTTATTTATTTATTTATTTTGAGACATTTTTGTAATTATATTACAAAGGTAATTATTGTAATAGTAAATTTTTCAAAATTGAAACTTTAAGAATGGGGGAAAAGTGTTCTAAAGATTGCAGTAAGAACTGAGTATTTAGTTATTGATAAAAAGATTGCTAGAAAGAGATCACTAACTATGATTAAAAACAAGTTAATAACTTTCAGTGAAACATAACCCTAACCATCTGGGTTATTTTTTCTACATAACAGAAATTATTTGCAACTCCAGCAGATACAGATCTACAACTGCCAGTGTCTAAACCATAATCAGTAGTAAATAGCAAGGCAAACAAGGGTACATTTCCCTAGAGAATGAAATAATCCTGAAGTGGGACTGTTAGACAATGTTCCAAAATAGACTCAGAAGAGATACAGCCATTCTTTCTCCTTGTTCTTTCTTTTTTTTTTTTTTTTCCTTTTGATATTTTTCTTAACACTATAATCCCTTCTTTTATGAGAAGGGACCATTCCTATAACAAAGCTTTATTAGTATAACTAGCAATAGCTTCTTTTAAAATACGTATTTTGTCTTCATCTGAGATGAAAGAAATGAAAAATTGTAGATTAAATGAAGTAAACCCTTAAAAATCTGAACTGACAACATAGAAAAGTATCAATTTCCCACTACCAGAACAATAGTATATATTTAGAGTTTCTAAAGTACTTACTGATGAAGGTTGAAGAATACAGTCTGCAGTATGGATTATGTCTCAATATAAAGAAAACAAAAATCCTCACAACTGGACCAATGAGCAGCATCACAATAAATGGAGAGAAGATTGAGGTTGTCAAAGAATTCACATTGCTTGGTTCTACAATCGATGCCAATGGAAGCAGCAGTCACAACATTAGACAGTGTGTAGCATTGGGAAAGTCAACTGCGAAGGAACTGTTTCAAGTGCTGAGGAACAAGGATATCTCCTTGAGGACTAAGGTGCACCTGACACAAGCCATGATATTTCCAATCACCTCGTATGCATGTGAGAGCTGGACAATGAATAAGGAAAACCGAAGAAGAGATGATGCTTTTGAGTTATGGTGCTGGCGAAGAATGCTGGAAGTACCATGGACTGCTTAAAGAACTAACAGATCTGCCCTGGAGGAAGTGCACCTGAAATGCTTCTTGGAAGCAAGAATGGCCAGACTTCGTCTCACCTATTTTGGTCATGTTGTCAGAAGGGACCATTCTCTGGAGAAGGATGTCATGCTTGGTAAGGTGGAGGGCCAACAGAGAGGGAGGCCTTCAACGAGATGGATTGACATGGTGGCCGTGATGATTGGCTCAAGTATAGCAGGGATCGATCGTGGAGCTGGTGCAGGATCGGGCAGTGTTTCGTTCTGCTGTGCATGGGGTCACTATGAGTCGAAAATGACTCGATGGCACCTAACAACAACAAAGTGCTTGAGATTTCATATAATGTCATATAATGTTATTTTAATAAAGATTTTTTTTTTGTATTGTGGAATTAGATTCATTTAAAATCTTAAAGAATTTTATATTTAAAACTTTGACAAAATAGAAAAAAATGTTCTTTACTATAAAGTGTGTTCTGATATTTTGCTCAGAAAATAAGATCACTGAGCTGTTAAATAATACTTTTCTTCAGTCAACAAATATTTGAGTAGTTCTTATGAGTGTAGTAGTAAAAGAAGGGAGTCCCTGAGTGGCACAAATGATTAAATGCTTAAGTAGAAGCTGAAAGGTTGGAGGTTCAAACCCACCCAAAGGCACCTCAGAAGAGAAGCCTAGCAATTTGCTTCAGAAAGGTTACAGCCTTGAAAATCCACAGCACATCGTTCTAGTCTCCACACACGAGGTCACAATGAGTTGGAATTGGCTCGATGACAATTAACAGCAATACCAAGGTAAATTTGAAAATACAAATAAACATAGTCCTTGAACTAAGCAGATTATACTTTAGAGGGTATATGGAAATATTTATTTAGGTATATAGAAAATTCTGAATAGTATTCTGAGAGTGCTAATATAAAGGGTCATTAAAGAACATAGCAGGGAGAGGTTGCTTATAACTGGAGAGAACAATTCTAAGTTAGGCCATGAATGAGCAGTGAGGTTCAACAGGTTGAGATGAAACAGAGAGTAAAGACAGGATATCAGGAAGATGAAGAGCAAAGCATGAAGAACTAGTAAGAAATCTGCAATGAACAGAAGATATGAACTTGAGGATATCATATATTTTTAAAGATGAAGATGGATTATGTCTGAAAAGCTAAGGCTGGTCATGTTTTGTTTCATCTTAGCGGCTACTATTTCTATGTTTCTGGAGAAAAATGGACTAATGCATTCTAATATACAGAGAGAACAATATAGATGTATTATCAGTTATCTGTAAATAAACATGAATGAGATTATTTCAATTATTATTGTGTTTTTTATCTTACTGTTTCAGTGCTTACTTTCAGAAGCCACAGAAGATTGTCATATGGGATGCCCTGTATTTAAGCTACATTAAAATGCAACTTAGCAAATTCTCTGACATTTTATTAGGAGCACTGGGAGTTCTTCTAAATGACCAAGTCTGAGAGTTAATAAAGTGCCAACTGAGAGCCACTGATGAGTTTCTGCTAAGGACCATGATGTAATCAAAGCAGTGTTTGAGGGCAATCAATCTGGTCACATCAGAATGGATTTGGAATGAAGAGAGAAAGTATGTGGGTGAAAAAAGAGGTCTTGTAGTTAGAGTAACAAAAAAGGAAGCAGTTGTGTTCAATTTGGAGAGAAACAACTTGACATACAAATGAAAAAATAAGAACTTATGTTGACATTCAATTACAATTGCATTACATTACTAATTATTTCTTTGTTATGAATCAAATCATTTACAAATTACTCATAACATAACCCTTTGTGTATTGTTTTGTTAACGTGTGCACCATTTTTTTTTCCCACTGTGGATTGACTTCTTCATAATCTACTGCTGTGCATTCAGAAGCAACATTATTTAAATTATTAATTATCTAGATATTAGAATAGAATTCCAGTGAAGAGGCAAATGGCCAAACTTAAAATTAACACAGCAGAGAAGACACCCTTCTTGTGTAATAAATTTGCAAATGCAGAAAAATAAAATGTTATTATGAAGTAGCACCTTCATTGAACCACATGGCCAGTCAGGAAGCACATATAACATGTATTCTGAACTCATTCAATATATACAAGCAATAATGAGTGACCAATGATTGTGCCAATAATCTACTACTTTAATTTAGCTACTATTCAAACAAGAGGTAAACTACACCATATGGTAGCATATAACATAGAACAAAATAATACTTGTTAGATATTCTTTGGGAGCTCTGGTAGCATAGTTTCTAAGGCATTTGACTGCTAACCAGCCACTCCTCGGAAGGAAGATGGGGCAATCTACTTTCATAGTGATACTGCCTCGGAAACCCAAGGAGGGGTCGCTATGTGTTGGATCCGACTTGACGGTACATAACAACAATAACAACAGATATTCTTTGACAGAATTATTTAAATACTTCATAATTTATG
The DNA here is from genome assembly GCF_000298275.1 of Orycteropus afer afer. NCBI lineage: Eukaryota > Metazoa > Chordata > Mammalia > Tubulidentata > Orycteropodidae > Orycteropus > Orycteropus afer. Next base: position 1,052,917 of record NW_006921684.1, read on the forward strand.
AGATCTTTTGCGGATATATTTATCCCAACCTCTGGCAGTTAGTATGAAGTGTAGTGTTTTAATAATTTACATATCTGAAAGCACTATTAGTATATAAGAGACTACTCTGATCTTAGATAATAATTTGAAATCTAATTTAAATGTTTCCAGAGGTCATGCATAATAGTACATAATAATATTAGATAGTTAATATTTCTTAAAGCAGTGATTCTCAACTGGAGGAATTTGGCCCAATGTCAGGGTTATTTTATAATCTAGAACACTTCTGATTATCACAACTTGGGGAAAGGCAGTTTGCTACTAGAATCCAGTGGCAGTGGCCAGGGACACTGCTAAGTGTGCTGCAATTCATAGGACAACCACTCCACAACCACCACCCACCCTAACAAAGAATTACCCAGCTCATAATGTCAGTAATAACCAGGTTGAGAAATCTGGCTATAGAATTCATTCAAATATAAGCTGTAAAAGCACAAGTCCCTCATTTCCTGCAGTTATGTATTGCATACTATTGGATGGCAAACAGTTTGTAAAAGTTAAATAGCATTCTTTAACCTTCAGGTTTTGCCTTAATTTAATCAGTCTTCTTTCAGTCTATATATAAACGTGTATGATACTTATTCTATGTTTATGTGAGTACACCATATTTTTTCCATATAATGCCCCAATATAAGTAACATACATACATATATAATGTGCACCGAGTACATAGGTAACTAACATATAAGGAGGGAAGTTGAACTGTATAACATATGTGTTATTCATGTAAAAATACAGTATATGCATATTAGATATTATTAATTTAAAATGATAATTTATCTGTATTTACTAACTAGAGGAATTTCATTAACTGATACTTAATACACAAATGAAATCAGTACCAAAGAACAAGCAAAATACAAAACTAGACTAGGAAGAGTTCTGCTTTGGAAGATAATAAAGGCCAATTTCCAATCAATGTACAATTTCACAAGGGAATCTAAACCTGAAAATGCAGCATACAGGATTCTGAAAACTTTAGCTGAGAATTTCCTTACTGCTTCCAGATCCTTCCCTAATTGTCTTTTCCTTTAAGGAACCCTCAGATCAGGCATGCAGTTTCATCTCTCTTTATTTATATTTCATATTTCCCACCCACATATTTCCTATCTGTTAGGAGATAGTCATAGGAAAGTACAGAAGAAATTCAGTTTTCTGTGCCAGACCAATGATAAGCAATAATAGACAACAAAATAAGTGCAACATAGATCTGTAATAACAGAGGTTTATTACATTATTTGTGGATTGCTTTCAATTGGGAAAAATATTATAGTTTGGTCAGTAGGAATTTTCAAAATTTTTGAAAATATATATTCAGTGATAACAGGTGATGATAAGAGGTAAAGGGGGTGGCAGAACTTTGCAGGGTGAGACTCAAGTAAAAATAATAATCATTCTTGTAGTATTCTGAAGAATAAATAGAAAACAAAGCAATAAACTTTTTACAAAACAGCTGAAAAGTGCACTTGGGCAATAAACAAACAGAATGGAATACAAATAATGAACATCAATATGAGTCAGGTCTGACTTGACGGCACATAACAACAACAACAACATGACATAAGCATACCAATATTTAACAAAGATTAAAAACCACCAAGAATGTCTTTTACAGTTTGGTAAAATACAATTAAAAAAAAATACAGAGAACTTAGAAAAGTTTTGGGGAACAATGACAAAGATTAAAACATAAAATAGATTGCTATTGTTAGGCCCTATCAAGTTGGTTCCAACTCATAGTGACTCTGTGTACAACAGAACAAAACAATGCCCTGTCCTGTGGCATCTTCACAATAGTTGCTAAGTTTCAGCCAACTGTTGCAATGACATGTCAATTCATCTCATTGAGGGTCTTCCTCTTTTTTGCTTACCTTTTACTTTACCTTGCATTATGTCGTTCTCCAGGGAGTGGTCACTCTTTATAACATTTTTCATAATGTTGCTTATTGGTACAGTTGTGAAGATTTTGTTTTCTTTGTATTTAGGTGTTAACCATGTTGAAGACTACTGTCTTTGATCTTCATTAGTATTTCAAGTCATCCTCACTTTCAGCAAGCAAGTTGTGTCATCTGCATATTGCAGGTTGTTAAAGAGACTTCCTTCAATCCTAATTCGGCACTCTTCTTCATATAGTCCAGTTTCTTAGAATATTTACTCAGCACACAGATTGAATAAGTATAGTGAAAGAATACAACCCTGACACACATCTTTCCTGATTTTAAACCATACATAACTCTTTGTTCTGTTTGAATGATTGTCTCTTGGTCTATGTACAAGTTTCTCATGAAATCAGTGAAGTGTTCGGGAATTCCCATTATTCACAAGGTTATCCATAACTTGTTATGACCCACACAGTCAAATGCCTTTGCATAGTAAAAAAAAAAACAGGAAAATGTCTTTTTGGTATTCTCTGCTTTCAGCCAAGATCCACCTGACATCAGCAATGATATCCCTAATTCCATGTTCTCTTCTGAATCCAACTTGAATTTCTGGCAGTTACCTGTTGATGTGCTGCTACAAATGTTTTTGAATTATCTTCAGCAAAACTTTACTTTTGTGTGATATTAATGATATTTTTAAATAATTTTCACATTCTGTTGAATCACTTTTCTTTAGAAGTGGCACAAATATGGATCTCTTCTAGTCAGTTGGCCAGGTAGCTGTCTTCCAAATTTCTTGGCATAGATAAGTGAGTGCTTTCAACTTTGCATCTGTTTTTACCTCAAGTGGTATTCTGTCATTTTCTGGAGCTTTGTTTTTTGCCAATGCTTTTAGTACAGCTTGAACTTACTTCTTCCTTAAATACCATCTGTTCTTGATCATATGTTATCACCTTATGAAATGACTGAACATTGGCCAATTATTTTTAGTACAGTGACTGTGTATTCCTTCCATCTTCTTTTGATGTTTCCTGTGTTATTTAATATCTTTTCCATAGAATCCTTCAATTCCTCAAGCCTCAAGGAACTCTGTTGATGCAGTGCTTAAAGCACCAGGCTGCTAACCAAGAGGTCAGTAGTTTGAACTCACCAGCCATTCCATGGGAAAAAGTTGTGGCAGTCTTCTTCCATAAAGATTTACAGCTTAGAGACACTATGAGGCAGTTCTACTCTTTTCTATTGGATCACTATGAGTCAGTGTCGACTTGACAGCAGTAGGTTTGAGGAAAAACAGTACAGAGGTAAAAGTATTAATGACTCCAATAGAGAAGGGAAGAGTGCAAAAAGAAGTAACAATGTGGGTTAAAAACCTATTTTCACACATTGCTGGTGGGAAATAAATTGCTAAAGTTATTTGGGAAAATAATCTGGCAACACAAATGAAGCTTTAATAAGTGCATTTATTTTTATTTTTATTATTGATTGAGCCTTAATACTAATGGATACCATGAAGCTATAATTTGAAGTGCAGATATGATACCCAAAACCAAACCCACTACCATCAAGTCAGTTCCAACTTATAGTGAACCTCATTGGTTTTCCAAGGCTGTAAATCTTTATGGAAGTAAATTGCCTCATCTTCCTCCCACAGAGCACCTGGTGGGTTTGAACCACCAACTTTCTGGTTAGCACTCAAACACCTTACCCACTACACCACCAGAGCTCCTTGTAGATATGATATACATAGTAAAATAATTAAAAATATAAAATGTTAAATACTTACACATGCAAGATTTGCACATTCTTATTGATAGAAAATAAAACAGATGTATTGCCAAGGAAAGCCTCTTAGATAAAATGAATTTTTATTTTTCTCAAAATTATAAAGCTTGTCAATTTATTTGCATCTTACTATAATGTAGTCAGAATAATTATACCAAAAATTATATTTTAACCCACCTAGAGGCACCTCAGAAGACAGACCTGGAAATCTGTTTCCCCAGGGCCACATCCCTGAAAACTCTATAGAATGGCTCTAATCTGCATCCATGAGGTGCCATGAGTCTGAATCAAGTTAATAGCTCTGGTGGCATAGTGCCTAAGGCATTTGACTGCTAACCAGAAGGCCGGTGGTTCAAATCCACTAGCCACTCCTTGGAAGGAGGGTTGGCAATCTACTTCCATAGTGATACTGCCTCAGAAACCCAAGCAAGGGTCACTATGAGTCAGATGCAACTCGATGGCACTGAGGTGTTTTTGTTTTTGTTTTTTTTTTTAGTAACCCACTGCCATCAAGCAGATTCTGAATTATAACAATGCTATAGAACAGAGTAGGACTGACTTATGGGGTTTCCAAGGCTGTAAATGTTTATAAAAACAGACTGTTATATCTTTCTCATGCAAAGCAGCTGGTGAGTTTGAACCACTGGCCTCAACTGAGTGCATTAACCATGGTGCCACCAGGGCTTCTTAGAATAATTACATGGGAAAAATAGTATTTTCTCAAATGCATTCACCATGACTTGTTTGGTAGTCAGAAAGGCTTCCTCTGCTATCATTTATTATTTCAAGATAAATCAGAAAAATGATTAAAAATAAATAATAGCCCCCAGTGGCATAAATAGTTAATGTTCAACTACTAGTTGAAAGGTTGGTGGTTTCAGCCTACCTAGAGGCACCTCAGAAAATAGGCCTGGCGAACTGCTTCCCAAAGGTGACAGCATTGAACACTCTATGGACAACTGCCTACTATGCGCACATGAGGTCCCATGAGTCCGAATTGACTTGACAACAACTAATAATAACAAACATTATTCAGATGGCTACTCAGTGAGAATATTTCTGTGAGCATCACAAAGATTTTCTAATACTGTCACGAATTTGTCAAATTTATTTATCTGAAAAGCAAAAAACTGAAGTCGTTACTCATAAGAATGTCATAGTAACCTATGTGAATAAACTAGTTGATGACAAAAAATCATTTAGCAAATTATTGCCTAAGGAATTATTCTAGAGGCAAAGGATAAATAGCAAAAATCCCTATCCCAATTGGTTTTATGATTTTAGTAAAAAAAAGACAGATAAGAATTAAAATAATATATATAAATAGATGTTTTAGATAGTGATAAAAAAATATGAAGATAAAAAAGAGGAAAGAGGGATAGTGAGTAAAGAGGCATTGGCGGTAGTAAGGAGTTATTTTAAATAAGGTTGTCAAAAAAAGAATCATTGATTGATGCAGTGATGTTTCAGCAAAGACCTAAACAGAGTTGTTGTTTTTGTTGTTGTTGTTATGTGCCATCAAGTTGGCCCGACTCATAGCAACCCCTCCTTGGGTTTCCAAGGCAGTATCACTACCGAAGTAGATTGCCCAACCTTCTGAGAGTTGTAGTAGACCGAAAAATGGCCCCTCAAAAGATAGCCATGTCCTAATCCTTGGAATGTGTAATGAATACCTTATATGGTAACAATGAATAAATAAATAATAGAAATTTTTCTGGCAGAGATGATTAAGTTAAGGATTGTGGGAGGAGGAGCTTATCTTGGTTTATGTCAGTGAACCATAAATGTAATTACCTGTATTGTTCTAAGAGGGAGGTAGAGAAATGTTTTACACACAGGAAAAAGAGGAGAAAGTAAGGTGACATTGAGGCAGAGACTGGAGTGATGTGGCAACAAGCCAGGAATGCCAGAAATTACCAGAAGCTGGTAGAGTCAAAGAATATATCCTTCCCTAAAGCCTTGAGAGGGAGTATGGTCCTGCAAGCACTTTGATTTCAACCTAGTGATCATGATTTTGAACTTCTGGGCTTTGGAACAGTAAGTGAATAAATGTATGTTGTTGTAAACCACTAAATTTGTGGTAATTTGTTACAGCAGCTCTAGGAAATTATACAGATGTTAGGATTCTAATAATGCAGATCTTTGGGGACAGACCAGATTTGGAGGGGAAAATATTAGGAGGTATTTTTTGGATATGGTAAGTTTGAGAAGTCTATCAGACAGACATCCAAAAGAGGATGTGAATTAAGTTGTCAGGAGTTCAGGGTAGACTTCTGGGATGTCTAGATAAACTTGAAAATTATTAACATGTAGATTATCATTAAGGAGTCCATTGATGGTACAGTTAAACACTCAACTACCAGCCAAAAGTTTGGTATCATCAGAAGACAGGCCTGGTGATCTGTTTCCCAAAGGTCACAGTCTTAAAAATCCTACTGAGCACAGTTCTACTCTGTACATGTGGGGGTGCTATGAGTCGTATCAACCAGACAACAACCAACAACAATAACAGATTATAGTTAAGCAAGGGGACCAGATGTGACCCAGAAAAAAAGAAAAGGTTCAGTGAGTGATTCCTAGAACATGACTGTGTTTAGACATCAGAGCTATGAGAAGAGGCTGAAAAAGAAAGCTGAAAAAAGAGTGGTTTGAATGGTACAAGGAAAAGCAGGTGAGTGTAGTCCCTGGAAATCAATGAAGATGGTGCTTCAAAGAGGACCACATGACCAATTGTATCAAAAGCTATAAGCAGATTAATACAAGGCATGTAGAGAGAATTTGGTTTTAGCACCAAGGAGATCACTGAAAAACTTTTGAAGAATAATTTCAATATAGTAGTGAGAGCAAATATCTGATTGGAGTAAGTTCAGGACAAAAACAAAAAGAAGAAAATTGAAGATCACAAATTGAGACAGCAAATTCAAATGATATCATTTAATATTATATTGATTTCTCTTTTAGCTATTGATTATAATCTTATCTAAAATGAAAATGAGGCCAATAATAATGAAATTGGGCAATAGAGTGGACAAATAAAATTGGTCTCTAGTCATGCAAATATTTGTCTTTAACTAAAATAGGATGTGAGTGAAATTTTGGTATATACTAAACTTGTTGCTAACAAGTTGACTCTTATTCATGGCAGACTTATGTGTGTCAGAGTAGAACTGCGCTCAAAAAGGGTTTTCAATGGCTAATTTTTCTGTAGTAGATTTCCAGACTTTTCTTCTGAGGAGCCTCTGGGTTGACTAGACTCTTCAACCTTCTGATTAGCATCCAAGAATGCTAACCATTTATACCACCCAGGGACTCATTATATACTAAATAAATACATACAAGCATTTTCTCGTTTCCAATATAATCACACTGCTAAAGGGTAAGGAAAACAGCATCTTTTGACCTCCTCTAACTATATAAGAGGAGGACAGAATCACCATCAGCACCCCAAGACCTGTGTCTATGAGGCCAGACATGACACCACCCTTCAGCTCTCTTACCAACCTTGACACCAACCATCCCTCCTGCGGTACTCACCACCTCTTTGCTGGGTTTGATAATTTGCTCCAGTGGCTACACAGAACTTATAGATTAGCGATTTATTAGGGAAGCAACAGGCTACAATTCAAGTTCAGGAACATGCCCAGGAGACAGTTCTTCGATCAGGACAGTCTCCACTTTGCTGTGCCCTTAGACATGCCTCTCTGGGCGTTGGCCTCTTAGCTTAGCTTCTGTTTCTGTGGGCTAGGTAAGCCTGTGACTCTGTCCCATGCCTTTTGGTTCCACTGCTGCTGTCTCTCAGCTGGGCATCTCTCTCAGCCAGGCATCTCTCAGCAAAGCATCTGTCTCAGCCAGGTGTCTCTCAGCAGGGCATTTCTCTCAGCTGGCAATGAGATTCCCCTCTGCCTCTAGGAGGGCTCATTTTAAGCCTGGCAGAGTGGCAACCCAATCCAACACCAGAATTTTACACAGCTAGGAGAGAGGGAACTTTCCCATAAGATTACTTCGTGCTGCTCCAACAGAAATACCCTAGATGAATGACTTTAACAATCAGGAGTTTAAAAGCAGCTACTCAGTTGCTCATGGCAAATTCCACCCTGGAGTTAACTGCTAGTCTTATTATAGGAAATAATTACTACCAGCTGCACAGCCAAGTTGACAGATATTTTCACGGTCCCACCCAGTAATCCGGTGGGAGTTACAAAGACTATAGCTAGAAAAGCCATGCCATGCAACTCACTATACCACACACACTATAAGTTGGGATGCTGTTGTTGTTAGGTGCCATGGAGTCCATTTTTCCCTCATACTGACCTTGTGTGACAGAATAGAACAGTACCATAGGGTTTTCTAGGCTGTAATTGTTTATGGCAGCCAATTTCTAGGTCTTTCTCCTGCTGATTTGCTGAGTGAATCTGAACCAACAACCTTTTTGTTATTGAGTGTTTAACTGTTGTGTCAGTAGGATATCTTATAAATCAGGATAGGTATAGTGAAATATCTCTTAGTGATGTCACAGTATGTATCACTTGGTCTGTTTTCACAGGAACAGTCAATTTTATATTATGGCCAGGTGTTTTTTTAAGTAAATTTACTTATTTTCTTAACATTTTACATTTATTAAATTAACCTGATTGCTTTTCCTCTCTCTTCTTTTACTCACCTCTGTAAAAAACATTTAGATGAAAGAAAATTATACATTCAATGACAGCAGAGGTTGTATTTATCTTATTCATCATAAAAGCCCCACACTTGTGATGTGTTTAGTGCTTAATAAATACTTATAGAATGGAGAATATGTTAAATCAGGTAATTAAATAATTTAAACTGATCTTTTCTTATTATTAATTAAGGTGTCTTATATCTTACATCCTCAGTTTTTCTACCTTCACATTGGGAACAACTGTACTTACCTGATATGGATCCAAGAAAGGTAAAGCATTTTGCCATTTGGAAAACTATTCAAATGTATCATTCTGAAAAGAGAAGAAGCTACAATCTCCTCTGAGGTACCTTCATACCATTGTTCAGGTTGTTATTAATCCCACCTAATTCCTCCAACACTCTTATCTCTTATATATATATATATATATATATATATATATATTTATTAAAAAGTTATTGGAACCTATTCTTCAGCAGTTTATTATCACCATCCTTCCTCCTCATACACCCACCCCCTTCATTTTACCTCCTTGTGTTTATTTCATTTTATTATTATTACATCACTGAAGTCTCTAATAGCAAATAAGAAAAATTCATGTTCCTACAGTATCAACTCATATTTGAAGTCCCACCAACTTTCAACTTCTAACGTTATTGAGTGCAAATTATGTATCCTCACCTTTACCATCCTATCTACTAAAGACCTGTTTTGAATTTTATGAAATAAAAAATCTCTGCTTTCTCAAATTTATTACTTGTTTTTTGCAATATACTTGTCACACAATAATATATTTTATTGTGATCATACCTACTAATGTCTAAGTGACTTAAAATCATATTTGCATGCACAATTTCCAACATAATTATCAGCTCATATTGTTGTTGTTATGTGCCGTTGAGTCAGACCTGACTCATAGCAACCCCTCCTTGGGTTTCCGAGGCAGTATCACTACAGAAGTAGATTGCCTCATCTTCCTTCTGAGGACTGGCTGGTGGGTTTGAACCACCAGCCTTCTGGTTAGCAGTCAAGTGCCTTAGGCACTATGCTACCAGAGCTCCTTATCAGCTCATAGTAAACATTTAATAAATATTTTTAATAAACAAATACTTGCATAAATGGATTTGTCCCCAAAATATGCTTTTACACTTGGTAAAGATACTGCCCTTGATGTTTTGTAAATGGTTCACCACAGGCATGAGCTAAATGTTTATCAAAGCAAGATAACTGTTAAGTTCGTATTTAAGAACCCAATCCCATCCTTACTGAACAAGACAGATGATAGGTGGAGATATAAAAATACATGTTTTAAAAACTAAATCTCTGATTTCCATAAACATAATAGAAATAGTCTCATTTGTACAAAAAATTTATGTCAAGTCCACGCATTAGAGTTATTAGTGATTTTTAAGATACAGTAACACTATATCCCAAGGGTGACACCTATTCTGAACCAGCCTTATTATTACTTTACTTATGACAAGAGGTTAGGAATGAAGAAGTTGCTATGCACAACGTCTCATTCCTTGATAGTGAGGATATTAATTCATAAGCTGCAGGCAAGTACATTGATCTTTCTAGCCATCCAGAAATAAAATGTCATGTAGAGCAACTATTTCTTCATTTCTATTTCAGCATAGTTTTTTCCTCCCCTTTGAGATTTTTTTCTCATATTAAGAACAAAAATGTACCCACCTTTTTTTTAAGGACAGGTGGCAAATTCAACCATGGGTTTGGAGGTACTCAGTCTCATTAGTGTCCTGCTTGATAAGGACTGTAATATACTTTAGGTAATAAAAGTATGCTGTGGTTACCAGGAGATCTAGTGGCACAGTGGTTAAAGTGTTTGGCTGCTAACCAGAAGGTCAGCTGTTTGAATCCATCAGCTGCCCTGCAGGAGAAAGATAAAGCAGTCTGCTCTGTAAAAACTTACAGCCTTAGAAACTTTATGGCTTTGGGTGTTTGGTGGTAACTGGTTTCTGAGAAACAAAACTCCTTTTATCTCCTTATGCATTAAATTAACTTTTCTTATACTGACTCCAAAGAGACTAAGGCTGGACCTTGAGGGAAGTCAAGCCATACATGTGGTAGAAAATATGGATGAAAAGATAAAACACACGAGACCTCACTACAAACCATTTCAAGCAAATTCTTTGATAATAGACTAGAAAATTAACAAGCAGCCTGAATTTCCAACCCAAATTATGCCCATTTCCACAGGTAGCCTCATTATTCTTGAACATAGTGTGATAAATGGAATCACAAACACACACACAAACACGAAAAGGAAATTACTTTGATCACCAATATCCCAGAACACCTACCGAGCATGAAATGTTTTCCTGAGCAATCCAAACAGAGATAGATGAGATAAACTGAGATAATGCCAATGACTAAGAAAATCTCAAATGAAGTGGGAAAATAACAAAAATATGCCAGTTGATGCATATATGCAAAATAAATATGGACGTGAATAAATGTAGAAATATAGAATCTAAATGTCTGTTGAATATTTCAGGAGGTCTGATGGTGTAGTGCCTAAGGCATTTGACTGCTAACTAGAAGGCTGGCAATTCAAACCCACCAGACACTCGTTGGAAAGAAGACTGGGCAATCTAGTTCCATAAAGATACTGCCTCAGAAACCAAGAAGGCATCTCTATGAGTCAGAAATGACTCAACGGCAGTGAATTTCATTTAATGAATATTTCACCCCATGGTCCTTGCACACTTTGCCATAAAATTTCCAAACAAAGTCACTCAATATTGGGACATGATCAAATTAATTTTGTAACTTGAGTTTAGGAAAATGGTATTATGAAGTATGTTGCTTTAATAGCAAATGAAAGTTAGAGAAATCTGTCATTCTTGTATTTCAATATCTCAAACAAATCTGTGCTCTCCATAAAGGTCAGTTCCCTCATATAAAAGTTGACAAAGAACAATATTTTGCTTATTTTAGATTTTCATGATAATTTAGTAAGATACTATATGTAAAATATATTATCTGACACAGTTATTCAATATATATTAAAAGGCAGTATGATACCATAGGACTACCCAAGAAATTAAATTACAGAGTCAGACATAGGAAGATTCAACATCTTATGTTGCCATATTTTATAAAATTTTAAATGCATTAAGCATGTTGTTTAACTTCTCTGAGCTTCAGTTTCTCGATCTTTAAAATGTGGTAGTTAGACTTAATAACTTTTCCTCCTGTTTCAGAGGAGTTCTGTGTTTACTTGTTATCATAAAGTGTTCCACTGTAAAATCCCATTGTTGTCCAGTGGATTCCAACTCCCAATGAGTCAATAGGACAAAGTAGAACTACCCCAGAATGTTTCCAAGGTTGTAATCTTTATGGAAGAAGACTCCCACATCTTCCTCTGCAGAGTGGTTTGTGAGTTTGAACCACCAACCTTTCAGTTATCAGCCCAGTGCTTTAACCACTGCATTACTAGAGCTATATAAATATTCATTCAACTCTCCCCATGTACTAGCAGAATAAATGCTCCTTTTTGTCAGGTAGTGTGTCTTATTTCACAACATGTACCCAAAGTTATCATTATATGTAAGTAATCATTATATGTATTGGATGAATAACTAAATTGATAGTATCTTATCTCATAAGATTATTGCCAATGGAATGTTGTTGTTGTTGTTGTTGTTATTATATGCCATCGAGTCGGACCCAACTCTTAGCAACCCCTCCTTGGGTTTCCAAGACAGTATCACTACGGAAGTAGATTGCCCCATCTTCCTTCCGAGGAGTGGCCAGTGGGTCTTAGAAAATCAGCATAAAGGATAACTATGATTATTTTGCATATTTCTGTTACAAGCTAATTTTTTAATTGGAAAGAAAAGGAGGGTTATTTTCTCAAAGTCTCCAAGACTGGCCTAGAAAATAGAGGGAATTGGATGCATGAGTTTTAGACAATAACAAAATAGATGGACAGAAATAGTCTAAGGAAGTGGATTTGAGAATATAAAAGGGGTTAGACAAGTTGCTTAATTTATTCTTATTGGGTCATCTCAAAGAACTGGAGTTTAAGCCTGCCCTAAAGAATGAATCAAGAATAGACATGGATGTTGTCCAGTTGCAAAATGTTTCATTCATTTATTCTACAATCATTTATTTTGAGCACATACTCTGGGTCAAGCAACATTCTAGAAAGAGGGGATAAAAAAAAAGTTGAACAAGACAGAAATCATTGCTCTGATGGAATTTATAAGAAAATGTAGAAAGATAAGCTAAGAGAAAACTAAACAAACCAGATATGTTGTGACTAATTCAATGAATGAAACAAAGGAGAGGATAAAATAAAGAAGGTTTAGAGGAAAAATAAATGTACGTTGCATAGGGTGACCTATCTTTCTGAGGTGGTGACATTTAGAGAGAATCCTGAAAGATGGGAAGGGGATACTCTTTATGGCAATGACAAGAGTATTCAGCACAAAAGGGATAGCATATGAAATCCTTGATGTAGCAAAATTGTGATATGTTTAAAAAACTGAAAAAAGCAGATATCTTTGAAATATCAAATATAAGAGCCAATGGGAAATGATATGAATTTGGAGAGTTAAACACAGTCTACCTCATATTCATTTTACATGGATCCACAATGAACACCCATGGAAGTAGCAGTATATTTCAACAGGAAAATCTCAGGCAAAACACCTCTTTAAAGTATTAGAAAGCAAAGATGTCACTTTGAGGACTAAGGTGCACTGAGCCAAGCCATAGTATTTTCAATCACCTCATAAGCATGTGAAAGCTGGACAATGAATACGGAAGACCAAAGAAGAAATGATACCTTTGAATTACTGTGTTGGTGAAGAATATCAAATATACCATGGACAGCTAGAAAAAGAAACAAATATGTCTTAGAGGAAGTATAGCCACAATGCTCTAGAAGCAAGGATGGCAAGACTTCATTTCACACACTTTGGAAATGTTATCAGGAAGGACCAGTCCCTAGTAAAGGATATCATGCTTGGCTGAGTAAAGAGTTAGCAAAAAGTGGATGATCCTTAATGAGATACATTCACACAGTGGCTGTAACAATGGGCTCAAACATACAACTATTGTGAGGATGACACAGGAAGCAGCAGTGTTTCATTCTGTTGCACATGAGGTCCACAATGAATTGGAACCAACTCAATAGCTGCTAACAACAACAACAACTTATGTCAGGCCTAATATTTACTAGATGTTAAATTGTTGTTGTTGTTGTTACTTGCTGTATATATGAGCAAGACAGGTAAATACCTGCTCTCATGGACTTCATATTCTGGTTAAGGCATTCAATCAATATGTAAGTAACAAATGGACAAAAAATTCTGTGACATTCATAGAATTAAAACAAGCTCCTGCTATAAAGACAGACTTTCAAGTTTGATAGCCTGGAAAGCCCTTTCTGAGAAGCAATATTTAAACTGAAATCTGAACCATGAGAAAGTTTCAGCCAGTCAGCAGACATAAAAAACAGCTATTCTTAAGGTCTTAAAATGGAAAAGATCTTAGATTTTTTGGAAAATGGAAAGAAGGCAAATGTGGCTGGATAATAGGAACTGGCTTAAGAGGAGATATTGCAGTGCTTTGATAACCAGGGAAAGGAGTTGATTTCACTCTTAAATAAAGTGATGAATGCAGTTAAGTTCTCAAAAAACTAAAAATAGAGATGTGACTATTAGATTTTGCAACATGGTTCTCTCTGTTTCTTTGACAAGGCAGCAGAGTTATGGGAATTGGAAACCACATTGGAATGGCATGACTATAAAGTGTAGAAGAAGAGGCAGTGTACACAAACACTATCTGTAAGAAAATTTTATGTGGAAGAGAATTAAAAATCTAAATGGTGACTGGAAAAGGAAAATGGCTAAAATGTACAATTTCTCTTTCCAGGAATAATCAGTTGATCAGGTGAACGCCTGGGAAAGCTGCTATTTTTCCAGGGTTTGATGGTCAGAGACAAGGAGGGAGAGAGAAAAGCAAAGGAAGTGAGTGTATTCCAATGAATGGAATGATAATAATAACAATGACACATCCTAGAATTCAATCTGGACAAATAAAAATCAACAAGGAGAGACCTGTGGATAAAGAGAATTTGGTGGTTCCATTGGATTGTAAGTTTTGATATTATGGGAATAAGGTTACTGGGATAAATGACTTTAAAGCCAGAACAATGTGACAGGAAAGCAAGACTTTTATGCTATTATTCAGATACTGCTGTGTCTAGTGGGGACTAGACCCAGGATTTAACTACAAAAGTAAGTAGGTGCAACAAAAAGAAGGAAAATCTTTAGAACAGAAGTGGTAAACATGATGGAAGCATTAACATAAGAAACTGTGTTTATAGATAGGAGATTACTGCATTATAGTTACATAGAGAAAAACACAGGAAGGAAGGGAGAAAGGGCAGGAGGGAGGGAGGAAGGGAGTAGGAAGGAAGGAAGGAAGACTGAAATACAGGAAAACGGGAGAGAAGGAAGAAAATGTGACTCAAAATTGCATGTGATTCAGCTTCCTGCAAGAAATGTGAACATAAAAAAATCATAAGAATATGATTACAAAATGCTAGAAATATATATTGAATAGTAGGGAGCAACCCTGGGTTTGATTGAAAATTTTATCTTTACATGAATTAAAAAAGAAAGAAACCATCTTTAAAAAATGATAAATTGGGTAGACAGAAATGGCACATGTAAAACTTTTTTTTTTTTTTAAACTAATAATTTACTGGTATTTACTAGAAAAGAGACATATATTCCTAAAAGGCATGAAATATATAATTTTATGATAATTATTTTGCTTTCTACAATTTTATAAACTCAACATTTTAAAATTTGCTTTCTTTCAAACCACTGTTGCTATAGTGTAGATTTTTCCAAATATATTACAGAATTTCTTCATTCATGTGATAAAAACTGAAGGCAATTTATAGAGATCTAAATCTGTCCTTTTTTTTTTTTAATCTATCCTATAGGTTCCCAACCCCCAAGTGGAAGGAAAAGTAAAGGAATGCCAGGGTGACCAGGAGAGAGTGAACAAGCAGCAGAGGGATCCAGGTAAGGGGAGGGACTCAGGCCTCAACCCACAAGCAGCAGGAAAAGCAGAGTGGAAAGGAAGGGAAAGCCAGGCCATCCAGGACAAAGTGAGCATGTGGAAGGAATCCTAGTAAGGGGATGGTGGAAAGGGTTCGAACAGCTAAGGGAGACAAACTTGTCTGTTGGTTTGTCGTGGTCAGGTGGCTTGCTGCTGTGAGGCTTGACGCTTGAGGCTGTGCCACAGGTGTTTCAAATGTCAGTGGGGTTGCACATGGTGTACAGGCTTCAGTGCAGCTTTCAGACTGAGACAGACTAGGGAGAAGGAGGAGGCCATCTACTTCTCAAAGAATTGGCCAGGGAAAACCTTATGAATAGCAGAGAAACACCATCTGCTACATTACTAGGCAACTAACTATATGATTAGCCCAGAAACACTGTCTAATACAGTGCAGGACAATGAGCCACTTAGGTTGGAAGTCTCTCAAAATAGGACTGGGAAAGTGCTGAATCATCAGAGTAGAACCAATCTTCCTGATATGGGTAAAGTAAAGCTTTCAATACCTACATTTTATGATGTGGCATCACTCAAATTGAGGAGAAACAGCTACAAACATCCATTAATAATTGGAACATGGAATGTACAAAGTATGAATGTAGGAAAATTGGAAGTTGTCAAAAATGAAATGGAACACATAACAATTGATATCCTAGGCATTAGTGAGCTGAAGTGGGCTGGTTTGGGCCATTTTGAATCAGACAACCACATGATCTACTATGCCGGGAATGACAGTTTGGAGAGGAATGGTGTGGCATTCATCATCACAAAGGATATTTCAAGATCTGTCCTGAAGTACAATTCTGTCAGTGATAGGATAATATCTATACATCTACAAGGAGGACCAGTTAATATGACTATAATTCAAATTTATACAGCAACCACCAAAGCAAAAGATGAGGAAATTGAAGATTTTTAACAACTCTGCAGTGTGTAATTGACCAAATGTGCAATCAAGATGTGATAACTATCACTGGTGACTGGAATCCAAAAGTTGAAAACAAAGAATTGCTGGTAGCTGGAAAACTTGGCCTTGATGACAGAAATAATGCTGGAGATCACATGATAGAATTTTGCAAGACCAACAACTTATTCATTGGAAACACCTTTTTTCCACAACACAAAAGACAGTTATACACATGGACTTTGCCAGATGCAATACATAGGAATCACATTGACTACATATGTGGTAAGAGGAAATGGAAAAGCTCAATATCTTTAGCCAAAACAATGCCAAGACCAAAATGGATAACAGAAGAGACTCTGAAGCTTCCCCTTGAGCAGAGAGTAGCCAAAGCAAATGGCAGAACTGACAAGATAAAAGGGCTGAATAGAAGATTTTAAAGAGCAGCTCCAGCAGAGAAAGCCAATGACTATAATGAAATGTGCAAAGACTTTGAGTTAGATAAATGAAAGAAAAGAACACGCTCGGCATTTCTCAAGCTGACAGAACTGAGGAAAAAAATTTAAGCCTTGAGTTGCAATATTGAAAGATTCTATGGGCAAAATATTGAATGATGCAGGAAGCATCAAAAGAAGATGGAAGGAATACACAGAGTCAAAAAGAACTGGTCAGTCTTCATCCATTTCAGGAGGTGGCATATAATGAAAAGCCAATGATACTGAAGGAAGAAGTTGAAGCTGCACTGAGCAATTGTCAAAGAACAAGACTCCAGGAATTGACAGAATATCCACTAAGATGTTTCAACAAACAGATGCTGCACTGGAAGCACTCACTCAGTTATACCAAGAAATTTGGAAGACAGCTACCTGGCCAACTGACTGGAAGAGATCCATATTTGTGCCCATTCCAAAGAAAAATGGTCCCACAGAATGTGGAAATTATTGAACAACATCATTAATATTGCACACAAGTAAAATCTTACTGAAGATAATTCAGAAACGATTGCAGCAGCATAGTGACAGAGAAGTTCCAGAGGTACAAACCAGATTCAGAAGAGGACATGGAACAAGGGACATCATTACTGATGCCAGATGGATCTTGGCTCAAAGCAAAGAATACCAGAAAGATGTTTACTTGTGTTTTATTGACTATGCAAAATCATTTAATTGTGTGGATCATAAGAATTGTGGATGACATTGAGAAGAATGTGAATTCCAGAACACGTAGTTTTACTCATGAGGAACCTGTACGTCAATCAGGAGGCTGTCATTTGAATGGAACAAGGGGACACTGCATGGTTTAGAGTCAAGAAAGGAGTGCGTCAGGGTTGTATCCTTTTACAATACTTACTCAATCTATATGCTGAGCAAATAATCTGAGAAGCTGGACTATATGAAGAAGAATGTGGCATCAAGATTGGAGGAAGAATCATTAACAACCTGCAATACGCTGACAATACAACTTTGCTTGCTGAAAATGAGAATGACTTGAAGCACTTACTGATGAAAATTAAAGAATAGAGTCTGCAGTTTGGATTACATCTCAATATAAAGAAAACAAAAATCCTCACAACTGGACCTATTATAAGCAGCATCACGATAAATGGAGGAAAGTTTGAAGTTGTCAAAGACTTTGCATTGCTTGGTTCTACAATTGATGTCAATGAAAGCAGCATTCAGGACATCAGATGATGTATGGCACTGGGTAACTTGGCTGCAAAGGACCTCTTTCAAGTGCTGAAGATTAAAGATGTCTCCTTAAGGACTAGGGTGTGCCTGACCCAAGCCATGATATTTTCAATAGTTTCATATGCATGTGAGAGCTGGACAATGAATAAGGAAGATGGAAGAAGAATTGATGCTTTTGATTTGTGGTACTGGTGAAGAATGCTGAAAGTACTATGGACTGCTAAAAAAGCTAACAAGTCTGTTGTGGAGGAAGTGCAGCCAGAATGCTCCTTGCAAGAGAGAATGACCAGACTTCATCTCACCTCTTTGGTCATGTTATCAGAAGGGACCATTTCCTGGAGAAGAATGTCATGCTTGGTAAGATGGAGGGTCGACAAAAGAGACGAAGGCCCTCAACAAGATGGATAAACACAGTGGCTGTGGCTGTGAGCTCAAGTATAGCAGGGATCACGGATCTGGCATGGGACTGGATGGTGTTTCATTCTGCTGTGCTTAGAATAGCTATGAGTTGAAGATGACTCTATGGCACCTAACAAGAACAACAACAACAGCATAGGTTCCTGGGTGGCACAAAGGTTGGTGGGTCAAACCCACCCAACAGCAATGCAGAAGAAAGATACGGTGATATGTTTACATAAAAATTATAGCCAAGCAAACCCTATCTAGTAGTTCTATTCTGTAATTCATGGGCTTGCTATCAGTCAGAATCAATTCAATGTGTGTTTTAGTTCAGTAAATCCATCCTGGTCATCAAGACTTATCTAAAGCCAAATTGAACATACTATCCATGTGAGTAAAGATGACATGAATCAGATAAGAGGTTGGTCAGCTTTTTATATACAGAATTTAAAAAATAATCAGTCAAATGTTGGTTGTGCCTGTCCAATCACTAATCTGGGGTAATATCAGCCCAACTGTTTGTCTTCTGGTATGGTAGTGGTGAGGAGATCCATGAGTACAAATAATCTTTTTCTTATGATCTGTTTGGTAGTTCCTGGGTAGCACAAACAGTTTACACTCGACTACTACCCTAAAGGTTGGTGGTTCTAACACCCTCAATGTACCAGGCAAGAAAAGCCTGATGATTGGCTTCTGTAGCTATTACAGCAAGAAAACCCTGCATAATACAAATGTACTCTGTAACACGTGGGGTCACTATGAACTATGACTTGGAATTGACTTAATGGCAATGGTTTGTATGTCTAGTAACAGGGTGACAACAGCCTCTTTTGGCTAAAATGATTATTCCAGTTCCCATAACAATAATATTTCTCAGTAAAAATTAATAAATTAGTATTCTGGTGGTATGTGTGTTTATATAATATACACATGCACATGCATACATCCATTAGAATGCTATTGTTTGAATTCTGTTGGGATAGTCTGCTAATGTCTCCTGGCAAAGCTATACTATATTGCTTTGTGAAGGCTTCTTTTCATGTTGATTATAATTGCACAGTGTCACTAAAATATAAGAATCTGTGTTAAGCTCACATTAATAACATTCTATAGACTGTGCTTTTAAACAGAGCAATGTTTAAATTGAAATTGAATAAAGAACATTATGAGTTTAGGAGTTGGTTTTTATCACAACTTGGGCAAAACAAAAATTTTGTGATATTTCATCCAGGAGCTGCTACAAACATAGATTAATTGCTTCCAAATGACAGAATTATTACACTGATAGTCTTAATTTTAAATGAAATTAAATTAGTAATTAATTAATTATGAACCCTGGATAATGACATAAACTGAACCTAAGGATATTCAGTATTTTGCATTTCATGTTGTATTTTAAAACATTTTTTTAAAGATTTTTTGAGTATATTAAAATTATTTTAAGTCCTTCTGGATATGCTCATTGAACATCCCCAAGCCTTCTGTAAACTAGAGTATTAGTATTAGCTAATCTTACCAGAGTTGGGATCTTGGTAAAGCTACCAAAGTGCAAAATTTAAAGAGGCATCAAAAAGCTCAAGTATCATGGTAAACAATATTTGTAAAATTAAGATTAAAAAAAAAATCAAATGCAAAAAACATCCATGATGAGCAAAGATAACAAATAGAGACATTATCAGTATTACTGATTTTTCCTTTTGCCTTAGATTTCAGAATACCTAGGCACAGCACAACTCAGAAGGACTTATTGTATTGTTATACATTTTACCCAATGGACGTTCCATTAGAAGTATATTAGGTGACTAGAACTGTTACAAATTTATAAAAGTAGGAGCTCTGGTGGGGCAGTGCCTAAGGCCTTTGACCTAATGCATTGACTAACCAGATTGTTGGCAGTTCAAATCCACCAGCCTCTTCAGAAGGAAGATAGAGAAATCTACTTCCATAAGGATTTACCACCTTGGAAACACAATATAAGTCAGAATCAATGCAATGGCAGTGAGTCTTAGAAAGAGGGCAACAGGATAGTGCAATGAAAACTACCCAAAAAATTGGCTGCTTAAACAAATCTAGAGGCTCCTCAGAAGACAGGCTTGGAGATCTGCTTATGAAAGGTCACAGTTCTGTAAACCCAGTGGAGCAGTTCTACTTACCACACATCAGGTGGCTATGAGGCAGAATCAAGTCAGTGACAATAAGCAACAGCAACAACAGGCTTAGAAAATGGGTAGGAAAGAAAAATTTTAGGTAACAAGGTATTAACCACTGGATCAATTTAATCATCATGTGATTACTGGCATTTTTTCTTCTTTTTTTTTCATGTTATTTTTTTTTAATTATTTTTTAAATTTTATTGTGATTTGACTGAAAGTTCATAGAGCAAATTCATTTTCCCTACAGTATTTCATATACATTTTGCTTCATGACATTGACTCCAATTCCCCACATTGTAGCAGCTCTCTTCCCACTTACTCCCAATAGTTACCTGTTCCCTGTGTCCTTCTCTCCCATAAACTCCCACATCCCACCCCCAGCTTTCTCTCTGTGCAAACACTGCCCTTCTGTTCTCCCACAAAACATTGTCTGCCAACCCTATACATGGTCTTGAGCATACCAACCCCTGCCTAGACATACTTGATCATTCAGCCTGTCCACTCATCTATCTACCCATAGATCAATGCTTGCCATCACTGACAATGGAGTACTATACATGCAAAAGGGTTCATCTTTGTCTGTACCTCCCGTGTACCTCTCTATGTCTTCCTCCTCAGTGGGACTGAATCCCTGCTGATAACATTTTTGAAGTACTTATGAAGAAGATTTTCCAACCTCCTATCTGAGCAGTACACTGGTGGTACTTCTTTGAAGACAGAATTATTCATTCTTCTGGCAGTCTATGGTACATTCAGTATTTCTCATCAACATCATAAAGCAAAGGCATCAATTCTTCTTCGGTCTTCCTTATCCATTGTCCATCTGTAGTGAGGATATAAATAAATTGAAAATACCATGGCTTTAATCAGGTGCACTTTAGTCCTCAAAGTGACAGCTTTGCATTTTTAACACTTTAAAGACTACTTTTGCAGGAAATTTGCCAAATGCAATATGTCATTTGATTTCTTGACTATTGCTTCTGTGGGCAGTGATTGTGGATCCAACTGAAATGAAATCCTTGCACCCTTAAACTTCTGTTACTCATGAAGTTGCTTATTGGTCCAATTGTAAGAATTTTTGTTTCCTTTATGTTGATTTGCAATGCACACTGAAGGCTATAGTCTTTGATCTTCATCAGTGATCTGCTTTGAGTGTTCTTCACTGTCAGCAAGCAAAGTTTGGCATTTGCATATCAAAGGTTGTTAATGAGTCTTCCTCCAATCCTAATGTCACATTCTTCTTCATATAATCCAACTTCCTGGATTATTTGTTCAGCATCCAGATTGAAATAAGTGTGAGGAAAGGATACAATGATAATTCACACTTTTCTTGATTTTAAACTGCATAGTAGCCCTTGTTCTGCTCAAATGACTACCTCTTGGCGTATGTAAAAATTCCTTCCTCATGAGCACAATTAAGTGTTCTTGAATTCTCATTCTTTGCAATATCATCTGTAATTAGATATGATCCACACAGTCAGATGTCTTGGCACAGTCAATAAAACACAGGTCAATGTCTGTTTAGTATCTTCTGCTTTCAGCCACGATCCATCTGACATCAGCAATGATTTTCCTCATTCCATGTCCTCTTCCGAATGTGGCTTTGAATTTCTGGCAATTCACTATCAAGGTACTGCTGCAAATGTTTTTTTTTTTTTTTTTTTTTTAAATTATCTACAGCAAAATTTTACTTGTTTATGATATTAATGATATTGTTTGATAATTTCTTCATTCTTTTGGATCACATGGTATAAAAGGCATTTTATGACCTGGGAAATGCTTCCTCACATTTTAACAATGACATTTGGCAACTACTGTTTAAAGATAAAGTTCTTTTCCTAGCCACCAAAAGCATGTTCAGGTCTTACTTTCTATGTGTCACACATTGAATTGATTATATGTCCTGACAACATGTTTTAATCTTAACATCTAGGACAGTGTTTTTAATCCTATTTGGGAATGGGTTGCCATTGTTATGCTAATTGGAAGAAGTTGTGTAGGGTGTATTTGGAGTCAATCTCTTTTGAAATATAAAAAGAGATTACACAATCCAACAGAAGAGACACAGGATAAGAGATGCCAAGACATGCAGATTACAAGGAAGTAGGAAGCAGAAGCTGAAGAGCCCAGGACCTTCGGGCAGAACCTACAGAAAGAGAGACTTACCCACATGCTGGCTCTTCGAATTCAGACTTCTAGCTTCCTAAACTGTGGAAAAAAAAAAAAAAAGTTTCTGTTTGTTAAAGATAACCCCTGTGGTATTTCTGTTACAGCAGCACTAGATAACTGGTCCTAAACATAAAAGCCTAATAGAAAAATAGAGCTAATAACAGTTTTTGTATAATCATGTCAGCCAGAAGAGGCTATTGTCACCTTGTTACCAGACATAAACCAAACCAAACCCATTGCCATTAAGCCAATACATTATGTTTAAAGTTTATTCATCATCATATTTAATAGTAACAAGCAACAAGAGTATACTATTACAACTGATAGTAAGAAATCTTATGTTATAGAACCTATAAGACTAGAAGCTTTGCCAGAAATCTCTCTGGAATATTTTTTAAATGGATGATCCCAATTTCTTTTTGATTCTAAATCTATTTCCTTGATTGTATCAGCTTCCTTTGGTTGCCATAACAAATTTTCACAAATTGCTTAGTTTAGAACAAAATATACTATTACAGTTCTGGAGATAAAAAGCCTGAAATTAAGATGTCGGCAGGACTGAACTTTCTTTGATGGCTCTAAGGGGAGACTCCATCCTTGCTTCTTCCAGCTTGGTTCTTCATTCCTTGGTCTCTTAGACTTATGACTAAATCACTCCAATCTCTGCTTCTGTCTTCACATCACCTTCTCTGAGGGTCTGCTCACCTCTGCGTAATTCTCAGAAGGACACTATTATTGGATTTTGGCACCACCAAGATAATTCAGGATGATCTATGTCAAGATTCTGAACTTAGTAACATCTGCAAAGACTTCCTCCACCCCAAATAAAGTATCAATCAGAGATTCTGAGGATTTGACGGGTATTATGGATTGATACAGTAGCTGCAACAATGGGCTCAGATATAGCAAGGATTGTGAAAATGGTGCACGACCAGGCAGTATTTCATTTTGCTGTACATAGGGTCACTATGAGTTAGAGTCCACTTGATGGCACCTCACAGCAACAAGGACTGAATTGTGTCCCTCAAAAAATGTGTTGTGCCACTTTCTTTGAAAGATAGAACAACTGGAAAGAAACTCAACAAAGATGCAGAAGAGCTAAACAATACAATCCACCAACTGGGCCTTATAGACATCTATAGAGCACTTCACCCAACAGCAGCACAATATACATTCTTCTCCAGTGCACATGGAACTTTTTCCATGATAGACCATATGTTA
>NW_006921684.1:1080235-1093621 GCF_000298275.1 Orycteropus afer afer
AAATCTTCACCCAAATCCTAATAAAAAAAAAAAAAAAAATGTGTTGTGATCCCTATATGATGTAATCCCTTTAGAGAATAGAGGTTTCTTTGTTATGTTAATGGGAGCTCTGATGGGGTAGTGCCTAAGGCATTTGACTGCTAACCAGAAGGCTGGAAGCTCAAACCCACTAGCCACTCCTCAGAAGGGAGATTGGACAATCTACTTCCATAGTGATACAACCTTGGAAACCCAAGGAGGGATCCCTATGAGTCAGATCCGACTTGATGGCAGTGAGTTTGATTTTTTTTTTTCTTGTATTGTTGTGTTAATAAGTCCATATTAGTGTAGGATGTGTTTTAAGCCAATAATTTTTGAGATCTAAAACGAGCAGATACAAAAGGCAGAGAAGCAAGCAAATACTACTGGGGGGAAATAGCTGCCATGTGGAGATTTCCAAGGAACACCAAGAAAAATGCTAGAGAAGCTATGACAAGAATATTTCCCCCCTAGAGTGATCATCACCCTGAATTCATCCTTCTAGCCTTCTAAACAATGAGAAAGTAAATTTCTTTTTTATGAAAAGCCAACCACCTGTGAGTATTTCTGTTGTAGTAAGGTTAAGAAACTATGGCTATAGAGGGTCATTTATCAACCTATGACACTGATTACTTGAGATTTGGCTTTTGTTTTAAATATTAGTGCCTCTAAGATTCCATGCCTCAGTTGCTTCCTTAGAGCAAAACTAATTTCTAACAAGGCTCATACTAATCAGTTTATATCTGAATTAACTATTATGAAGTCTCTACCATTAGCATCGTTATAGAAATATGTTTCCCTCTGTTATTTAGCTAGTAAAAGTCTTGTTCATGTAATGTTAATGTCAGCTGAGTTGCTCTTTTAGATCAATAATATTACACAGTGTTAAGGTAATCTAAATCATTCTTTTCCAAAGTTGAAACCTGCTTTCCTAAAGACATCTACCATGCTATGGGCTATCCCACACTGTTCTCTATACCTAAATTGCCCAAACTGTTAAAAGCTTAAGCATTTTTGCTATATTTTTAAATTTCTTTTTTCCAAAGCTCTCATAACCTATAAGATATTAAAATGACTTAAATCATGGATCAATACCTTAAGTGTTGAGTACCTTAAGTGCTCAAATGAATTTCAAAATACAGTGCTAACCTGACTATACCAGGCCCAAAATGAAATAACTTAATCTAAAACCTACTTCACCAAACTGAAGCAAAACTAGGCTTCTATTTCTGGTGGCATAGTGCCTAAGACATCTCACTGCTAACCAGAAGGCTGATGGTTCAAACCCACGAGCCACTCCTAGGAAGGAAGGTGGGGCAATCTACTTCCATAGTGATACCACCTCGGAAACCCAAGGAGGGGTTGCTATGAATCAAGATTGACTCGACGGCAGTGAGTTAGTGAGTTTTTATTTATTTAATTTATTTATTTATTTTTTAATTTTTTATTATATACCTAACATTCCCAGGAGCAGAAACTCGGGTAAATCCATTGATTCTTCCGTAATTGGGAACCTAAGCTAATCTATTACTGCTTTTCTACTCAGTTAAACCTAGTTCAAAATTTTCCCTTTATCCCAAATAAGGAAAGGAAAAGCCTATATTCCAATCCAAAATTTGCCCAATGTAGCTTCCTTGATCCTATGTGTTCATAACTACAAAACCCTTTTACTTGGTACCACTCTTTGAAACTGTTGTCTGATTTCCACACCAGATATTCACTAATAAATTGAAAAAAAAAAAAAATAAGAAAAAAAATACTATGAGTTCATACACAAATTTCATATTGTGAAAATTTTATTTTTAACAACAACAAAATGTTTCCTCATAGTGTAAAATATTCAAGGCACTGCGGATGTCTTTTAATTAATCATTCTTTTTTTAAAAAAAATGCTATGATAGGATATAAATTTGAAAAAAAAAAAGTCCAAGAAAATATTTTTTTTATACGTAAAAGGTAGAGTATACATTTGGAATTTCTTTTCTTTTTTTACCTGTCATTTTATAGCTAATAAAACCCAAACCCACTGCTGTTGAGTCAATTTCAACTCATAGCAACCCTATAGGACAGAGAAAAACTGCCCCACTGGAAGCAGACTGCCACATATTTCTCCTGCACAGTGACTGGTAGGTTTGAACTACTGACCTTTCCGTTAGCAGCCAAATGCCTTAACTCTTGCACCACCAGAGCTCCTTGTAACTAATAAGAAATAATAATAATAAACTAGCACTCACACAAACAACTGTTGGACTACTGCAGATTCTTTAGTGATGAATAACATGAAAGGTTAATTTGAGGCAAGACATCCTTGAAAAAGGCAAAGAAGTTTGTTCTGATTTGTTAGCTTTCAAGCAGATATTTTTATATGAAAGGGTACATTTTTAAAGAACTGCGAGGGAGTTATGTGCAAAAATTCTGTTCATGTATAACAGGATTTGTGCTAATACCTCCTACACACCACTTTGAAAATGCACCCCTCTCTGCTTTATAGATAGTTGTTTAGTGACGGACCAGGACATGGTAAGAGGTGGATATTTGTAGAACAAAGACCTTGCTGGCAACAAAAACCTTAATGAAACTGATAATTTTCAAATAAAAAAATATAAATAATTGTATTTGATATTAAAAAAAGAATTAAAACTAAATGAAGATTTCAGGTTTCATATCAAAAGAAAATTATTCACAATGCACTTTTTTCCTTCACAGCTCCTATTTTCCTAAATCTAATTATGATATTACCTTGGAATGACTGATAAGTAGTGTATAAGTCTATGGGTACAACATGCAGAACATTAACCTGTAACGTAAGGGGAAGAATATTTACCTTAGTATATGCCCAGGCATCATGTTTATAAAAGAATAATGATGTCAAGAACTGTAGAGCTTTGGTTAAAGATGCTCTGGTCAAAAGTAAAGGACATTTGATACTTAAATCCAAGGAGGAGGCAGGAAGTGAATGAGGACAAACAAGAGGAAATGATTATTTGATTGTGGATGAAAGACTGGAATACACAAAGCCATGCAGATTAGCGAACCAAAGGTGCCAGCGTTCCTTCTGAGCTGTAATTTCCTGAGAACAAAAAGGCTTTAACTAGGTACCCTTGATTCACAATGCCTACTAATTGCCAGTGATAAAAGTAAGGCTCTGCACCTAATCCCAAAACCTCCTATCATATTTCTGTGAATACACTTTGAAAATTTGCTCACTCTATTCCTCTTATGGAAAAGGCACTCCTGGAAGTAGTAGTTGTTTTGCATGCTTCTACAGTTAAAAATAGACATCTAATCAACACAAGAGATAGACGGAATAGGAACATTTTTAAGGGTAAAGATCTATTTACATTATAAATTGTGACCAGTCATTTAAAATCTTGCACCCTTGGAGATAATTTTTTTTTTTCTTTAAATAAATGCTTACGATTAAACACCAGGTAAACACCAATGTGTGCTATAATCACTGCTTAATACTTTGGAAAACAAAGATGCAGCATAGGATCAGGGGATATGAAAACAACGACATGAGGGAAATAAATTAAATTTCCATACGGAGCTTCCTATTATGTTTCACAGTTCTGTGCTTGTCATTTGTTAATTTTAAATCAAACATATGAATCGATACACTTGAGTTTGGGTAATAAAATTTGGAGGTAAACAAAAACTAACAAAAGTGACTATTTTTAAAGCCATAATATATGTTATAAAACTTTTTTTGTGGTTATTGCTCATAAATTAAAAAAGATTTTATAATCAGACTTGTTGTGGTGCAGTGTGTTATGGAGCCATGGTGTCGGGGACTCCCACCAGTTGACTGGGTGGAACTATGCAAATGTGAAGTGCTTGTGGCCCACCAAGATAGCTAATCAGTAATGTAAATAGATAAGATACCTAATCAGTAATGTAAATAAGGTACAGGGCACTCTTGTGGAGGTGGGACCATGGAAATAAATTTTATAGAACAGTAATGTGGGGATTGGTCAGTTTTATCATTCCTCTGGGTTTATAAGGAAGCTCTGGTAGTGTAGTGCCTAAGGTATTTGACTGCTAACCAGAAGGCTGATGGTTCAAACCCACCAGCCACTCCTTGGAAGGCAGGTTGGGCAATCTACTTCTGTAGTGATACTGCCTTGGAAACCCAAGGAGGGGTCGCTAAGAGTTGGTTCCAACTCAATGGCAGTGAGTTTTTTTTGTTTTGTTTTCTTTTGGTGGGTTTCAGATGAGTCCTCCTACAGGTAAAATTATGGGGATTTCACTACCATGAAGAAAGAAGCAGGGCGTGGAGCACATCTGTGGACCCAAGATCCTTGCACTGAGATGACAGGAGAGGAAAGGCTGAGAGGTGGTGGTAGCAGAGGCAGCAGAACCAGGAGACTGGCACGAAATAGAGAGGTGGGTTTGCCGGCCCAGGGAGCATGAAATATTTGTGCCTTTGGGCAGGAGGATTACTGGCAGTGTGGGGTGCATCTATTGGCAGAGATAAAAGAGCTTTGTAACATTTGCACGAGCAAAGGCCAGGCTGAGGGGGCAAAGACTACAGAGAGGCATGGCCAAAGGCAAGGCCAAGGGGAAACTATCCTGATCGAATAACTGCATCCTGAGCATTCCTGGGGAGGTCTGGTGATGTAGTGTCTAAGGCATTTGACTGCTAACCAGAAGTCTGGCGGTTCAAACCCACTAGCCACTCCTCAGAAGGAAGAGTAGGAAATCTACTTCCATAGTGATACTGCCTTAGAAACCCAAGGAGGCATCACTATGAGTCAGATCTGACTCCATGGCAGTGAGGTTTTTTTTTTTTTTGAGCATTCCTGATCCTGAACTGTAACCTGTTACTTCCCTATCAGCCCCATAATTGTAAGTATTCTCTGTGACTTCTGTGTGACTTTGCAACAAATTGTTGAACCTAGCAGAGAAGTAGAAAATGTCTGCCAGTTGATGTCAGAATTGGGAAAGAGGTTCGAGGATGGTGGCATGTCTGAACTCGGCCTCATAGGAATCAGCCTCAGGCTGCTGACAGTGATTTTCTCACCCTCTCAAGAAGTAAGAAGAGGTTGGGTTTGAACCACCAGCCTTCTGGTAAGCAGTCATGTACCTTAGGCACTATGCTACCAGAGCTGGTACACTCAATTAGATGATCTTTTTCTGTTTCTTTAATTGTCACTTTGAAGTCAAGAGGTAAACGGACCTCCTGTTGATGTACAGCTAGAATGCTTCTTAGGGTGAGAATGGCCAAACTTCATCTTGTGTACTTTGGCCATGTTAGCAAGTGGGATCAGTTGCTGGAAAAGGATATCATGCTTGGTAAAACAGAGAGTTAGAAAAAAGAGGAAGACCTTCAATGAGATGGATTGAATGCTACAACAGTGGGCTCAAACATAGCAAAGATTGTGAGGATAACATAGGATTGAGCAGTGTTTTGCTCTGTTGTACATATGGTCGCTATGATTCAAAACTGATTCAATGTCATTGAACAACAACAACAATTTATTATAGCCACTATCAAGCAGGAATATATTTAATGCATTTATTTCCTTGCTTTAAATTTTATTATTTTTTTCTAGTGTAATGCTTACTAAGAGCCAGATTACCTACATACATTATTTCATTAATTCTCATAGGCACCTTATTATCTTCATCATGAAGTTAAGGTAACTGAGGTGTAGAACATCCAAAGCTGAAAGCTAATAAACTAAGGTGCCAGGTTTCTAACCAAGAAATATGACATCAAAGAAAAATTCTTGCCTCTATGCAATTCCCAAATCAATAGATGTATTGGCCTGTTTTACATTTATTCTTTCTGTATAAGTAAGCATAAATGTTTACTGCATGACAACTGGGGTGTTAGACTCTTTCAGAGTTGGCACGTCCATCAGCAAAAGGTCCATGTCTCCTTTTCACTTAACATTAACAATCTCTGTGCTGAGATTGTTACTTAACATTAACAATCACTCACTGTTGTCGAGTAGTCTCTGGCTTATAATGACCCCTCCTTGGGTTTCTGAGGCAGTATCACTGTGGAAGTAGATTGCCCAACCTTCTTTCTGAGGAATTGCTGGTGAGTTTGAACCACCAGACTTCTGGTTAGCAGTCAAATGCCTTAGGCACTACACCAGAGTTCCTTTGGTTTTTTGGTTGATACTGAGATTGTTATTTAACATTAACAATCTCTGTACTGGAGGAGCTCTGGTGGCATAGTGGTCAAAATATTCAGCTAACCAAAAGGTAGGCTGTTTGAACCCCTCCACACATACAACACAAGACTGTCTGCTTCCTTAAAGATTTGCAGCCTTGGAAAACCTATGAGGCAGTGATGCTCTCTCTGTCCTAAAGTCTCACTATGAGTAGGAATCGACTCAATGGCAGTTTGTTTATTTTTAAAAATAAATCATATACTAGTATTTCTAAAATTTACATTTAATCTGAATTATTTATATATATGTAAGACCTAATTTATGTCTTTTATATAAAGTCAAATTCTCTTTCATACTGACTATAGATTTGGTGAAAGTAACTAGAAATATAAATATGACATTTAGGAAATCTAAAACTTTTTGCAATGTGATTTCAAAATTAACATTAGAATGCTCCCCTTCCCAAAAATATTCAAGAAAAAGTTACTCACAAGCCATCACTGAAAACATGTCTTTCAATTGTTCATAGTATCTTTTTATCTTTGTACAAGATATTCAGCTTTGATTATGTCCCATAAAGATCTATTTTAAAATATTATGGTGTATTTTAATTTGATTCTATGATACTTTTGTAATTTGTTTTATTCTGTTCTTATTTCAGAGGTTGTCATATTGGGGGGATTTCTTTCTTTGTTAGGAGCCCCAGTAGCAGGAGTGGTAAACCAGGCTGGTAATCAAAAGGATGGTGATTCAAGTCCATGGAAGAAAAATGTGGCAGTCTGCTTCTATAAAGAGTATAGTCTTGAAAATCTGATAGGGTAGTTATACTCTGCCACACAGGGCTGCTATGTGTCTGAACTGACTTATTGGCACTGAGTTTTGTTTTGTTTTCTGTCTATTATTATTATTATTATTATTATTATTACATCCTTTTCCTCAGCCTACTTGCTTTTTTTTTTTTTTTCATTTTAACCTTTGAAAACAACCATGCAATTAATTATATTATATTTGTATTTGTCTCTTACATACATAACATGATAAGATAGTATCACAGAAGTAGACTAGTTAGGCTTAGAAGATGTGTTTTTTAAATTTTAATTGGCTTTACCAAGTTATTTTCCCAGAATGCTGTGGTATTTCACATTCCTCCCAACATTTTGTGAAAGTAATTTTTTCCCACATTAATACAGTTGTTTTTGTTGTTAGGTGCTGCTGAGTCCATGCTGACTCGTAGCTACCCTATGTACAACAGAACAAAACACTGCCCTGTCCTGTACTATCCTCACAAAATCCTTGCTGTATTTTAGCCCATCATTGCAGTCACTGTCTCAATTCATCACGTTGAGGGTTTTCCCCTTTTTGTCTGATCCTCTACTTTACCAAGCTTCATCTCCTTCTCCACGGACTGGCCCTTTGGACCATATGACCAAAGTAGGTGAGATGAAAACTGGTCATTCTCGTGTCTAAGGAGCATTCCAGTTGCATTTCCTCTGGGACAGATCTGTTCATTCTTCTGTCAGTCCATGGTATTTTCAACATTCTTCATCAACAGCACAATCTAAAGGCATCAATTCTTTGCTCTTTGTTACTCATTGTCCCAGTTTCACATATATATGAGGTGATTGAGAATGCCATGGGTTGGGTTAGGAGCACCTTAGTCTTCAAAGTGACATCTTTGTTCTTCAATAGTTTAAAGAGATCTTTTGCAGCACATTTGCCCCATACAATGACATCTGATTTATTGACTGCTGCTTCCATGAGTGTTGATTGTGGATCCAAGTAAAATGAAATCTTTGACAACATCAATCTTTTCTCAATTTATCATGATGTTGCTTATTGATCCACTTGTGAGAATTTTTGTTTACTCCATGTTGAGGTGTAATCCATACTGAAGACCACAGTTTCTGATCTTCATCAGTAAGTGCTTCAAGACTTCTTCACTTTCAGCAAGCAAGGTTGTGTCATCTGCATATCACAGGTTGTTAATGAGTCTTCCTCCAATCCTGACTCCACATTCTTCATTTAGTCCAGCTTCTTGGATTATTTGCTCAGCATACAGATTGAATAAGTATGAAGAATGTATACAACCATGACACATGCCCTAACTGATTTTTAAGCATGCAGTATTCCCTTGTTCTGTTCAAGTGGGAGCCTATTGGTCTATAAAGAATTTCCTAATGAGCAAAATT
Source organism: Orycteropus afer afer (assembly GCF_000298275.1). NCBI lineage: Eukaryota > Metazoa > Chordata > Mammalia > Tubulidentata > Orycteropodidae > Orycteropus > Orycteropus afer. The sequence goes on from NW_006921684.1 coordinate 1,088,568, forward strand.
AAGTGTTCTGGAATTCCCATTATTATAAATGTTATCCATAATTTGTTATGATCCACACAGTCAAATGCCTTTGCATAGTCAACAAAACATCTGAATGGTGTTCTTTACTTTCAGCTAAGATCCATTTTACATCATCACACTAACATTACTACTGGATTTTCAATCCCTGAAAACAAACAAAAACTTAAATTATCTAATGGCTGCTTAAAATTTAACTTCAATTTTGCCAATTTGCATTATATTGACTACTAATGAAGATTTTTTTTTTCCTTTTATTTGTGAGTATATGATTTTCAAAAGGTATAATCATGAGTCTGAGGCAATTATAAAATGAGTGGATTTAAATATTTTATTTGACTCAGGGAATGAAGAATATAATAAAGAATAAGTATCTCAAAGAACATGTATGCAACTTGGATATTCAAAGGAGGTCAATATTGTTGGGGTAGATATAGAACTGAATATCTTTCTACAGGACAAAAATTATTTGAATCTCTAGCAGATGAAAATCTGCAAAAATCATTAACTTCACTAAATCTTGGAACTTTTTCAGTGGAATAGAGATTCAACTAAGTATATCTCTCTTGGTAGCTTTTAAGTGTTTTTTTCTACTCACCAGGCACTCCTTGGAAGGAAGGTTGGGCAATCCTACTTCCGTAGTGATACCGCCTTGGAAACCCAAGGAGGGGTCGCTATGAGTCAGGGCTGACTCAACGGCACATAACAACAACAACAACAACAACAACAACAACATACCATTAAAGGCAATGGTACCCACATTTTTACCTTGTTTCCAAAATTTATATTTATTTCAAATTTCTTTTTACTTAAGTAATGTTTTGATGGATACTTTTAATTATTTTTAGTATACATTCTTTTATTTGTCCCACTAATTAATTAAACTTTTGTAAATTATTGGCATAGTGCCTAAGGCATTTGACTGCTAACCAGAAGGCTGGCAGTTTAAATCCACCAGCCACTCCTTGGAAGGAAGATGGGACAATCTACTTCCATAGTGATACAGCCTCAGAAACTCAAGAAGGGGTCACTATGAGTCAAAATTGACTCGAAGGCAGTGAGTTTGGTATTAAAACAGTATCTGTCATTAATTTAGAATTCTTTTGGATTTAACTCTTATTAGTGTCTTGATATTTTTGCCATAAAAAATTTTTACTTCTGGAGTTCCAGTGAGAAGGCAAAATAGGCAGACAAACTACACCGACCCTCTTCAACAAAGAAAAGGGGAACCAATTAACACAGATACAGAAGATAATCCTGGAGCCTTGAGCTTTGAAGGGAAGGATATAGAAGTGGACTAAACTCCAACCAGTAGAAGAATTTGCATGAAAACACCAAAAAAGGAGACATGCAGAGCTGTGGTTTGGCAGCGATCCTGAAGGCACAGACAGGTTGAATATTGCCAAGTGGTGTTAGGACCTAAGAATGAACCTAAAAATCAGCCTGGGTAGCCAGGGGCTACACGGAGGACTGCACTGGTGGCTGGTGAATAAAAGGAGAAGCAGCGAAGAAGGAGATGGGTTGATCTGTGGATTTTTGCCTGTCCAGAGGCTGAAGCCATTTTGAATGTTTACAAGTGGTTGGACCATCTTGGATATTTAAAGCCACAGTGTTCTCCCAGATTCCAGAGACTTTAGAATAGGCTCCACTTGCTAGGAACCACAACAACATTCAGGACACAAATGTCTGGAGAAGTGCAATATTTCCCTAGTTATTCTTAGACTCCATACCCTCTTGGTGAATGGAAGTGTGGCTATCTCTCACTCCCAACCACCTTCTGGGGCAGCAGGAATTCCATCCTAGTCTGTGTGCTCTGACGGAGCCTGGGTGCACTGCCCATATTTATTCCCCCCCCCCTTATTTTAAATTTTAGTTTGTTTGTTTTTGCCTGCTTTAATATTATTATTTTTATTCTTTTTATTATGATACTGTATAATTCCCTTCCCAGATTCTAGTTGTTACTTTTTTCTCTCTTTTATGTTCCTGGTTCCTATTTTTTTTTTTCTTTCTCATGGTTAACCCCATTCCTTATTATTATTATTTGCATTTTTTCCCATTTTTTTATTCATTATTCTCCTATTCTACATTTTTTCTATTATTGTCCTCTCCCCAGAAATATCTATCTATCTATCTATCTATCTATCTATCTATCTATTTATTTATTTATTTATTTTTGTGATGGTTCCTGTATTTTTATGCAGTATATTTCTTTTCCTCTTGCTTTTACTTTTTTGATGTTTTTTTGACTGTTGTTTTTGTCCAACTGAGTGGGAGACAGCCCCAGTGCCCATATGACACAGCTACACCCACACTCCTGCAGCTCCACTTGCTGAGTGAAAGCCAGCACTTTCTTCTCCAACTGGCTAATGATAAATAACCACCAAGAAAAGTGTGACTCACCCTTAACTGCTCTTCACAAATGGTTAACAGAGATCTAAATACAACAATGTCATAATGTCTCTGAGATAGTAGACCATCACAGTCCACACAAAGAAGTAAGATAAAGTAGAAGAAACAAAAGAGCCAGATACAGACCCAGAATATATCCCTGAGGAACAAGCAGCATTGAATACCCTGGTAAGCAATTCAAAAGAATTTTATTTAGGTATCTTCAAAGGATTGAGACACAGATCAAGGAAAACATTGACAAAATTAAGGAAAACACAGACAAAACCCTGGAACAATTTCAGAAGTAAATAGAGAACAAAATGACAAAATAAGGGAAAAATTAGAAATGATTCTAAATCTACAGATAGAAATCCAGGAGATTAATACTAAATTGTCAGAATTAGATAGCATATTTGAAGGACAAAGTAAGAATACTGCTTTAGCATGGAAAAAACAAAAAGTTACTTACAGAGGACAACCAATAAGAATAAGCATTAATTTCTCAGCAGAAACATGTGAGCAAGAAGATGATGGGATGGTATATATAAAACCCTGAAAGAGAAACATTTCCAACCAAGAATTATGTACCCAGAAAAATTGTCCCCCAAATATGATGGTGAGATTAGGAGATTTTCAGATAAGCAGAAATTAAGGGAATTTGTTAAAACCAGACCAACCTTACAGGAGATACTAAGGGGAGTCCTTTGAACAGAGAACCAGTAACAGCAAACAACAAATGACCATTAATACACAAGATGACATAATCCAGAAACTAACACAGCTATGGATGTAGCCAAAGTAAAATAAGCTTACAAGATTGTAAACAGGGAACCAGACACATCAACTGGCAAGTGAGGACAACTACAAACCAAAAAGAGGGAAAAAATACTGTAGTTACAGAACTTCTAAATGGTAAGAAAGTCAAGAGAGTTGCAAGATAGAATGGACTGTTCTAAACTAGGAGAGAAAATTATAAATCACAGGGTAACCTCAAAGAAAAATGATAAACCTTCATATCACAATTAAAAAAGGAGACAAACACAAATATTTAGCAAATACTAAAACAATAGCAACAAAGGAAATGATGAGATGATTCCTAATCATAATGAGCTCAGCACAGAAAATTATAAGAAACAAAGAAATCAACAACCCCATGAAAAAACAGATAGCAAAATGATAGCAACCAATTCATACTTGTAGAATTACTCTGAATGCCAATGGATTAAATGCAACACTCAAGAGATGGAATGTTATAGACTGGAAAAGAAAGCATAACCCATCAATATGCTGTCTACAAGAGACACACCTTAGAGACACAGAGGAAACAGACTAAAAATCAAAGGTTGGAAAAAGATAAATCAACCAAATGGCAACCAAAAAGAGCAGGAGTGGAAACATTAATTTCTGATCAAATTGGCTTTAAGACAAAAACCACCATAAGAGACAAAGAAGGAAATTATATGTTGATTAAAGGATCAATTGAACAAGAAGATATAACCAGAATAAATCTCTATGGACCCAATGAAAGGGCCCCAAAATACATAAATCAGACTTTAAAAGAGTTGAAAAGCCAAATAGATGACTCCACAGTCATAGTGTGACACTTTAATACACCACTCTCAATGAAAGATAGAAAAACTGGAAAGAAACTCAACAAAGATGGAAAAGAGGAAGAGAATACAGATAACACTAATAAGAAATGAAATGGGTGACATCAAAACAGAACCAACTGAAATAAAAAGGATAATATAAGGATACTATGAAGAACTATATTTCTGCAAATTTGAAAATCTGGAAGAAATGGACAGATTTCAAGAAACACACTACTTACCTAAACTAATACAGACTGAAGTGGAAAACTTGAACAGATCCATAATAAAAGAATAAATTGGAAAGGTCATAAAAAATGACCAACAAAAAAAAAGTCCTGGCCCAGACAGTTTCACTGGAGAATTCTACCAAACATACAGAGAAGAACTGACACCAATCCTGTTCAAACTATTCCAAAGCATACAAAATGATGGAATCCTCCCAAATTCATTATAAAGCAAGGATAACCTTGATACCAAAACCAGGAAAAGACATCACTCAAAAGGAAAACTACAGACCAATCAATATCCCTTGTGAATACAGATGCAAAATCTTCAACAAAATGATAGCCAATAGTCTCCAACAACATATCAATAAAATAATTCATTATGACCAAGTGGGGTTGATATCAGGTATGCAGGATGGTTCAGCATTAGAAAATCAACGTCATCCACTACATAAATAAAACAAAGGAAAAGAACCACATGATCATATCAATTGATTCAGAAAAGGCATTTGATAAAATCCAACACCTATTCCTGATCAAAACTCTCAACAAACTAGGAATAGAAGGGACAATCCTCACCATAATAAATGTCATATATGCAAAACCAACTGCCAACATTATTCTCAATGTGGAGAAACTGAAACCATTCCCTTTGCAAACAGGAACCAGAAAAGGATGCCCTCTATCATCACTTCTAGTCAACATTGAATTGGAAATCCTAGGCAGGACAGTAGGAGCTCTGGTAGCAATAGTGGCTAAAGCACTTGACTGCTAACCAGAAGGCTGGCGGTTCAAACCCACCAGCCACTCCTCGGAAGGAAGGTTGGGCAAT
>NW_006921684.1:1094148-1094593 GCF_000298275.1 Orycteropus afer afer
CAAGTGCCTTAGCCACTATGCTACCAGAGCTCCCCATTTACAATAGCTACCAAAAAAATAAAATACTTGGGAATAAGTCTTACCAGGGACACAAAAGACCTGTACAAAGAAAAGAATAAAACACTACTTCAGAAACCATAATAGATCTATATAAATGGAAGAACATACCATGCTTGTGGATAGGAAGACTGAACATTGCTAAAATGTCAATACCCAAAGCAATCTATACATTTAATGCAATCCCAATCCAGATCCCATCAAAATTCTTTAAGGATATAGAAAAAAAATCACTAACTTTATATGGAAAGGAAAGAGACTGCAGATAAGAAAAGCACTACTTAAGAAGAAAAACAAAGTAGGAGGTCTTATACTGCTGGATATCAAGACCTACTACACAGCCACATCAACATCTATACAACAAGTATACAACCACAGTAGTCAAAAC
>NW_006921684.1:1095063-1108484 GCF_000298275.1 Orycteropus afer afer
AGAAGGCTGGTGGTTCAAACCCACCAGCCACTCCTCGGAAGGAAGATGGGGCAATCTACTTCCGTAGTGATACTGCCTCGGAAACCCAAGTAAGGGTCGCTATGAGTCGGGTCCGACTCAACGGCACATAACAACAACAATAACAACAATATGAGGCATACATAGTCTCTCAATCATAACCCAAAATGCACAAATATCAGAAGATAAACTAGATTAATGGGACCTTCTAAAAATTAAATTTTTATGTGCTTCCAAAGACTTCTCCAAAAGAGTCAAAAGAGAACCTACAGATTGGGAAAAAATATTTGGTAATAACATATCTGACAAGGGACTTATCTATAGAATTTATAGAAAACCCTAACACCTCAAAAAGAAAAAAAAAATAATAATTCAATTAAAAATGGGCAGAAGACATGAATAGATACTTCACTGAAGAGCATATTCAGGCGGCCAACATTAGCCATTGCTGTTGTTGTTATGTGCCGTCGAGTCAGACCCGACTCATAGCGACCCCTCTTTGGGTTTCCAAGGCAGTATCATCACAGAAGTAGATTGCCCAACCTTCCTTCCAAGAAGTGACTGGTGGATTTGAACCACCAGCCTTCTGGTTAGCAGTCAAATGCCTTAGGCACTATGCTACCAGGGCTCCTCATTAGCCATTAGAGAGATAGAAATCAAAACAACAATAAGATACCATCTTGCCTTAGCACTAGTAGCAAAGTTCAACAAGACAGAAAATAACAGATGCTGGCAAGGATGGAGAGATTGCAACTCTCATACACTGATGGTGGGACTGTCAAATGATGCAAGCCACTGTGGAAAGCAGTATGGCGATTCCTTCAAAACCTGGAACTAGAAAAACCATTTGACCCAGCCATTCCATGGCTAGATATACATCCTAAAGAAATGAAAATCATGACAAGAACAGATATATGCACACCCATGATCATCGCAGCACTATTTACAATAGCAGAAAGATGGAAACAATCTAGGTCCCTATCAACAGAAGAATGGATAACCAAACAATGGTACATACACACAACGGAATACTGTGCAACCCTAAAGAATAACATAGAATCTGCAAACACTGATAATATGAATGAACTTGGAGTACATTATGCTGAGTGAAATAAGTCAATCACAGAAGGAAAAATATTGTATTATTCCATTATTTTAAAATGTCAAAGAAAAGTCTATATATAGAAGGACATTTTCTTTGTTGGTTACCAGGGGTGGGAAAGAAGGGAAGGGAACACTGTTAGATAGGTAGGGACAAGTATTCATTTGGGTGAAGAGAAGGGCAATGTACCAAACGTGAGTGATCAACATGGTGGCATTGAGGAAGAGGAAGACATAGAGAGGTGCATGGGAGGTATAGATGACAAAGATGAACCATTTTGCACATACAGTTCTGTGTGGTCAGTTATGGCAAACATTGATATATGGGTGGATAGATGGGAGAATAGGCTGAACTATTAGGTATGTCTACGCAGGGCGGAGTGTGCCCAAGACCATGTATAGGATTGTCAGACTATGTTTCTACAAGCGTATTTGCATGTTCTGTAAGAATTCCCAGGTATATAGTAGAGCTGACAAGGGACAAGGTTGTAGACATTTCTTGGCCACAGCCAGCTACCCAGAGGGAGCAAATAGTTGGACCTGTGGGCTTGAGACCATAGTCATAGGGGACAGCAAGCTCAATTGGCATAACATACTACACAAAAACATTGTTCCACATCCTACTTTGATGAGTAGCAGCTGGGATCTTAAAAGCTTGCAAGCTGTCATCTAGATGGAATGATGGGTGTCTTCTCATCTGGAGTAAATAAGAATGAAGAAAAACAAAGATGCAATGAAACAATTAGTCCAAACCACTAGTACATCATGTGATCCTCAATCTATATGACTATGAGACCAGAAGAACTAGATGGTATCTAGCTATCACTGTCAACCACTAGGAGGGGGATCTATGGAGGAGATCCTTGATAGAGTGGGAGAACAATGTGGAACAAAATTCAAAATCATTGAAAAAAAAAGGACCACATTTGCTGATCTGATAGAGCCTGATGGAATTGCTGAGACTATGACCCTTAGCTGCCCTTCAGGTCTTCAATTGAACCCACACCTGTGTCTTCCAGGCAAACAAAAGACAGGCATATGAGCTGAACATTTACATTAGGTAGATACACTCTTGGAGAGAGCAATCATGGGAGAATAGAAGTGCTCTGTATGCACAGGGAGATAGCTTGAGGAGCAGGATTGCATGGGAGGGAAGAAGTTAACTATGGGGAGGAAGTGAGAGCATAGCTGTTGCATTGTGGGCAATTGTAGTCAATGTCATGAGACAAAGTATATGTGAGCTGGTGTATGGAAAGTGAATTTGCTCTGTAAATTTTCACCCAAATCAATATATACATATTATTTATTTATATTTGTTGTTGTTGTTGTTGTGTGCCGTCGAGTCAGCCCTGACTCATAGCGACCCCTCCTTGGGTTTCCGAGGCAGTATCACTACGGAAGTAGGATTGCCCAACCTTCCTTCCGAGGAGTGGCTGGTGGGTTTGAACCGCCAGCCTTCTGGTTAGCAGTCATGTGCTTTAGCCACTATGCTACCAGAGCTCCTATATATATATATATATATATACACATATGAAAAAAACAATTTGGAAAATCATTCTCTAGTTCTGTATTTGATTCCAACTCACAGCAACCCCTCTTTGGGTTTCCAAGTCAATAAATATTTCTGTGGAAGTAGATTGCCCAGTTTTCCTTCTGAGGAGTGGCTGGTTGGCCTTCTGGTTAGCAGTCAAATGCCTTAGGCACTACACCACCAGAGCTCCCCAGTCCAAATTGAAGCTGAAGAAAATTAAAATATGTCTATAGAGCCAAAGTACAACCTAGAGTATATCCCCCTGAATTTTGAGACCATCTCAAGAATAGATTTGACATACTGAATACTAATGACCAAAGACCAGACAAGCTGTGGGATAACATCAAGGACATGATACATGAAGAAAGTAAAAGATCACTAAAAAGACATGAAAAAAACAAAAGATCAAAATGGGATGTCCGAAGAGACTCTGAAACTTGTTCCTGAACATAGAGTAGGTAAATGAACGGAAGAAATGATGAAGTGAAAGAGCTGAAAGGAAGTTTTCCAAGGGTTGCTTGAGAAGACAAAGTAAAGTATTATAATGAAATGTCCAAAGACCTGGAGTTAGAAAACCAAAAGGGAAGAAAAGAATATACTTGGCATTCTCAAGCTGAAAGAACTGAAGAAAAAATTCAAGCTTTGAGTTGCAATATTGAAGAATTCTGTGGGCAAACACTTGATGATGCAGGGAGCATCAAAAGAAGATGAAAGTAATTCACATTCACTGCACCAAAAAGAGTTGGTCAATGGACTACCATTTCAGGAGGTACCATATGATTACGAACCAATGGTATTGAAAGAAGGAATCCAAGCTGCACTGAAGACACTGGTGAAAAATAAAGCTCAATGAATCAATGGAATACCAATTAAGAAGCTTCAATAAACCTATTCAATAATTGGAAGTGCTCATTTGTCTATACCAAGAAAACTAGAAGACAGCTACCTTGCCAACCAACTGGAAGAAATCTATATTTGTGGCTATTACAAATAAAGATGATCCAACAGAATGCAGAAATTATTGAACAGTAATGTTAATATCACACGTTAGTAACATTTTGGTGGAAATAATTAAAAAATGGTTGCAGCAGTACATAGACAGGCAACAACCAGAGATTCATAAGAAGACATAGAATGAGGTAACATCATTGCCAATGTCAGATGGATCTTGGGTGAGAGCAGCAAATACCACCAGAAAGATGTTTGTGTTTTATTGACTGTGCAAATATGTTTGACTGTGTGGATCATAATAAACTATAGATAACATTGGGAAAAATGGGAATTCCAGAACACTTAATCGTGCTCATGCAAAACCTGTGCAAAGAGGCAGTTGTTAGAACAGAATTTAAAGGAGTTGTTGGAACAGAACAAGGGAATACTGCTTGCTTAAATCAGGAAAGGTGTGTATCAGTCAGTGTTGCATCCTTTCACCACACTTATTCAATCTCTACACTGAGCTAACAATCCAAGATGCTAGACTATATGAAAAAGAACATAGAATCAGGATTAGAGGAAGACTCATTAACAACCTGTAATATGCAGATGACACACCTTGCTTGGTGAAAGGGAAGAGGACTTGAAGCATTTACTGAAACCTTCAATACGGATTGCACCTCAACATCAAGAAAACAAAAATTCTCATAATTGGGGCAATAAACAACATCATAATAAACAGAGAAAATACTGAAGTTGTCAAAGACTTTATTTTACTTGGTTCAACAGTCAACACCCAATAAAGCAGCAGTCAAGAAACTAAGTGATGTACTACATTGGGCAAATCTGCTGCAAAAGACCTCTTTAAAGTGTAAATAAGCAAAGATATCACTTTGAGCACTAAGGTACATGTGACCTAAGCCATGGTATTGTCAGTTGCCTCATGGCATACAACAGCTGCACAATGTGTAAGGAAGACCAAAGAAGAACCAATTCCTTTGAATTATCCATGTTGGTAATGAATAATAAATATACTATGGACTGTCAGAAGAATGAACAAATCTATCTTGGAAGAAGTACATCCAGCATCTCCTTAGAAGAAAATATTGTGAAACTTCTTCTCTTGTACTTTGGATATGTTATCAGGAGGGACCAGTCCCAGAAGGGCATCACACTTGGTAAAGAAGAGAGTCAGCAAAAAAGAGGAAGTTCAAACTCAATGAGATGGATTGACACAGTGGCTGCAGCAGGGGGTTAAAACATAGCAACAACTGTAAGGATTGTTCAGAATGGGTAGCGTTTTGTTCTCTTGTACATAGGCTCACTCACTATAAGTTGGAACCAACTTAATGGTACCTAACAACAACATGTAGTAGAGACTGAAAATGTTTGAACCTTTTGTTATGGTTTGGGAGGAAACTAAAGTTTCTCCAGGTATTATCAGTGCCCTTCTCCAAACCTAGGGACCAGGAACGACTAGTGTACCAGTACTGTCCCTTCTTTGTTGTCTAAAGCTCCTCAAAATCAAATGCTTCAATTATCTGAGGGAATTTGAAAATCTTTGTTCTCTCTCAGGGAACCATCATACACAGCCCTGCATCAATCAAGCTGACTACTAATCTTCCACAAAAAGACACAAAAGCCTGTCTCTCTACTAGCATTTTCCCTGCATTGTAGCAAATTAACTCTTACCTCCATTTCCCACCAGGGTCCTTATATCTCAAGTATACAGCAAGAAAGAGAATGTCAAATATACTTGTTCAAGCCAGTATCTTTATAGAACACCTCTCAAATGATTTTTTTATTGTTATTGCACACTAGTTGATTTTTTTTAATAATAAAAAAGGATAAAATGTGGAACAGACTTTCAAATTCTTAAGTAATCCAGACTTCTTGAACCCACTGGTTTTCCTGGAGAAACCACTGAACCTATTGCCCTGAGATAATCTTGAAACTATTCCCTGATATCATAATTAAGCATTTAGCTCAATTAGCAAAAATTATTGCCTTGAGCATTGGATTCTTTTAAAGAATTATTTACAGAAGACAAAATTGACAACAGTATATTTAAAGCATAGATGTGATTTTTAGGAGGCAGTGAGTCTAAGTTAATGGGGGTAAAATAATTTGGATAAAGATAGCAAAAATGATAACTCAACGTGAAGAACATAATAAATGTAACTGAATTGTACATGTAGAAATTGTTGAACGGGTGTGTTGTGTACATATTTTCACCAAAACTAAACTAAAATTAGAAAGCATTGTGATAAAAAGACATTGAGGGGAGGACCATGAGGCATTAAAAAAAGAATCAGAATATGGTACCACTTTATAAATGCTCATTCTCTCATCAAATGAAACTTAGCATGTTCTCACCAGCCCAATCTCTTTTAGGTAGAGAGTAAGGATTATTATTGCTGGTGCAACAAAACTCACTGCCATTGAGGTGATTCTGACTCCAAGCGACACTATAGGACAGAGTAGAACTTTCCCATAGGGTTTCCAAGGCTGTAAATCTTTATGGAAGCAGACTGACTCATCTTTCTCCTTCAGAGTGGCTGTTGGTTTTGAGCCACTGACCTTTCAGTTAACAGCTTAATGCTTTAACCACAGTGCCACCAGAGCTCCTTTTGGCAATTTCACTCATTCCAAAGTGTATCTTTTTGAAAACATGATAGCTAATCTCATTTTTGTGTCTACTCTAAGATGTGTTTGCCAACATAATTCATATCAAAATTATTGAAAGTTTGGGTTACTCAATACTGGATGAAGGTAATGAATTAGTTTCCATAAATTAAATTTTGTCTAGCTTTTTCAGGTCACAAAGCTGATGTTAAATAAGCTGTAATGAACTCTTGTTCTGAGATGTTCTGAAAAAAAAAAATAATATTCTCACATATTTTTTGTAAGCAGAACTGGAAAGAGGTTGGTCATGTTGTTGTTAGTTTTTGTCCAGTTAATTCTGAATCATGGTGACCCTGTGTATACAGTATAGAACTGCATGATGGGTTTTAAAGTTTAAATGATGTTTGGGAGTTTTGAGAAATGACATTTAACCATAATATTTACAAATAACCATATAACTAGGTAAAAATAGAAGTTATGACAAGTCATTGAGAAAATTTCTTCAGCAACTATGTTTATGCCTTAAATATTTTATTCTTGGGAGTCTTCAAAATACTTCTAAACAGATGTTATTCTAAAAAATCATGATTTTTTACAGAACAAAGTTTGTGGAAATATTTACTGTAAGGATATATTAGTCAAAGTCCAATTATTAGAGAGGCACTGCAAAGGAATTTGAATAGGGAAAATCTAATGATCACTTTCAATAATTTAAGTTAATAATTTAATAGATAATTGTTAACTATAACATGGAGTTGGGTTAATGAGGCTTGACTACTAAGAAGAGAACATTAAATAATTTTGGAGTAACAAATATAATGAGCATCCACTTCTCTGGGGCTGAGATAGAAAGGCCAAGGAAGAGCATCCCCAGATTTAAGATCTATAGGTAGCAAAATTGAGGTTCACTGAATGGCAGAGGATTCACTGCAGTGCTATGGTGGTGAACCTTGCTGGAAATCTGCCTTACAGAATTTTCTGCAAAGCTAACCTTACAGGTGCTGTGGAAATCTGCTCAAGGAGAGGAATCTTCTTAGAGGTATATCTCTATGAAACCACACAGTAAGGGTGCTGGTGGAAGATGCTGGCCACTGAGGTCTGCTGACTTCTATATATTGCAAAAGCTTGTTGCTGGAGAAGCATCTTGTCATGCAGGAACTGGACTCTGGGGAAGACACACATAGTACGTTAACCAGAGGTTGAACAAGCTACATGCATTTGAATAGCCTGGTATTGAAGATCTCTGTACTGCAAGAGTCAGGTGATGAGGCAGAGTGTAGCTCTTTAGAGCCTAGAGAAGATACAGACACTGCAGAAAGTAAGTGCTTGAGAAGCTGAAAGACGTATTGGAACTAGGAAGGACAATCCTTCTCCAATGCTTCCTCAGCATCTTCTACTAAGGAAGCTTAATAATGTGCCAAATGGAAAAGTAAAAATACTTAAAGGGCTCATCTAAATTTCCTTAGAGTAGGTATTGAAGGGTGAATTTGGAACTGAAAGACAGTTAAGTAATAATGGGAAGAGAGGACAAATTCTCCTATAACTCAATGAGGCAATTTTTCTTAAGAAATATGACAGTTATTTACCTGATTTTTAAGGATTCTTACAATAGCAGCATGAGAAAAAGTAGTAAGCATTGAAGCTTTAAGGAAATCCTTTGATCTTTCTGTTTCTTTCTTTTGTTCTCTCTTTCTCTCTTTGTTTTATCTCAAAAAGTATAAGCAAAATGTGCAGAACATCCAACTTCATAATGCATTTTTATTCTGTTTCTGATGTCCAAGACAATATAAGATATTCAGGTTTTGGTTGCGTGTGATAATAATATAGCAGTTATGTAATTTACAAAAATTGCTGCCTGGATTGTGTAACATATCTGTGTCATACACACACAAACACACACACACATATATTATATATATGTTGTTGTTGTTAGTTGCCTTAAATACAATTCTGTATCATGGTGACCCTGTGTGTGCTGTGTAGAACTATTTCGTAGGGTTTTAAAGACTTTCACATTTCAAGAGCAAATCCCTAGCCCTGTCATCAGGGTGGATTCAAACCACCAATATTTTGAATAGTAGTTAACTTTTTTTGCCACCAATGTGTCTGTGTACATATATATATATGTGTGTGTGTGTGTGTGTGTGTATACATATATACATATGTATATATCTGTGTGTGTATATATATATATATATAAAACTTAAAATAGAAACATGATTTTTAATAATTGCACACTGTGACTGATTCACCAACACTTGAGAAACATCATACTTATCACCACTGTTGGAAAAATTTAAACATTGGGTAGGTCAAGAGTGAATGTACAATAAACTTTTGATTTCAGTTGCATTTTATTTTATTTTTTTAATCTACACACTTAGATGTTTTTTCCCTAAAGTCTTATCTAGCTATCAAGAAGATTTATTAAGTAGCAAGAATTCAGTTAATATTTTTATACACTCTAAAACCAACCAATTCTATGAATATGGAAAATGGATAACAATGTTAAATTATATTCTGTTTGCTCACAGATTCTATTTGTTAAATTTGTTAAAATAATATTGTTTATATACAAACAATAGCATTACTGAAGATTAGTCCTGGAAGGAGGCAGTTATATCATCAAATATACTCATCCTTTCTCATGGCTAAAGAAACCAAAGCCCAGGGAAATATTTGCTCAAACTGAAAATGGTCTAGGATTGGAACAGGGAATTTGAGCTCACCTATTAATCTCTGCTCCCTTCTGACATGCAACTGATATTAAAAAAGGGAATTTGCAATACATAACAAACAAAGTCTCAACTATCAGTAGTTTAACAAAATAATATTTTATTTCTACAAAATATTGAGTCCAACATGGATGTTCCTGGTTCAGGGAAAGCTTTGATGAGAACACTCAGGGACCCAAGTCTCTTCTGTCATACGCCTGTGTTATGCTGGAGAAACCAGAAGTCCTTTGTTCTGTGTTATGCCTCTGGCAGGCAGATGGAAAAAGAGACAATGTATAAATCAAATATATTTGGCCTTAGTAAGTGTTCTATTGCTAACGGTTACTGCTATCATATTACACATATAATATTACCGCTTATTAGAATGTGATGTTAAGACTATTTACTATCCAATTGAGGAACAATAAATTAAGGCACTAACACTATTCATTCTGTTTGTAAAGACAATATTTGGTCTAGATTTGGCTGTGTCCAACACATACTGAAAGCAATATAATATTGAAAAGGTGTATCCACTTACTCCTCATTTATTGACTATCTTGTTATCTGTAAAATATATACTACCTGACTATTTTGTGCATTAACAACATACCGAAATTAATGTCAAGGTGCTAGGCTAAAGTAAAAGTAATGCTGGCTGTGATGGTTAAGGTTATGTGTCAACTTGACTGAGCCATAATTCTCAGTGATTTGGCAGTTATGTAATAATATAATTTGGTAGTTACATAATGATGTGGTCATTTTCCATTTTGTGATCTGATGTACATATCTCCATTTTCACATACTGCCAATTTTTGTATAAAAACCTGGTCTTTGGAAACTAACCATGTTAATAAGTGAGGAATGGGTGTATTACATTTACAATGGTGCTCAAATGCAAAAAATAAAAAGGGTCTACGTCAGCTACAAATATCTACTATGTGAGGATGTTTTAGTAGTTAAGTGCCAACTATTTGAAGAGCAGATGAAGAATGTAATATTAAAACTGACATAAAAATTAAGTCTTAAGATATCATCAAATCAATCTTGTGTACTCATCCTGATCCCTTACTGATATACTTTCTGGTTTGTTTGTTTTTGTTTCCTCATACTGAATTTATCTACTATAAATATTCTACCAAGATGACTTTTGCTCAACATAATGATAAAACTTAAACATCTGACACAATTACAAGAATTCTAAGTGGAACCAGAACGAAATACTATTTTAAATTTTTCAAGATACTTCCAAATACCTTGCTGGAATTAACTGGATAAGTAGTCTTTAAAGTTGGTTTATTATTCTCACTCTAAAGGCAAGAGTAAGGAGACAGAAAAATCTGACACCCTAGTCAGTTTCAAAGTTAATAAGCAGTGAAATCAGAACATATATGGAGATGTTTTTACTCCACATCTTTTGCATGTAGATAGTTATTATGCATCATGTTAACCTTGGGTTCTTAAAATGTACTTTATTACGTAAGTTGAAAATCAAATAAATAATTTTGTTCTATGCTGATTTCTCACAGAAAGAAAATGAGTCCCAATGATGTAAAGTAATGTGAACAAGGCACAAAGAACAATCTTAACATAAGGTTATTCAGTAAATTAACCGACTCAGTCTTAACTCTGATTCTAACTGAAATCTTAACCCTATCCTTGCCCATTACCTGACCCTTAGCTAAAATTTGCATTTTTATACAGCAATCTTAAAAATGCCTCCCTAAAAGACTTACTACATTTTCTTCAGGAAATAAATTTTTGGGACAGTTGGTAGAATATCTTCTCAGAGAAAGTAATCATATTTTTAATGGAAAATTGACTCAGCACTTAAGATTGTTTAAGTGCTTTCAACATAGAATGATAGGTAGCATGACATTAAAAAAATTTCAATTTCATTTATCCAGATTTTTTTACAAATATGCACCATACAACATGACCTTAGCAAAAAATATCAGTATTTACTATTCTATCAAACAGTATGTTTAAGCAATTTTGCCTAAAACTAATCAAAATAAACTTTGTTCATTTGTGAAAAATGAAAGTTGGGAGAAAATTATCTTGATAACTAGAAAATTCGTACCTTAAAAAATCTATTTGGGCTCTGCCAACGAATAGATAATTTGAGGGAAGCATCTCTGCTCTAGATTGAATTGTGACCCCCAAAAAAGATATGTTGAGGTCCTAAACCCAGCATCTGTGAATTTGACTTTGTTGGCAGAAACAGTATTTTTATTTGAAGATATTGGTCAACTCAGATTGGAGTAGGGCAAGTCCTTTCTGAGTGGTCACTTATGAAAGGGCAGAATAAACACGGAGACAGATACACACAAGGGAAAGAGCCCTTGTGAAGATGCATCTACCAGAGCAACAGAACACCAGGGATTGTCAGCAGGCACTAGAAACTGAAAGGAAGAGAGAAAAGAGTTCTTCTCCCAAAGCCCTCAGAAAGAATCAATATGGAGAGAGGGCAGAGAATGACCTTACTTAGAGCCAACATAGAGAGAACGCAACATGGTTGAAACTTTGTTATGGCATCCCTAAAACTAAGACAATCTCTTTCCTTTGCACAGTTTATGCAGTGATATTTTTTTAACTTTCATTTTACCTAACTATGGAATAAGAGTACTTAGTTTTTATTTCAGTGCCAGAAGAAAGTGGCCATGATATTGCTACCCAATAACAATAATTTCAAGCTCAGTCCAAAAGTTACCAACAGAAATTTGACTATAAGCAGAGTTCTTGCTGTCATTTTTTTTTTCAAGTATTGTAATTGTGTTTCAGGCATGAATTGTTTTAAATTCAACTGATTACTTTTTCACTGAGTAAATATCCATATCGTTATTGGGAATTAAAACTCAGCCTTTTAATATGGATATTGATGATCCTTACAATAATATTGAAGAGCTCTGGTAGCATAGTGGCTAAAGCACTTGACTGCTAACCAGAAGGCTGGTGGTTCAAACCCACTAGCCACTCCTCGGAAGGAAGGTTGGGCAATCCTACTTCTGTAGTGATACTGCCTTGGAAACCCAAGGAGGGGTCGCTATGAGTCGGGGTGGACTTGACGGCACATAACAACAACAACAACAACATTTAATTACTAATTTTACTCTTGTCAATATTTTCAACCTCAGCTTTACATTAGTGCAGAAGAGTGTGGTGAAAAGGAAACCAGCTGCACAGTTCTTTCTCGATTCTTGGGTCTAAACATACATAGTTCAAATCTGACTCTGGCCATGGAAATTGAAAACAATATGGTTAGTTATTAAAGGTTCAAAATGAAATATCATTTCCATCACCATGGGTTATTTCCTAATACTTAGCTAGGTTGAAAAGAATAAAAAGACTTCTCTATTCCCTCAGTCCACCAAAAGGTGATCCCTCTGTGCCAAAACTAAATGGCATTAGATGAGACCATGCAGAGAAAGTGGATGGGTTATGAATGAGTTAGCACACTCTCTCCATGAAAACTCTATTTTGGTCCTCTGCCTCCCAACTTCTGAATCTAATCATGTCTCTGAGGCACTAAATCCATCTCCTACAATGTTAAAGATGGAGAACATGTATATAATTGATAGCTTAGCAACAATATAGGCCTCACAAATATGTCCATCAGGTGAAGAGACACTCTTGAATTTCAGTCCACAAGCTATTTGTCCCATCCAGATACCTCTGTTTGTCCATGGGTTTCTAGGACTCAGAAACTGTTTGCATTTCTGGCATTTAGAGCCAAATTTGAACCTATTTAAATTAGGATGCAAGGAAATGAAAGAGGGGTAAAAAGTCTCTGACTTACTCTATGGTCACTCAAAGTTACATTCAGAAGACAATTATTATTATTATTTATTGTGATTTGGGTGAAAATTTACAGAGCAAATTCACTTTCCATACAGCAGTTCCATACACTTTGTCTCAAGACATTGACTATAATTTACCCAATGTAATAGCTCCCCTCCCACTTGCTCCCAATAGTTACCTCTTCCCTGTGTTTATCCCTCCATGCAGTCCTGCTCCTGAACTGTCTCCTTGTGCATAAACAGCTCTTCTTTCTCCCATGATTGAATTCTCCAAGGAGTGTATCTACTGCAGGTAAACGTTCAATTCATATGCCTGTCTTTTGTTTGGGTGGAAGCCACAGGTGAGGCTTCAGTTCCACATCTGAAGGGCAGCTAGAGGCCATAGTCTCAGGGGTCCATCCGGCTCTATCAGACCAGCAAATCTGGTCCCTTTTTTTCTTTTTTTTCCCAAATTATTTTGAGTTTTGTTCCACATTTTTCCCTCTTTATCCAGAATCTCCTACATAGAACCCCTCTGAGTGGTTGACAGTGTTAGCTGGGCACCATCTAGTTCTTCTGGTCTCATAGTCATATAGACTGCGGATCACATGGTGTACCAGTTGCCGGGACTAATTGTTTCCATGAATCTTTGGTTTTCTTCATTCTTCTTTGCTCTGGATGAGGAGAGACCCATCATTGCATCTAGATGGCTGCTTGCAA
>NW_006921684.1:1109814-1110909 GCF_000298275.1 Orycteropus afer afer
TTCTATAAATTCTAGAGATAAGTCCCTTGTCAGATATGTCATTGCCAAATATTTTTTTCCCAAATCTGTAGGTTATCTTTTGACTCTTTTGGAGAAGTCTTTTGAAGCACATAAAAAATTAATTTTTAGAATGTCCCATTCATCTAGTTTATCTTCTGCTGTTTGAGCATTTTGGGTTATGCTTGATAGTTTATTTATGCCATATAGTAAGGCCCCTGAATTTGCCTCTAGTTTTTCCTTGAGCAACCTTATAGTTTTAGATTTCACGTTTAAGTCTTTGATCCATCTGCAGTTCGTTTTTGTGTATGGTGTGAGGTACATATCTTGTTTCATTTTTGTGCAAATGGATCTCCAGTTTTGCCAGAACCGTTTATTAAACAAACATTATCTTCCCCATTTAATGGATTTTGGCACTTTGTCAAAGATCAGCTGACTATAGGTTGATGGATCTATATCTGGGTTCTCAATTCTATTATATTGGTCTATGTGTCTGTCATTGTACCAGTACCAGGCAGTTTTGACTACTATGGCTGTATAGGAGGTTTTGAGATCTGGCAGTGTGAGACCTCCTACTTTGTTCTTCTTTTACAGTCATGCTTTGCTTATCCTAGATCTCTTTCCTTTCCATATAAAGTTAATGGTTAGGTTTTCCATATCCTTAAAAAATGTTGATGGGATCTGGATAGGAATTGCATTGAATGTATAGATTGCTTTGGATAGAACTGACATTTTCACAATGTTCACTCTTCCTATCCACAAGCATGGTATGTTCTTCCATTTATGTAGATTTCTTATAGCTTCTTGAATTAGTTTTTATAGTTTTCTTTGTGCAGGTCTTTGTGTCCCTGGTAAGAGTTATTTCCAAGTATTTTATTTTTTTTTTGGTAGCTGTTATAAATGGTATTGATTTCCTTATTTCTTTTTTAGCAACCTCTTTGCTCATGTAGAGGAATCCAACTGATATTTGGATGTTGATCTTATATACTGCCATGATGCTAAAACTCTCAATTCATTCCAGTAGATTTTTGACTGAGTCTCTTGGGTTTTCTAGGTATAGGATCATATCATCAGCAAATAGGGATAGTTTGACTTCTT
>NW_006921684.1:1112113-1115531 GCF_000298275.1 Orycteropus afer afer
TTTTTGATGTGTGCATCTATTGCCATAAATTAGCCTCTGATCACTGCTTTTGCTGTGTCCCAACCATTTTGGTATATTGTGTTTTCATTCTTGTTTGATTCAAGGAATTTTTGAATTTCAATTTTTATTTCTTCTCTTACCCAGTCTTTCTCAAGGAGGGTGTTGTTCAGTTTCCACATGTTTACTCTTTTTCCATTTTTCTTCCTATTGTTGATTTCTAATTTGATAGCATTATGGTCTGAGAAGATGCTTTGCAGTATTTCAATGTTTTCAAATCTATTAAGGCTTGCTTTATGGCCTATCATATGGTCTATCATGGAAAATGTTCCACTTGCACTGGAGAAGAATGTATATTGTGCTGCTGTTGGGTGAAGTACCCTGTAGATATCTATACGATCAATTTGGTGGATTGTATTGTTAAGCTCTTTTGCATCTTTGTTGAGTTTCTTTCTAGCTGTTCTATCTTTAATTGAAAGTGGTGTATTAACTTCCCCCACTATGACTATAGAGTCATCTCTTTGCCTTTTCAACTCTTTCAAAGTCTGATTTATGTGTTTTGGGGCTCTTTCATTGGCTCCATAGATATTTATTATGGTTATATCTTCTTGCTCAATTGATCTTTTAATCACTGTATAATGTCCTTCCTTGTTTCATATGGTGGTTTTTGTCTTAAAGTCAATTTGATCAGAAATTAATATTGCCACTCCTGCTCTTTAACTGTTGCCATTTGCTTTCCCAACCTTTGATTTTTAGTTTATTTCTGTCTTTGTCTCTAAGGTGTATCTCTTGTAGGTAGCATATTGATGGGTTTTGTTTTCTTATCCAATCTGCAACTCCCCATCACCTGAGTGGTGCATATTATCCATTAACATTCAGTGTAATTATTGATAAGTATGAATCGGTTGCTGTCATTTTGTTTTGTGGTTTTTCATGGTGTCCCTGGTTTCTTTGTTTCATATTATTTTCTGTGCTGAGCTCATTATGTTTATGAATCATGTTATCATTTCCTCTGTTGCTGTTGTTTAGCATTTGCTAAATATTTGTGCTTGTCCTCTTTTTTATTGTGATGTGAAAGTTTATCATTTTTCTTTGAGGTTACCCTGTGATTTATAATTTTCTCCCCGAGTTTAGAACAATTCATTCTATTTTGAAAATCTCCTGTCTTCCTCATCATTTAGAAGTTCTGTAACTACAGAATATTTTCTCTCTTTTTGGTTTGTAGTTGTCCTCATTTAACCAATTGTTGTCTCTGTTCCTTATTTACGATCTTGTAAGCTTATATTACTTTGGGTATGTCCATAGCTGTGGTTTCTGGGTTATGTCATATTAATGGTAGGTTGTTGTTTGCTATTTTTGGTTCTCTGTTCAAAGTACACCTGTTCTGGTTACCTAGTGCTGCTCTGACAAGAATATAACACAAAATGGATGGTCTTAACAAACAGGAATTTATTCTTACAATTTGGAGGCCTTAAGTCCAACTTCAAAGTGCCATGCTCTAGGGGCTGGGTAAAAGCCCCTTAACCTTGGGGTCCAGCTCTGCCTCCTGCTCCCAGACCACTGGAGTTAGAGGCATTTCTTCACTCAGACAGCTGCTGGCTGCTGAGGCTGAGAAGCCCCAAGGTTGACAAGTAAAAAGGCACAGTGTCGATGTGGTTGTTTATCATTGGCCAGTTGGTGGAGAAGGAACTAGTGACTCTTACTCAGTAAGTGTATATGCAGGAGGCGGGGTGTACTTGTATTATATGGGGACTGTTGCTGTCTTCCACTCAGTTACACATAAATAACACTTGAACAGCCATCAAAAAAGTAAAAGCAAATGGAAAAAACACACACTGTGTAATCACACAGGGAAAGTAACCAAAAAAAAAGAAAAAAAGGGAAAAAGAAAAAAAAAACACAATATCTGGGGAGAGGGCAATAAGGGAAATAAGGTACAGAAGGAGAATAATGAAGAAAAAAATGGGAAAAAAGAAAAACCAGGAATGAGGTTACCCATGACAGAGAAAAAAAAAATTGCAACCAGGAACAGGAAAAAGAAAAGAAAAAAAAAAAAGATAAAATCTAGAACCTGGGAGGGGAAGAATAAAGAATAATAGTAAAAAGAACAAAAGAAATAATAATAATTGTAGTTTTAAACATTCAAAAACAAACTAAAAAACAGAAAAAAGAAGAAAAAAATCAGGGCAGGGCAGGGCAGGGTACCCAGGCTCCATCTGAGCACACACTGGTATGGAATTCCTGCTTCCCAGAAGGTGGGTGGGAGTGAGCGATGGCTGCACCTCTGTTCACCAAGAGGGTGTGGGGTATAAGAGTAACAAGGGGAATGTCACATCTTTCCAGTCGTCTGTGTCTGGAATGTCCTTGCGGTTCCCAGCAAGTGGAGCCTGTTCTTAAGTCCCTGGAATCTGGGAGAATGCTGTTGCTTTATATATCCAAAATGGTCAACAGCCTGTAAACATTCAAAATGGCTGCACTGTCTGGACAGGTAAAAATCCACAGCTCAGCCCACCTTCCTCTCTGCTGCTTCCGCTTTTATTCACAGGCACCAGAGAAGTCCTCCATGCAGTCCCTGGCTAGCAGGGCCGATTTTTAGATTAATTCTTAGGTCCCAGCACCACTTGGCAGTATCCATGCTGTCTGTGCCATCAGAATCGCTGTCAGATTGCAGCTCCGTATGGCTCCTTTTTTAGTGTGTTCATGCAAATTCTTCTGCTAGTTGGAGTTTAGTCCACTTCTAGGCTCAAGGGTCCAGGATTATCTTTTGTATCTGTATTAATTGGTTCCCCTTTTCTTTGTTGAAGAGCATCTGTGCTGTCTGTCTGCCTATTTTGCCATTTTACCAGAACTCTCCAAAAGGAAATTATTGATGTGAATTTAACATAGTAGTACAAAAACTTGCAAGCTTTATTATTCTTTTTTTTCTTAACTTCATGTCTAATAGCTAATAAAGTAGAAGAATGCGCAATTCATGAGGTTAGAAATTTTTGCAGTCATCTCAACTAGTACAAGAAATGATTAATATAGAAATAAAAATATATGAATTTGGACAAATAAGAATGCTTTTCTTAAATAATAGGAGCTTTTTAACTTTTATGACAAGAGAAACACTCATTGTGTATAGAACATTGAGAGAAGTTATAAATATTCTTAAAGAAATAGCAGTTTCCAATTAAATGAAGGAAAAAAAAAATCATTGTGTAACACACTTTGGTACATACGTTAGAATTTATTAGTCTTTACAGCATGTAAAGACAATAAAAAAAGGCGAAATTATCAGTTTCATAGCAAAGACATATACATTGGTCAGAAATTAAAACAAAAATAACAACGATGTTTCTTTATTTTTAGATTCTGTCCTTTATTTGATACAACTAGAAAGTTCATGAGATCATGAAATGGAATTTATATCATAGAGAGT
>NW_006921684.1:1116401-1117450 GCF_000298275.1 Orycteropus afer afer
TTGAACTGCCAGCCTTCTGGTTAGCAGTCAAGTGTCTTAGGCACTACACTACCAGAGCTCCCGCTATGTTACTAGGGCAAAAAATAGTCTTCATTATATAAATGATCATGTGCAAGTATTAGTGTGCAAATTGACTCAAAGTTGTTATAATGTTAAAATATTCACTAGGGACAGGATTGCTTATGAAATGATTCCCTTCTCAAACATTTCTCTTCCAACTTAACACTGAAACCACTTTACAAATAACTTACATGCAGGCCATTCTCTAGGTGATTTGGAGAAATTGCAGAAGTATGAAATATTAAAACTACAAAACTGTATCAATGGAAAACAGTTGCATGATTGAATTTCAAATCCTTCAAAATTTTGGGATATCTTGAAATTTACTCAAGTGTTCCTCAAAAACCAAAACACAAACTCACTGCCCTCGAGTCAGATCCAACTCATAGTGACCCCTCCTTGGGTTTCCAAAGCGGCAGGTATCACTATGGAAGTAGATTGCTCAACCTTCCTTCTGAAGAGGGGCTGGTGAGTTTGAACCACCAGCCTTCTAGTTAGCAGTCAAATGCCTTAGGCATTATGCTATAGAACTCCTCAAGTGTCTTAGAGAACAGATTATAGTACATACATAGAGATTTTGTCAAATGATGATCTGTGGATGAAACCAGCTAAAAGCTGAAGTAGAAAATGATGACCTCTTTAAAGAAGATGGTTATGAAAAAAATTAAGGGAATTCTCTTATAAAATTGTTGAAATAATTTTGCACTACAGAACATCTTGAAGCCATTCTATAAAAATCAACTGTATAGTTTATTATTTTATCATTATACTATCACAAAATTTTATCAAGGAAATACTATCTATAAAAAATCATCTATTTTTAGTTTACTATTCGTACTAAAGATAAATGACTATTATACTTTTGATTTTACTTTTACTAAAGCTAAATATGCCTTTGGGAGCTCTGGTAGCATAGTGCCTAAGGCACTTGACTGCTAACCAGAAGGCTGATGGTTCAAACCCACCAGCCACTCCTCGGAAGGAAGATG
>NW_006921684.1:1117847-1126400 GCF_000298275.1 Orycteropus afer afer
TGATACTGCCTCGGAAACCCAAGGAGGGGTCGCTATGAGTCGTGGCTGACTCGAGGGCACGTGACAACAACAACAACAACAACAACATTACCAGACCATAAGAAACCTTGTATTCCTTTTTTTTTTTTTTCCCCCAATTGAACCGAACTACATATGATGTAGGTAATATAATATTTTTTAAATATAGTATTTATTTGGAATGGACGCCTGGAACTATTTATTTAATTGTATTTATGCCCCCCTCTTTTTTGTAACCTAAGTTCATGTTTGCCATTCTTGTACAACACTTACATGATATTTGTTTATTACTATGTCTATTTGACTTTCAAAGTATGGTCTCTGGCTTCTGCTAGCAATAAAGAACATCAAGCTCTAACATAGATTTCCTAACAGATTCTCCATTTTTAACAATATCCCCAGAGTATTTGTATGTGTGCTAAAGTTTAAGACTCTTCCAGACCAGTGCTTCTCAAATCAGTTAGCACACAAAAGACAAATCAGAATCCTGATTGAGTACCTGCAAATAGGTAACTTTCATAAGTTTCTCAGATAATGCTAACAGGTAGCAAATGAGAGAACACATTGAAGAAAAACATCTTGAGGGCAAAACCATGTCTTAGTTAATTTTATGATGTTTCCAAGGGCCTAATAAAATGTCTTGGTATAGTTTAATAGTTCACCCATAGTGATTTATTCTGTGCTCCTAAAAAAATGACTTAAAATAACATGAATTACAAGTGGTTAATTGAAATTGTGGATTTCAATTCTGCAATGCCTTTCTCAGTTACCTTCTAAAGAGATACTGTTACAGAAACATAATGCCCAGTGACCCTGAATAAAGTATGCTGACCTTGAGTTAAAGATGGCAGTGGCCTTTTCTTTATGAAAATAATTGTTTTTGCCACTCAATTTATGAAGGAAAATCAAATAGATAACCAAAATTTCAGCAAATATAAAGTGCTTTATATACAAGAACAAAATCTCATCAGTATTGTCCCACTAAACAAAGTATATTCCAACAACAGAAAATAGAAACTAAAAAATACAGAATTATATACTTGCAAGGACCCAAAGCTGGGTTCTGTTAGTCCTTAAGTTAGGATCTTTGCAAAATACACAGTAAAAGTCACATATGCTTTTTTGTTTCCTTTCTTTGCAACTTTTTGAACTGTGATAATCAATTTTACTGTAAGCTGAAATAAAACATTAGCTGTTATTTTTAGAAATCATTTATGCAAAATGCTTTGATTTTGATTCAGTTAAGTCTTCTTGGGGAAAATAGTGCTCAGAATGAAAATGTTGTTGTTGTTGTTATGTGCCATTGAGTTGGACCTGACTCATAGCAACCCCTCCTTGGGTTTCTGAGGCAGTATCACTACAGAAGTAGATTGCCCCATCTTCCTTCCCAGGAGTGGCTGGTGGGTTTGAACTGCCAGCCTCCTATGCTACCAGAGCTCCAAGCACCATGCCATAGCTAACCCTAAATTGTTACTAAAAAACAAATTAAAAAAAAAAAAAAAAACCTAACTATTGCCATTGAGTCTATTCTACTCACGGACACCCCATGTGTTACAGAATAGAACTGATCTCCACAGAGTTTGTTGGGAGCAACCTTTATGTAAGCAGATCACCAGGGCTTTCTTCTCCTAGGTGAGTTTGAACCACCAGCCTTTTGGTTAGTTGTTGTCATTTTTGTTGTTAGGTGCCATTGAGTCAGCTCCGACTCATAGTGACCCTATGTACAACAGAACGGAATATTGCCTGGACCTCCACCAGCTTCACAAATGTTGCTATGCTTGAGCCCATCAATGCAGCCACTATATTAATCCATCTTATTGAGGGTTTTCCCCTTTTTCTCTAACCCTCTAATTTAGCAAGCATAATATCCTTCTCCAGGGAATGGTCCCTTTGACTGTTAACATGACCACAGGAGGTGAGATAAAGTCTGGCCATTCTCACTTCCAAGGAACATTCTGGCTGCACTTCTTCCAGGGCAGACTTGTTCATTCTTCAGGCTGTCCACGATACTTTCAGTATTCTTCACCAACACCACAACCCAAAAGCATCAACTCTTCTGTCTTTCTTACTCATTGTCCAGCTTTCACATGCATGAGGTGATTGAAAATACCATGGCTTGGGTTAGGCACACCTTAATCTTCAAAGAGACATCTTTGCTTGTCAGCACTTTAAAGAGGTCTTGGGCAGAAGATTTTCCCAGTGAAATATAACGTCTAATTTCTTGACTGTTGCTTCCATGGGTGTTGATTTTGAATCCAAGTAAAATGAAATCATTGACAACTTCAATCTTTTCTCCATCTATTGTGATGTTGCTTATTGGTCCAGTTGTGAGAATTTTTGTTTTCTTTATGTGCAGGTGTAATCCGTACTGAAGACTGTACTCTTTGATCTTCATCAATAAGTACTTCAACTTCTCTTCACTTTCAACAAACAATGTTGTGTTATCCGTATATCACAGATTATTAATGATTCTTCCTCCAATCCTGATGCCACATTGTTTTACATATAGTCCATATTCTCAGGTTATTTGCTCAGCATACAGATTGAATAAGTATAGTAAAAGGACACCACATTGATGCATATCTTTACAGATATTACACCAGGCAGTATACCCTTCTTCTGTTCAAACAACAGCCTCTTGGTCTATGTACAGGTTCTTCATGAGAACAAGTTTTTTGGAATTCCCATTCTTTGCAATGTTTTCCATAATTTCTTATAATCTACATAGTTAATATTTTTTGCTTATCAATAAAACCTAGGTAAACATCTTTCTGGTATTTGGTTTCAGCCAACATCCATCTAATATCAGGAGTGATATCCCTTGTTCCACATCCTCTTTTGAATCCAGCTTGAATTTCTGGAAGTTCTACTGTAATGATTTTTTAATTATCTTCATCAAAGTTTTACTTGCATGTTGATATTAATAATATTGTTGATAAGTTCCACATTCTGTTGGATCACCCTTCTTTGGAATGGGCACAAATATCAGTCTCCAGTCAGTTGGCCAGGTAGCTGTCTTCCAAATTTCTTGGCATAAATGAGTGTGGTAGTTAAGGTTATGTGTCAAGTTTGCTGGGCCTGGTTTTGAGTAAGTGGGCAGCTGGATGATCTTTCAGCTTGAAAAATGCCAAGGGTATTCTTCCCTTTTTGTTTTCTAACCCCAGGTCTTTGCACATTTCATTATAATAATTCACTTTGTCTTCTCAAGCTGCCCTTTGAAATCTTCTGTTCATCTCTCTCTCTCTCTACATATATATATATATTATATATTATATATATATAATATATATATATACTTCCCCCCCCCACCATTTCCTCCATTTGCTTTAACTACTTTCTGTTAAAGAGCAAGTTTGACAGTTATCTTCTGACATTCATTTTGGTCTTTTCTTCCTTTATTGTCTTTTTAATGACTTTTTGCTTTCTTCATGTATGATATTCTTGATGTCATCCCACAACTTGTCTGGTCTTCCATCATCGGTGCTCATCATCAAATCTATCCTTCAGATGGTCTCTAAATTTAGGTAGATTATAACCAAGATCATATTTTGGCTCTCATAGACTTATTTTAATTTCCCTCAGCTTCAACTTGAACTTTCATATAAGCAATTGATGATCTGTTTGACAGTCAGTTCCTGGCCTTGTTTTGACTGAAGATATTGACCTTCTCCATCACCTCTTCCCACAGGTGTAGTTACCCTGATCCCTATGTATTACATCTGACAATGTCCATATGTATAGCTGCATTTTTTTTTTGTTGTTGTTGTTAAAAAATGTTATTTGCCTGAATAAGAAGTTGGTCTTACAAAATTCTGGCATGCAATCTCCAGAATCATCTCTATCACCAAAGGCATATATTCCAACTTTAATGATTCTTCTTCATTTCCAGCTTTCACATTCCAATCACCAGTAATAATCACTATATCTTGATTGCATCTTGATCAATTGCAGAAGTTGGTAAAAACTTTCAATTTCTCCATCTTTGGCTTTAGTGTTTGGTGCATAAATTTGAGTAACAGTAATACAAACTGGTCTTCCTCGTAGGTGTACATGTATTAGCCTATCACTGATGGCATTGTATTTCAAGATAGATCTTTAAACATTCTTTTTGATGATGAATGTGATACCATTCCTCTTCAATTTGTCACTCTTGGCATAGTACACCATATAATTGTTTGATCCAAAATGGCCAGCTCCTTAATGCCTACGATATTGATCTTTATGCATTCTGTTTCATTTTTGACAACTTCCAATTTCCTTAGGTTCATGTTTTGTGTATCCCACATTTCAGTTATTAATGGATGTTTCCAACTGTTTCTTCCTATTTTGAGTCATGCCCCATCAGCAAATGAAGGTGCCAAAACATTTACTCCATCCATGTCATTAAGGTCGACTCTAATTTGAGGAGGCAGCTCTTCCCCAGTCATATTTTTAGTGCCTTCCAATCTGAGGGGCTCATGTTCTGGCACTCTATCAGACAACGTTTCAGGGCTATTCATAAAGTTTTACCGGAATAGATAAGACAGGGTTTCACAGCTTTTCATAAGGTTGCCACTAGCCAATTTTTTTTTCTGGAGTGGATGGCCCCATCCTTCACAGTCCCTCTTCACCTGGAAGCTCTGCTGAAACCTGTCCACCATGGGTGACCCTACTGGTGCTTGAAACACTGGTGGCATAACTTCCAGTCTCAAAGAAATATGCAAGCCAGCACAGTTCAACAAATTGACAGACAAGTGGGAGAAATTCTCACAAAGCTGTGTAATGTACAAATTATTTCATATGCTTGTTATAAGACACAGTTAACTATTTCTAAGTGTTCACACATATCAATGGCATAGACTTTAGAACACAGCCTTTGGAAAAATGTTGTTGTTAGGTGCTGTTAAGTTGGTAACAACTCATAGCAACCCTGTGCACAGCAGAACAAAATCCAGTCCTGTGCCATCCTCACAATTATCACTGTGTTTGAGCCTGCTGTTGCTACCACTGTGTCAATCCGGCTCACTGAGGGTTTTGGTTTGTTTTGTGCTTTTGTTTTTGGAAAACATATGCCCCACAAATTTCTCTTCTCTAAAAATTTAGAGAATAGTTAATATAATAATATCTAGGGCTGCCTCATTGACATGATTTATGTTTTGTAATCATAAAATATTGCATCTATTGAAATGGATTTAAAACAGCTGTGTGCTAGTCAGAAAATTGTTTCCCACTTAGAACTGAGTTCACAGTGTCAGCATATATTTCCCTTGTGAGTCCAGACACTGTCAGTGAGGAAAGGCTTTTAGTTACTCCCAGTCTAGGGTTGAATCTCTAAAGAAAAATGCTATTATCTGAGTCACTTAAAATATATGGCCCTGACTACTAGTACTTTCTCTATTTTTCACTTCAAATATGAACAAATGGTATCTATTCCTCTCCCAGAAAACCTTGGAATGTTTCTTAAAGGTAGGAAAAGCTGAGAGAGAAAGAAAACCAATGATTTCTCAATTTGTGTGTTTGTGAGGGGGGCGTTTCTTTTTTCTTAATTTTAAACATCTACTCTCACTTAAAATATTCACTCAAAAACAAATCAAACTTTTTCTCCCCCCCATACTGTTAAATTCATAAGGAAATCTTGAAACTCAATAGAGATCAGAGAGCGAACACTATTTCATTTGTGCTGCTTTCAAGATAAACCCTTTTCCTTTGGTTTATGGAGGAAAACTGATCTAGACTCAACGTCCCTTAAACAAAATGGATATTTATGAATAAACCTCTTTGGGCTACAGATCCATCATTTTGCTTTGTTTCTCTGAGAAGCTCAAGAGAGTGCTATGATTTACTAGCTGGGGAGTAATTTACTTATTGCTGACAGCTAGACCCTGAACAAGGAACCAACACAAATAACAATGTGGAATAGCACTAAATAAAGATTACGAGGATTTTATGTCTTCCCTCATAATATTTGGGGGTGGTGGTGGCTGATTTGAATTAAAATTTTATATCAGATTATCATACCAGGGACACGGAGTTTTCAGAGTGTGCCTGAAGATTTTTATATCATTCGGCTTTCAAAAAAGAAAACTTAACATTACATGACTTAAGTCTAAATCTGTGATAGCTGGCAGGAGGTACATGATTCTTGGAAGACTGGAAAATATCAAGATATTGACACAATTAGAGCATAAACCAGGTTTACTGTACATAAAGTCCAAGTAAAGGCAGCTAATGGCATTTGGATAAGAAGAAACAAAAACATGCAATTATAACCCTATCCGTTACTATCTCTGCCACAGTGAGGTAATCCATTGTTTGTGCAATTCTATAAATTCTAATTTAAAACTCACCCCTTATATAAGAAGTTCAGGCTTGCTTCCAGGATGACTCTGATGTCATCTTGGCAGAATGCTCTAAATCATAATATCTGTTGTGTTGAAAAATCATATGAAAGAGTATTTTTGCTAAAAAAGAAATAACATTAAAATACAAGTAAGTTGTTTGACATAAAGGTTTTTCTTGTTTCTGTTGTTTTACTTTGTGTTGTCTGTTTGACTGGTCAGATGATTTCTTTTTTAACATCCACTGTCATGATCTTTATTGTCTGTGAACAATGACTATAGCTCAAAAGGAAATCTACTCTACTTTTTCTTATTACTTTTCATCTAAAAATACACAATTGATTATTTAAAAAACGTGAAGATTGTTTCATTCAATTCAGCTTTTTTCTAAGGTTATCAATAGCTATTTTCTTTGGTACCTGATATTCATAACTTTTCTCCATAGGGCATTTTGAATTTAAGATTCATGAGCTTGAAAATAGGTATGGAAAACACTTGAAATTGAATTCTGGTTTCATATGCAAATATGTAGTTAAAAAATTTGATTTTATTTCCAGTTTCATTTACATATTTTGTGACCTTAAGCAAATTATTTAACCTCACTGATCTTCATTTCCCTCATCTGTATAATGAATATCATTAGAATATTTCACTTAATGGCTGTTAGGGGTTGATTGGTGTCATCCAAAAAAGATATGTTAAACTCCTAACCCCCAATGCTATCAATGACTTGATTTGGAAATAGTGTTTTCACAAGTGAAACTAGTTAACATGAGGTTACAATGGAGTAAGGTAGCCTTTAATCCAATAGGACTGTTGTCTTTATAAGAGGTGGAGAAGGGACACAGAGATAAACAGGCACAGAGGGAATATGGTTATGTGAAGACAGAGGTAGAGATGGAAGCTATGCTGTCACAGACTGAGGAATGCCTGAGACTACCAGAAACTGGAAGAGAAAAGGAAGGATATTTCTTGAGAGCCTTCTTAAAAGCATGGCCCTACTAAAACCCTGAATTTGAAATTTTAGCCTCTAAAACTGTGAGAGAATAAATTTCTGTTTTTTTTGGTGTATGGTAATTTGTATGGCAGCCCTAAGAAACTAACACAATGGACTTTTTTTTTTTTTAATTTGAGAATTAAATGGAACAATTTAAAGGGCTTCATAAAGGAGACCTGGTGGTGAAACAGTTAAGTGTTTGGCTGCTATCTGAAAGACTGGTGGTTCAAACCCACCCAGTGGCTCCAAAGAAGAAAGGTCTGGTGATTTGATCCTATAAAGACTGGGGAGTGAAGTTGCCATAGAGTCACTTCTGTCTCATAGTGACCCAATAGGGCAAAGCAGAACTGCCTCATAGGGTTTCCAAGGATGTAAATCTATATAAGCTGAATTGCCAAACTTTTGGTTAGCATCTTTAACTACTGTGCCACTAGGGCTTCTTGGCCTGTAATGATTACAGCCTAGAAAACCTTATGGGGAAGTTCTATAGTTATGGTAGTTAACGGTTGTATGTAAACTTGGCTGGTCTTGGTTTTGAGAGGTTTAGCAGCTGGATGTAGTTATTCTTTGTGATGAGACTGTAATCACCTCCATGGTGGAATCTACTGTGAGCAGCTAAGTAGTTGAAGGGGAGTTGCCTTTGGGGTGTGACCTGCTTCCAGTACATATGGAGAAGCTTTGAGAAAAGTCTGCAGATTTGGGGGTTATTTTGGATCCTGCACTTGGCAGTCTTCATTTCCAGTTCCTGGACTTGAACATGTGGCCTGCCATGTTGCCTGTTGATCTTGGGATTGTGTCATTTTACCTGTTGATCTTGGGTTCATCAGCCTCAGCAGCCAGCAGCTGCCTAAGTTAGGAGAAGCCTCCACCTTGCTCCACCGGGCCTGGAACAAGAGGCAGAGCAAAGCACAAGGTTGAGGGGTTTTCACTCAATCCCTAGAGCAGGCTATCTGAACTCAGAAGACTTCTAGCCTCCTAAAGTGTAAGAGAATAAATCTCTGTTTGTTGAAACCATTCACTTGTGATATTTCTGTTAAAGCAGCACTAGAGAATGAAGACTGTCACATGGGGTTGCTATGAGTTGAAAATAAACTTGATGGCACCAAGAAACAACAATATAGGGTCCATAATACAGTGGCAGGGAGCTCTGGTAGCGTAGTGCCTAAGGCACTTGACTGCTAACCAGAAGGCTGGTGGTTCAAACCCACCAGCCACTCCTCA
>NW_006921684.1:1126735-1135683 GCF_000298275.1 Orycteropus afer afer
TTTTTTAAATATAACCCAAAACCCACTGTCATTGAGTCAATTCTGAGCCATAGCAGAGCAGAACTACCTCACAGGGTTTTCAAGGCTGTAAATCTTTATGGAAGCAGACTGCCTCATCTTTCTCCCATGAAGTTGCTGGTGGTCTGGAACTGATGACCTTTTGGTTAGCAGCTGAATGTTTTAAACACTACATCAGAGCTCCTTTCATTATGTATTGAAGATTAATTTATTCTTAATACTACTTCTATTAGTACTTATTGTAGCTGTTACTGAAAAAGGATGTCTGGGCAATCTACTTCTGTAAAGATTTACCACCTTGGAAACCCAAAGGGGTTGCTATGAGTTGAATCAACTGGATGGCAGTGAGTTTGGTTTTTGGTTTGGTAGCTGTTATTACCATTAGTGCTAACCCTGACTCCTCTGGTGAATACTGAGTGACTATTTGCTTATTGCCTGGCATTATATGCATATATCATTGAATCTCCATTATTGAATCTCCATAATGCTCTTTGATAGGGACATGTTGCTATAGTTGGGGACCCTGATCCTTTAAAGAGATTATCACAATTGGCAGAAATCTCACAAATGAGGAAATTGGGGCACAAATGGGAGAACCTGCATTGAGAACCTTTGTGTCCACCACCATAAACCACCACCATAACCTGGTTCCCTTTCCTATGATCTCCCCAAATGTTCCTGTCTTTTCCCTAGGACTACTTAACTACAAATAACTCTAGCAAGTATTATTAAATGAAATAGTTGCTAGTAATTTTCTCTGTCCATGTAGTTTCCGTAACATTTGCCTAGTAACTGTTACTTTCTGAAATGCTATGTGCTGAAGGCTTCTTAACATGTTCATTTAGGAAAAAAAGGAAAGTGAATGTAAGAAAAACTAAAGTGATAGGTGCTTTATACTGGTTGTGTGATCTTTGATTGTTTTGAGGATAATGAGTAAAACCAATCTTGCAACTATTATCCAATATTAATTAATGGGAAACCTATACCCCAGAAAATATTTACTATGTTTTATGGTAAATAACTCACATTGGCTATTTACAGGCTTTCATTTCATTTCATTGCATAATCTTTCATATATAACAGGGTACAAGATTCCATTGTACAGTGTGTGGCTCTTCCACAACACCTGTCTAATTATTATTAGTAGAGAATTACATCCATAGGTGAAGAAGTTTACAAGAAACTACTGATTTCTAAACTTGTCAAACAGAAGACAGTCTTGTATTTCCTAAAAAGGAGGAATGCCTGAGGAGACTCTAATGAGATTAAAAACATAGAAAGCTTCAAGGCCTGACACATTATATTGTTAGGTGCTGTCTAGTCAGTTCCAATTCATAGCGACCCTATGTACAAAAGAATGACACAATGTTTGGTCCTGCACCATCTTCACAATTGCCAAGCTTCAGCCCATCATTGCAGTCAATGTGTCAATCCAGCTCATCTTCCACTTCCTCACTGACCCGGTACTTTACCAAATATGATATATTTCTGCAGGGAATGGTCCCTTCTAATAACATGACCAAAGTAAGATAGACCAAGTCCGTCCATTCTTACTTCCCAGGAGCATTCTGGCTGCACTTCGTCCAGAATAAATTTGTTCATTCTTCTGGCAGTCCATAGTATTTCAATATTCTTCATGAACACCACAATTCAAAGGCATCAACTCTCCTTTGCTCTTCTTTGTTCATTTTCCAGCTTTCACATGCATATGAAGCAATTGAAAATATCCTATTTTCATCTTTGCTTCTTAACACTTTTAAGAGGTCTTTTGCAGCAGATCTACCCAGTGCAATATGATGTCTGATTTCTTGACTGCTGCTTCCATGGGTATTGACTGTGTATCCAAGTAAAATTAAATCCCTGACAACTTCAATATTTTCTCCAATTATCATGATGTTCCTTATTAGTCCAGTTGTGAGGACTTTTGTTTTATGTTGAGTTGTAATCCATGCTGAAGACTATTGTCTTTGATCTTCATCAGTAAGTGCCTCAGGTCATCTTCACTTTCAGAAAGCAACGTTGTGTCACACAACTGCACAAGTTGTTAGTGAGTCTTCCTCCAATCCTGATGCTTCATTCTTCTTCATATAGTCCAGTTTCTCTCATTATTTACTCAGCATGTTATGTGCCGTCAAGTCGGCCCCGACTCATAGCGACCCCTCCTTGGGTTTCCGAGGCAGTATCACTACGGAAGTAGGATTGCCCAACCTTCCTTCAGACTGAAAAAATATGGTAAAAGGATACCACACTGATGCACACCCTTCTTGATTTTAAAGCATACACTATCTCCTTTTTCTGTTCAAACAACAGCCTCTTGGTCTATGAATAGGTTCCTCATGAGCACAGTTAAATATTTTGGAATTCCCATTCTTCTCAGTGTTATCCATAATTTGTTATGATCCATTCAGTCAAAATCCTTCGCATTGTCAATGAAACATTGGTAGACATGTTTCTGGTGTTGTCTGCTTTCAGTTACGATCCATCTGACATCAGACTATCTGATATCAACAATAATATCCCTCATTCCATGGCCTCTTCTGGAGCCAGCTTGAATTTCTGGAAGTTCTTTGTCAATATACTGCTGCAAGCATTTTTGAATTATCTTCAGGAAAAATTTACTTGCATGTGATATAAATGATATTGTTCTATAATTTCCACATTCAGTTGGATCACCTTTCTTTGGAATGGGCCCAATATACTGATCTCTTCCAGTCAGTTAGCCCGGAAACTGTCTTCTAAATTTATTAGCAGAAATGAGTAAGCACATCCAGGGCTGCATCCATTTGTTGAAATATCTCAATGGGTTATTCAGTCACTTCCTGGAGTCTTGTTTTTCACCAATCCTTCAGTGAAGCCTCTACTTCTTCCTTCAATAAATCAGTTTTTGATCATATGCTACCTCCAGAAATAGCTGGATATGGACCAATTCTTTTTGATATGGTGACTGTGTATTCTTTCGATCTTCTTTTGATGCTTTCTCTGTATTGTTCAATATTTTGCAATTCAATAGTGCAATTCAATGCTCGAATTTTTCTTCAGTTCTTTCAGCTTGAGAAATGCCAAGTGTGTCCTTCCTTTTTGGTTTTCTAACTCCAGATCTTTGAACACTTCATTAAAATACTTTATGTCTTCTCGAGTTGCCCTTTGGCATCTTCTGTTCGGTTCTTTTATTTCATATTTTTTTCCCATTTACTTTAGCTACTCTCCATTCAAGAGCAAGTTTTGGAGTCTTTTCTGACATCCATTTTGGTCTTTTCTTCCTCTCCTGTCTTTTTAATGACCTTTTGCTTTCTTCATGTACGATGTTCTTGATGTCATTCCACAACTTGTCTGATCTTCAGTGTTCAATGCACCAAATCTATTCTTCAGATGGTCTCTAAATTCAGGTAGAAAATAATCAAGGTCATATTTTGACTCTCAAGGACTTATTTTAATTTTCTTTAGCTTCAACTTGAACTTGCATATGAGCAATTGAAGGTCTATTCCACAATCAGCTAAAGACTGTGTTTTGACTGAAGATATTGAGCTTCTCCATCACCACTTTCCACAGATGTTGTTGTTGTTGTTGTTATATGCTGTCGAGTTGGCCCCAACTCATAGCGACCCCTCCTTGGGTTTCTGAGGCAGTATCACTACTGAAGTAGAATTGCCCAACCTTCCTTCCGAGGAGTGGCTGGTGGGTTTGAACCACCAGCCTTCTGGTTAGCAGTCAAGTGCCTTAGGCACTATGCTACCAGAGCTCCTTCCACAGATGCAGTCTATCTGATTTCTGTGTATTCCATCTGGTGAGGTCCACATGTAGAGCTGCCATTTATGTTGTTGAAAAAAAGTATTTGCAATGAATAAGTCATTGGTCTTGCAAAATTCTTTCATGCAGTCTTTGGTATCATCTCTATCTCCAAGACCATATTTTTCAGTTACTCATGATTCCTCTTTGTTTCCAGCTTTCACATTTCAATCACCAGTAATAACCAATATATCTTGATTGCATGTTTGGTCAATTTCAGGCTGCAGAAATTGGTAAAAATCTTCAATTTCTTCATCTCTGGCTTTAGTAGTTGGTGCGTACCTTGTAGGCATACATGTTTTATCCTATCACTGACAGCACTGTACTTCAGGATAGATCTTGAGATATTCTTTTTGATGTTGAATGCAACACCATTCCTCTTCCATTTGTCATTCCCAGCATAGTAGGTCATATGTTGTCTGATTCAAAATGGCCAATACCAGTCCATTTCAGCACAGTAACACCTATGATATTGATCTTTATCTCTTCCATTTCATTTTTGACAATTTCCAATTACCTGACACATTATATCTCTTTATAATCTCAAGAATAATAAATATATTTCGTGTAGGAGATTGGGAATTAGTTTAGACTTGGTAACAAATTGTAGTACTGAAATATTTTTTTGTCAATACAAGAATGTAGTTTTACTCCATTGTTAACCTATTGGATTATAAAGGAATCACATAAAAGAAATAAGAAAATTGATTGTCCAATGTAATGAATTCAGATTCTTGAAAACATTTTAGAAAATGGTCCCCATTCATCTTATGCAATGTTCAAGTTATGTCGGGCTAGACATTTATAGTAAAAAATATCTGAAAAACAATTTGGGGTAACTGTTTAATGAGACATTCTCATTTAATTTGGGCGTTAAAAAGCTTATCATGATAACATTTCTGTTTTTATTTTATAACAGTAACATATGCTCATTAAAGAAAATTTAGAATATACAGGAAAAATATATAGAAGAAAATAAACATATCTCATAATTTCTAACACAAAATAACCAAGTAAATAATTTGATCATATTCTAGTCTTATTTTTTCTCATATACGTGTAAATTTATACTTTACTTTTACATAATTCAGATCATACTATATATATTATTTGGTAAAATGCTTTTCAGTTACTATATCATAAATCTTTTTTAACAATATTATTAAATATACTTCTAAAACATGATTTATTGTTTAGAGGAGGGCAAGATGGTTGTGTAGACATAATCTGCATGATGACTCTCTCTTCCAACTCTGAGTAACTAGGTAAAGCGGATATGAATAATGATACTGGACTTATGAGTAGCTAAGGAGAATATACAGTATTAGATCTAGTGAAGGCAAAGAAAGAGAGCAGGTGAAACGACTAGGAAAAACAGGCAGGCCCGCCCAGCCAACAGAGACAGAGAGGAATCCTTAGAAATAGAAAAGAGCTGGGGGAGGAGGAAAGGTGGTAGTGGGAGAAACACTGGGGAACCCACAGGCATTGGGGAATCAAAATAGCCATACAAGAGTTTTTCAAGGTGAGCTGCGGCTTTGAGGGGAAGCAAAGATCTTACTAGGAAACAATGGATTGGGACCACCCCTTGGCTTGGGCTGCTGTGGAGTCCAAATGGGAGTGGGAGAAAGGGAAGAGAAGTGCCCTCAGAGTAGGCGGAGGCCCACAGTGGGTACATGGCAGTGGGCTAGGGTCTTACTCCTAGAAACCCTTTCTGGTTCACAGTTGATCTGTGTACTGGGATTTTGTGGTTTGTTGATTGATCCAGAAAGGGGTAGCCTTTTTTCCTTTGGGGCTACTCCTGGATTAGAACCATGAGACTTTGATTGGCAGTTGGGCATCATCTTCAACAGAGGTCCCCAAAAGGACCTAGGCTGCCCTGCCCATGACTTCATTGCTGACTGAATTATTTTGCCCCAAACATGGAAAACCCCTTCTGCCTTTCTATCCTAAGGTTTGCTTCTGTTTTTTTTTTTTTTTTTTTTTTTTCCTGCCTTATAAAATAGGAGGAATGCTCTGGTAGCGTAGTGCCTAAGGCACTTGACTGCTAACAAGAAGGTTGGCGGTTCAAATCCATCAGCCACTCCTTGGAAGGAAGATGGGGCAATCTACTTCCATAGTGATACTGCCTCGGAAACCCAAGGAGGGATTGCTATGAGTTGGGTCCTACTCGGGCACATAACAACAACAACAGGCAAGTCATTGAACACCTTACCCAATACACTGGTAACACCGAAAGCTCCTGCACTACAGGATAAACGACAGATGGTGGACAATGCCTGTTAGTCCTATGTCCAAATTCTCTTCACAATGAACAGAGACATATCCACATTCCCACCAGTGATTCCACCAATAAAGAGAGAGCTGGAGAGCGACCCAGTACAGCTGAATTAATAAATGTACTTTTTCCGCATTTCCAGATATAGGGAAACACAAAACCAGAGTGAAAAAAAATCAGTACATAGATAACAAATAAAGATAACAACTTAAAATGTCTAGGGAACAACCAAACTAAACCAAAACCAAACCCACTTGATGGAGTCGGATCCAATTCATAGACACCCTTCCTTGGATTTCCAAGGCAGTACTACTACGGAGGTAGATTGCCCAACCTTCCTTCTGAGGAGTGGCTGGTGGATTTGAACCGCCAGCCTTCTGGTTAGCAGTCACATGCCTTTGGCACTACACCTAACAGACAACTTCAAATCAAACAAAAATCAGAACAAGATAGTATACTTAAATGTCCATTAACAGATGAATGGATAACCAAACCATAGTACATTCACACAATGGAATACTATGCAGCATTAAAGAACAATGAAGAATACACAAATCACAAGTCAATAACAGAAGGAAAATTATTGTATGAGCCCACTATTGTAAAAAATCAAGGAAAGGTTTATTCAGGGAAGGAAACTCACTTTGTTGGTTACCAGGGGTGGGAGGGAAGGAGAGCGAGAAAATCTTGGACTATTTGGGAGTTAATGTTGATTTGGGTGAGGGAAGGAATGTATGGAAAGAGTATGTGACCAGCATGGTGACACTGGGGAAAGCAAAGACACTAAAATGTACACAAATGATATAGATGACCAGGGTAAATACTTCTACATGCACAACACTGCTATATCACTAGCACCAAATACCAGGTTATGGATTAATGCAAAGACAAGTGAGAAGATCAGGTAAGGGTGGGTGAACAGAAATACACCCTAGACCAAGGATAGATCTGGCTAAAGACAATCTTACATATGCATTTGTGCTACAATATTAGCCATATACATTACAGAAACAACAGAAGACAGGGTTGGAGTAACTTCTCAGAGACAACCAAATATCTTATGAGAGAGAATCACCAGGCCTCTGAACTCAGGACCATAGTCTTGGGGGACACCATGCTCCATTGGCACACATAATTCATAAAAATTTTGTTCTACAGCCTACTTTGGTAAGTAGCAACGGGGTCTTAAAAGTTTTTGAGTGGCCATCTAAGATGCAACTATCCCCTCTCATCTGGAGCAAAGAAAAGTGAAGAAAATCAAAGTCATCTGGAAACAGTTAGTCCCAAAATAAAATGGACCACAAGGACCTCAGCCTCCATAATCCTGAGACCAGAACAACTAGATGGTGCTCAGCTACTAATGCCAACCACTCAGAAAGGGATCAAATCTAGAGATCCTGAATAGAATGGGAGGAAAAATGTGGAACAAAATTCAAAAACATAAAAGTGACCAGAATTTCTGGTTGGAAAGAGACTGGTGGAACCCCCAAGACTATGGCCCCAGGTTACTCTTCAGGCCTATAAATGGATTCACTTACATGGATTACATCTCAGCCCAACAGTAGAAAGACCTACATACAGAACACCTACCCCAGGTCAATGCAACCAACTATGCTAGGAAAATACCCTTGGATCACCCATGAGACACCAGAGAGATAGAACTCACATAGAGGAGAAGCTGGACAGACATGACTACATAGATAAGAAGGGTACAGGGAAGGGGTGGTCACAGGAAGGAGAAGGGAAGAGAGATTTTTATGGCTGGGGATGGTAATCAGTGGTGTGAAATCAGATATGCAAGAACTACTGAATGTAAAATAAGTTTGCTTTGTAAATTTGCACTCAAAGCACAATTTAAAAAAAAAAAACAAAACTTGATTTATTGGTCACCTACATCTCAATTGTATACCCTTTGTCTTTCATATTTAACTGACTCACTGTTGGGCATATAGTTCATTTTTTTTCTGTGCTTAAAATTATGTTGTAATAAATATTAGATATGTATACTTAAATACATTTTAACAATATTTAGGATAAATTCCTAAAGTGGCACTACAAGACCAATAGATATAAATATATTAAGGTTGTTATTACTATTAGTAAATTTCTTAAAATATGAATAAATTTAAATTCGAGTGTGATAGTCTTAATTCATTGGCTATGGAAAGTTTCTCATATATGCAATGAATTGGACAAGATACTTGACATATCTCTGTTGTCCTAGATACAGTTTAATATATCAAAGAACTGAGCAACACTATCTTAATTATATTCTCTATTTAAATGACAATTTATTAATACATATTTATATAAAATTTATATATTTATCTATAAATATATAGATTTATTATTAAATCTATTTAAATATGAGCTGGACTATATGAAGAAGAACATGTCATCAGGATTGGAGGAAGACTCATTAACAACCTTGAGAGGTGCAACAACATAACTTTCCTTGCTGAAAGTGAAGATGACGTGAAGCACTACTTATTGATGAAGATTAAAGACTGCAGTTTGCAGTATGGATTACATCTCAACATAAAGAAAACGAAAACCCTCACAACTGGACCAATAATCAGCATCACAATAAATGGAGAAAACACTGATTGTCAAAGATTTCAAATTACTTATTTGCACAATCAACACCAATGGAAGCAGCAGTCAAGAAATCAGAGGATGTACGGCATTGGCGGAGAATAGCTAAAGCAAATGGAAGAAATGGAAAGGTAAAAGAGCTGAACAGAAGATTTCAAAAAGCAGCTCGAGTAGACAAAAAGCCAATTACTATAATGAAATGTGCAAAGACCGGAGTCTGAAAACCAAAAAGGAAGAACACGCTCAGCATTTCTCAAACTGAAAGAACTGAAG
>NW_006921684.1:1137463-1138789 GCF_000298275.1 Orycteropus afer afer
TGGGCTCGAGTATAGCATGGATTGTGGGGCTGGCGCGGGATCGGGCAGTGTTTCGTTCTGCTGTGCATGGGGTCGCTATGAGTCGGAAATGACTCAACGGCACTTAACAACAACAAAAACATTGCATTGGGCAAATCTGCTGCAAAAGGTCTCTTTAATGTGCTGAAGAGCAAAGATGTCTCTTTAAAGACTAAGATATGCCTAATCCAAGCCATGGTATTTTCAATCACCTCTGACTGCTAACTAGAAGTCTGGTGGTTCAAACCCGCCAGCCATTCCTCAGAAGGAAAGTTGGGCAATCTACTTCTGTAGTGATACCACCTCGGAAACCCAAGGAGGGGTCACTATGAATCGAATTTGGCTTGAGGGCAGTGAGTTGAGAGTTGTTATTGTTAGGTGCCCTTGCATCAGCTCCAACTCATAGTGACCCCATGTACATGTACGACGGAACAAAATACTGCCTGGTCTAGCACCATTCTAAAATTCCTTGCAATGTTTGAGCCCATCATTGCAGCCACTGTGTCAATCTATCTCACTGAGGTCTTCCCCTTGTTTTCTGACCCTTTACTTTATCAAGCATGATATCCTTGTCCACAGAATGGTTCTTTCTGAAAACATGAGCAAAGTAAGTGAGACAAAATATGGTCAATCTTGCTTCTAAGGAGTATTCCAGCTGTACTTTTTCCAGGATGGATTTGTTCATTCTTCTGGCAATCCACGGTATTTCCAGTGTTCTTTACCAACATCACAAGTCAAAGCCATTGACTCTTCTTTGGTCTTCCTTATTCATTGTCTAGCTTTCACATACTATGGCTTTGGTCAGGTGTACCTTAGTCTTCAACATGACATCTTTACTTCTTAGCACTTTAAGGAAATCTTTTGCAGCAGATTTGCCCAGTGCAATACGACATCTGATTTCTTCACTGCTGTTTCTATGGATGATGATTGTGGATCTGTAAAATGAAATCCCTGACAACCTCTATCTTTTCTCCATTTATCATAATGTTGCTTATTGGTCTAGTTGTGATGGGCCTGTTCAATTTTTCCACATCAATCTGTGTTAGTTAATAAGTGATGTGTTTCTAGAAATCTGTCCATTTCTTCCAGATTTTCAAATTTGTTGGAGTACCGTTCTTCATGGTATCCTGATATTATCCTTTTGATTTCAGTTGGTTCTGTTGTGATGTCACCCATTCCGTTTCTTATTCATGTTATTTGTATTCTCTCCCTCTATTCCTTTGTTAAATTTGCCAGTGGTTTGTCAATTTTATTGATCTTTTCAAAAAACCAACTTCCAGTCTTGTTTTTTTCTATTGTCTTTCTATT
>NW_006921684.1:1141852-1148729 GCF_000298275.1 Orycteropus afer afer
AAAAAAAAAAAAAAATTCAACCAGGAACAGGGAAAAGAAAAAAGGTGAAAACTTGGACCTGGGAGGGGAAGAATAAGAATAGTAGTAAAAAGGACAAAAGTATTAATACTAATAGTTGTTTTAAAACAGACAAATACAAGCAAACTAATCACCAGAAAAAAGAAAGTGAAAAAGAAAAAAATAAATAAAAACAAGAAAAATCACTGGAGGACAGGGCAGGTTACACAGGCTCCGTCTGAGCATACAGACTGTGATGGAGTTCCTATGGGCCCAGGAAGTAGGTGGGAGTGAGAGATGGCTGCACCTCCATTCACCAAGTGGGTGTGGGGTATAAGAGTAACAAGAGGAATGTTGCACCTTTTCAGCCATGCAGGTCCAGGTCTGGAGTGTCCTTGGGGTTGCTGGAAGGTAGAACCTGTTCTTAAGCCCCTGGAATCTGCAAGAGCACTGTCTCTTTAAATATTCAAAATGGTCAAGCCGCTTGTGAACATTCAAAATGGCAGCATCCTCCAGACAGGCAAAATGCCACAGCTCAGCCTGCATTTCTCATCACCTTCTCTGTTTATTCCTCAGCCACCAGAGCAGTCCTCCAAGCAGCCCCTGGCTAGCAAAGCTGATTTTTAGGTTAATTCTTAGGTCTTACCGCCATGTGGCACTCGCAAAACTGTCTGTGCCATGCCGTCAGGATCGCTCAGGATCGCTGCCGGACTGCAGCTCCATATGTCTCCGTTTTTGGTATTTTCATGCAAATTCTTCTGCTAGTTGGGGTTTAGTCCACTTCTATACCCTTCCCTTCAAGGTTCAGGGGTCCAGGCTTATCTTGTGTTTCTGTGTTAATTGGTTTCCCTTTTCTTTGTTGAAGAGGGTCTGTGCAGTCTTTCTGCCTAGTCTGCCATCTTACCAGAACTTCAAGAGCAAGTTTTGGAGTCTCTTCTGACATCCATTTTGTTTTTTTCTTCCTTTCCTGTCTTTTTTAATGACCTTTTGCTTTCTTCATATGTGATGTCCTTGATATCATCCCACAACTAGTATGGTCTTCAGCCATTGGTGTTCACTGTTTCAAATCTATTCTTCAGATGGTCTCTAAATTCAGGTGGGATATAATCAAGGTCATTTTTGGCTCCAGTGGACTTATTTTAATTTTCATCAGCTTCAATTTGACCTTTCATTTGAGCAATTTATGGGCTGTTTCACAGTCACCATCTGGCCTTATTTTGATGAAGATACTGAGCTTATCAATCACCTCTTTCCACAGATATAGTCAATCTGATTAATGTGTATTCTGCCTGGTGAGGTTTTCGTGTATAGCCACTGTGTATGTTGTTGGAAAAAGGTATTTGCAATGAATAGGTCATTGGTCTTGCAAAATTCTATCATGTGCTCTCCAGCATTACTTCTATCACCAAGACCATATTTTTTCCCCACTACCAATGCTTCTTGTTTCCAACATTCACATTCTAATCACCAACACTAATAAATACATTTTGATTTTCTGTT
Source organism: Orycteropus afer afer (assembly GCF_000298275.1). Classification (NCBI taxonomy): domain Eukaryota; kingdom Metazoa; phylum Chordata; class Mammalia; order Tubulidentata; family Orycteropodidae; genus Orycteropus; species Orycteropus afer. Next base: position 1,143,350 of record NW_006921684.1, read on the forward strand.
TGGTCAATTTCAGACTGCAGAAGTTGATAAAATTCTTCAATTGTTTCATGGTTGTCTTTAACAGTTTGTGTGTAAATTTAAAGTAAGAATGGTATTAACTGGTTTTCCTTGTAGGCACATGGATATTATCCCATCATTGACAACAGTTTAGTTTGGGGTAGATCTTGAAACATTCCTTTTGATGAATTTATTATTCCCAGCATAGTAGACCACATGGTTGTCTGATTCAAAATGGCCAACACCAGTCCATTTCAACTCACTAATGCCTAGGATATCGATCTGTATGCATTCCATTTCATTTTTGACAACTTCCAATTATCCTAGGTTCATACTTTGTACATTCCATGTATGATTACATAGGTACATATGGCGAATTGTTGCATAGGAAGATATGTATGCCAATAGCTATGGGAGGGAGTATGGGAGTACATGAATGTGCATATATAGGTATAGTTGTGGGCATTTGTATACACATATTTGTATGTGCTGCATATATATTCACATATATAATAGAGCATATATGTGACACAGCTATAGAAACTTCTTGGATATCCAAGAAGTGTCCAAACACAGCAGACTGAGTCATTGGGCTTGAAGGCTAAGGACCATAGCCTCAGGGGACATCTAAGTCAATCAACATAAAACTGAAAAAAAAAAAAAAAAAAAACACCTCACTGCCATCGACTTGGATCCAACTCATAGTGACCCCTCCTTGGGTTTCTGAGGCAGTATCACTAGGGAAGTAGATTGCCCCATCTTCCTTCCAAGGAGTGGCTAGTGGATTTGAACTGCCAGGCTTCTGATTAGCAGTCAGATGTCTTAGGCACTACGCCACCAGAGTTCTTAAAGTCAATTAGCAGAATAGAGTTAATAAAGATCATGCTCTACATCCTAGCTTTGTGAGCAGCATCTGGAGCCTTAAAAGCATGCAAGTATCTATATGAGATACAACTAATGATCTCTTTCCATTTGGAGCAAAGGAGAGTGAAGGAAACCAAAGACTCAAAGAAGCAATTAGTCCATAGGACTAATAGCCCACACAAACCACAGCCTCCTCTAGCCTGAGACCAGAAGAATCATATGGTATCTGACTACCACTATTGACGACTCTGACTGGGATTACAATAGAAGGTCCCAGTTAAAATGAGAAGAAAATGTATAAAAACTGAAATTCACAAAACAGACCAGACTTACCAAACTGAGAGTGGATGAATTGCTGGTAGAATCATCCTTAGACACCCCTTTAACCTGGAAGTGAAGTCACTACTGGGGATCACATTTCAGCCAAGTAATAGATTGTTCTATAGAAATAAGCAATAATACCCATGGGGAATGTGCTTCTTAGAACAATCAACTATACAAGATCAAACATTTAAGATTTGCCCAAAATCAAAGATGAGAAAGCAAGGAGGGTCAGGGAAACTGCAAGGATGGAAATCAGGAGAATGCTGACAATTGCAGATACAGCAACCAATGTTAGGTAACAATTTGTATATGAATTGTTGAATGGAGAACTAATTTATTGTGTGAACTTTTACCTAAAAAACAATAATGTTAAACAAAAACAAAAACATATAACATCTGAAAGAACAGCATAAACATTTTTAGAACTCAGAAAAACATTGAGTTCATTAAAAATAAGTGAAAAATAATTTTATAAATGAAAATAGAACTAGAAGAAACAGAGTGTGGAAATACAATGACAACCATCACAGGAGTCAATGTCTTAAGAGAAATAGAAAATAAACTATTAACAATACAGAGGTGGTGACAGTATTTCAAGAGAAAGTAAAAATATTGTTATAGATAATCTGCAGATAATACGGCTGTTTGTTGTTGTGTACAGTCAAGTTAATTCCAACTCATAACCACCTTAAATTACAAAGTGGAACTGTCCCATAAAAGGAAACCCTAAAGAAGAAATGCAAAGCAAAAGGTAGAATTAATGCTAAAACTATATTTATAAAAATCCTAAAGTACTCCAGATTTAAATTACGTATGGATGGAGCATACTCTATACCTGAAGATAACAATTCTGAATGATCAACAATGTGACATATTCTTGCAAAATTTCTACACAATAAATGAAAAAAAAAAAAAGCCTGTTCTGTATCCAGGCAAAAGGAACAGATGACAGATAAAGGAAAAGGCTCAGACCAACACATGGCGATGAACATGTGTTGGCAGATTATGAGGTGAAATATCATTTCCCATTTTACTGAAATCAGGGCTTCTTGGAAAAATGATTCCAGGATTTTCAAGCTAAACCTGGAGCTTTGATTACCAGATAACAAAGAACTAGCTCACTAGATTTTGTTTCCATTTAGAACATTGTCTCAGCTCCCACTTGGCAGTGAAGTATCCTGCTACCTATTTTTCTTCTAGAATTATTTATTGCATTTTTTAAATATTTAAAAAGCAACACACATGAATTACATTTGTAAATATTCAACCCCCAAATTGCCACATTTTAGTGTATTTTCTTCACTTCTTAGTGTCCTTTATATGTATACATCTACATCTGGAATATACATATAGTTTTACTACCTGCACTAATGCAATGTTGCATTAGTCTTACATATCTTTTAATAGCCTCATAATATCATTGCATGAATGTACTTTTTAGCCAGTTTTCATGTGGTATCTGCATACCATCCTATTTTATAAATTACTTTTAGATAAGTATTCTTGATTCTTGATTGTCCTCCAAACCACATCAAGTGGTCTGCTATGTGCTTTAATAGGATTATGTGATTTTCCCATCATACATTTATTATATAATTATAGCTATTTGATTTGCCTATACCACAACTTAATGCAACTGGATAAAATTGAAGGTTTTCCAAAGATCCAACACTGTTCTAAGAGCTTGATCATACACATAGGCCATTTTAAACTGAATCCACCAATATTTCAGAGAAAAAGAGATGGAGAGAGAGAGACAAGATGGAGATTGGAGAAACAGAGTAAGAGAGAAAAGAAGAGGGGGGAGGGGAAGAGATGGGAGAGGAGAAGAGAAGAGGAGAGGGAGAAGAGAGGGGAGGGGGACAGGGGAAAAGGGAGAAAAAAGAAGGGAGGGGAAAGGAGGAGAGGGGAGGAGAAAGGAGGGGAGTGAAGGGGAGAGCCACAAAGAAAATTTTTAAAAAGGTGAAAAGGAGAAAATCACCAGGTCAGAACAGAGATGGGTCCAAGTTTCTGAGAAAAATAATTACTGATTTTGATGTTACCCATTTCTGGACGTCATGCGAAACTCATTGTGAGTTGTTATCTTTCAACAAGAAAATTGAACACTCATTTAATTCCACCCGCAGCAGGACAGAGTATGGCTCCATCACGTAGCATTGACACATAGATGAGATGGGTGGTCTTTCCCAAAGACAATTATACTAACTAAATGGTGGAAAACTTCTCCTAATCCTGGTAATAATTCCATAATCAACTAATAACTTTATTAATAAAAGCTTAGTGTACTAGTTCTCAGACATTCTGGTCTCAGGAACTCTTTGACCTCTATAAAAAAATATTGAAGACCCTAAAGAGATATTTGTGTGAGCTATATTTATTAATTTTTACCATATTAAAATTAAATTGAGAAATTTAAAAATATTTACATATAAAATCATTTAAATTATTAACTTATTCCATGCTAACTTACATACATTTTTAATGAAAATAACTATTTTCGCAAACAATTTTATTGAGAAGGATGGCATTGTTTTTACATGTTTCCATATCTCTGCAATACCGGCTTAATAAAAGATGTTGATTTCACATGTCTGTTTCTACATTCAATGTGAACAACACATTGCTTTAGTTGAAGCAAATAAAGAAAATCTATCCTCAGATAGATATTTAATTAGAAATGTAATAATGGGGTATTCCATAGAGAAATGAAAATCTTATCTATTTGATTTGCCTATACCGGTATATTGGTATAAAGGCAAAATAGAACAAATGGTAAATTCCTAAAGATCAGTTGCAAGGGAACTTTAAAACAATCAGTGATATCATTTTACTCTGTAAAATCTATTGATCTAACTTACACTTTACATGCATCTCTTACGCATACATGATTTTGTAAGATGAGCATTGATTATTTGGAAAATATTTGTTCACTGATTTAAGCAGATTGTCTCAATATTTGACGCATTTCACTACAAAGTAGCAAAAAGCCTTTAAAAAAAATTGAGCATCTATAACTTTGCTCTTTCATTTTTGCCAGTTGGCCATGTAACCATCAACCCAACATAATTTCTTTTTATTGTGGCTTAACTGAGTCTGCAAAGAAAATCATTTTCCATTCAACAATCTATATACTTTTTGTTTTGTAATATTTGTTGCAATTCCCTACATGTAACAGTACTCTTCCCACTTCCTCCCTGGGTTCCATTATCCATTTGTCCTTATTTCTGGCACCATCCTGCCTTCTGAGTTTTATTCTGGGGGCAAAGACTGCCCTTTCGGTCTGATGCGATTACTCGTTCTGAGGAGTACTTTCCTCATGAGCATCATTATTAACTTAATAGGCCAGTTTTCTGTTTGTCTGAAAGTATATGAATTTCCAGTCTCTCCACTCCCTCACTAGCATTTGTTGTTTTCTGTTTTTATGAATTTTGCTAATAATGCTGTGGTGAGATGATATCTTTTTGTTGTTTTGATTTGCATCATTTGAATGAGTAATGATCATGAGAATTTCTTCATGTATTCATTAGCAGCCTGAATGTCTTCTTTGGTGAAGTGTTTTCTCATGTCCTCTGTCCATTTTCATATGAATTATTTGTCTTTTTGTTGTTGATGTATTGAAATTTTCTATAAATTTTAGACATTAGTCCCTCGTCCAATAAGTTATTGCTTTTTTTCCCCCCAGTCTGCGGGTGCTATATTTACTCTTATGGTGAATTCTTTTGAATTTCCATATATGGGATCATATCATCTGCAAATAAAGATAGTTTTAATACTCCTTTGCCAATCTGGATGCCTGTTATTTCCTTGCCTTGCCTTATTGCTCTGGCTAGGACTTGCAATACAATACAGATCGGGTGTGTTACTCTGGTTGCTGGTTTGGCAGCACTGAGGCACTCACCATTTGTCTCTGGGTGGATTTGGTAGCCAGTGGGAGGATGGGCATGTCTCCAATCATTTATCACGCAGAGCACTTGAGGACAGGCTGAGCAAATGTTGGCCACCATCTGTCATCAATTCAGTAGTGTTGGAGCATAACAACCGACCATTAATACACAAGATAACATAACCCAGAAACCACAGCAACGGACATATCCAAAATAAAATGAGCTTACAAGATTGTAAACAGGGAACCAGAGATAGCAATTGGCAAGTGAAGACAACTACAAACAAAAAGAGGGAAAAGACTGTGCAGTCA
>NW_006921684.1:1150462-1155603 GCF_000298275.1 Orycteropus afer afer
AAAAAAAAAAAAAAAAAATAGTGTTGGAGCAAGTGGTGGCACTTGCCCATTGGGCAGGGAAGTAGGTACGTTGGGTATGGCTACTTAGCATTGCTGGTCTATGAATGCTGAATAAAGAGAAAGGGAAAGAGAGAGATTACAAAAGGAAGAAATAAGAGGGGAGGGTAAGGGAAGAGGAGGCCTAAGAAGAGAAAAACAGAAAAATGAAAAAAGAAGAAAAACAAAATAACAAAAAATGTGGTATGGTGCTGGTGCAAGCACTAGCTATCAAACATGGCTGTTGCAGAAATGTGGTGCTAACCCCACAGGAGTGTGCACTGCCAAATATGGAGGCTCAGTGGTGGGCATTATTGAATGTGGATGTGGCAGATGGCTGGATATCTGCTCAGCAGGATCAAAAAAGAAAGAAGAAAGAAGTAAAAAATGTATGAGGAGAAGGAAGAAAAAAAGTAAAAGAAAAAAAGTGATGAAGAGAGAACTGTGAAGAAATGAAAAAAGGACAAAAAAAGAGAAAATACTCAAACAAAAACTGGCACAAGTGTTAGCCACCAAACACAGCTGCAGCAGGAATGCATAGCTCACTCTGAGAAAGTGTGCACACTTCTCCCAAGAGGGGTGTGGTGGTCAGCACCCACTCTGCTTGACCAAAAAAAGGAGAAGAATTGGAAGAAAAACAGAAAAGAAAGAAGCAAAAAACAAGGAGGTCGAGAAGGAAGAACCAAGAAGGAGGGAAAAATAAAAAGAAATTTTAAAAAGAAAAAAAGCCACACAATACTGTGGAAAGTTCTAGTTGTAAAACATGGCTGTACCAGAACATAGGGCTCACTCCAAGGAAGTGCCCACCTCCAGCTAGGGGGCAGGGTGGTGGTGATGTTGCTAACCACATGGGTGGCAGGAAGCAGTTGCCCACTCTGCAGTAGCCAACAAACATATAAGAAAGAAAGAAAATGACAAGATGAGAGGAAGAGAAAATGCAAGGAAGAAAAGAAAATGGGGAGGGAAGAGTGAGAAACTAAGAAGAAAAATCAATTAAAAAATAAAAGGCATAGCACTGGCAGTTGGGAAAGGTTTGACTGTTTGCCGGTGGTTAAGGAAGTCATGCCTCTGGTCACTGGGAGGTTGTGTAAGGTAAGGGGGGAAGATCACACCTCTGTGATCACCAATCACCTGTGTGGGAGCTGGCACAGTCCTGGGGTGAGAGGAGCAGGTTATCTGGTACCTGTTGTAATTTGAATGCTGCTTGCAATAATTCAAAATGGCCACACTGTGCCAGTTTCCAGTTTACTACTTCTTGTTGAAGGTTTTCCTTCAATCTCTTCTTTTCATTGGTATTTGATCTACTTTTTCCTTTCCTTTGAAGTATCTGTCTAGTCCATCATCTTGGATCTTCTCACCATTTTTTTTTTTTTTTTTTTGTATTGCTATATTTATCATCAGTACAGCCTTTACGCCTTTGGTCATTGTCAAGTCCACAGTGACTAATAGAAATTTTCCAAAATTTCAGTTCTGATTTTCACCTGAAGGCCTAAATTTTACAACTGACCAACAAATAAAAGGGAGCTCTGGTGGCATAGTGCCTAAGGCACTCGACTGCTAACTAGAAGGTTGGCGGTTCAAATCCACTAGCCACTCCTTGGAAGGAAGATTGGGCAATCTACTTCTGTAGTGATACTGCCTCGGAAACCCAAGGAGGGGTCGTTATGAGTTGGAGATGACTCAATGGCACATAACAACAACAACAAATAAATAAAATCTTGAAGTTACAGGCTTACATTGTTTATTGCTCAGAAAATACTTAGGAAATACCCAAGTCTGAATATCAAAAGTTATCTGTTAGATTTTCTTTAAGGAATAATGATGTTACATACACAAAAAGAAACTAGATCAGTTAGTAGTGTGTACAATCAACAACACAGTGCTTTTCCTAGAGACAACAATTTTACTTCAATATCCAGCAGAAATACTTTAAAGATAATACTCATTTTGTCACACAAAATATTAAAAACATGTACTCAACCATCAAGATTTAATCAAGTTAATATCTCTATTGCTTCTTCAGGGATGATCTTAGGTGAAATGGATATTTCATTTTATTTTTATTACAGTAAGTGATGAAGAATGCAATGTTACTACTACAGCTTGGGGCTGCTGCCTTAATTTGTGCTAATTTATCAGCAGTTCTATCACCATTTCTTTTGCATCATCAGTGTAAATAAGAATACACTGAAAAAGGTAAAGTATACTTAATATTACTTTGCAAACCACACTTTGATGATTCATGTCTTAGTGAAATGCCAAGGATTTCTAGCTGTCACCAGAACTTAGGAGAGAGGCAGAGGATAGTTTTTCTTTTATAACCTTCAAAAGACATTGAAATGGCTGAAACCCTGGTTTGAACTTTCAATGTCTAGAACTTGTAAGGAAATAAATTTCTATTTTTTTAAAGGCATCCATTTGGTGATATTTTCTTGTATGTGTGTGTGTGTGTGTGTGTGTCTATGTGTGTCTGTGCATACATATGCATACATATCCTGGTGGCACAATAGTTAAATTCTTGGCTGGTAACGGAAAGTTCAGTGGTTTGAATCCACAGTCGCTCCATGGGACAAAGTTGTGGCCATCTGCTTCTGTAAAGATCATAGCCTTGGAAACCTTATGGTGCAGTTCTACTCCATCCTATAGGGCCACCATGAGTTGGAATCAATTTGATCACAACAGGCTTATATGTGTGTGTGTGTGTGTGTGTAGTCTGTCCTCCAGTGTGCAATAATATATTCATTATTTCCTTTAAAATCTCACCAGAAGCATGTCTACTGTCCATCTCTCTAGCAACTTTGTGTTCATGACAACATGTATATTTGCTAAAATGAAGATGCTTTTCCAATAGATCTCCTCAGTTCTTCATGAGTTCACATCAGCATCACATTTAATGTCCATGACTCTACCAACAATCTTTTCAAGGTAATTTAGGTTTTTAATTTCAAGCACTTCAAAGCCCTTCCAATCTCCATTTATTACTCACCTCAAAAGCCGTTTCTACATGTTTAGGTATTTGTTACAGCAGCATCCCACTTTCTGGTGCCAGATTCTATTTCAGTTTCTTACAATTGCCATAACAAAATATCACAATGTTGTTGTTGGTGTTATGTGCCATAACTCCTTTCCAACTCATAGAGACCCTATGTACAACAGAGTAAAACACTGCCAGGTCCTACGCTATCCTCACAATCATTGCTATGTTTGGGCCCATTGTTGCAGCCACTGTGTCAATTCATCTCCTTGAGGGTCTTCCTCTTTTTTCTTCACCCTCTAGTTTACCAAGCATGATATTCTTGTCTAAGGGCTAGTCCCACCTGATAATATGACCTTGTCAACCTTACTTATAAGGAGAATCTGGCTGTACTTCTTCCAAGACAAACTTTTTTGTTCTCTGGCAGTCTGTGGTATGTTCAATATTCTTTGCCAACACCATAATTCAAATGCATCACTTCTTCTTTGGTCTTCCTTATTCATTTACAGATTTCATATGCATATAGAGTTATTGAAAATACCATGGCTTGGGTCAGGCACATCTTATTCCTCAAAGTGGCATCTTTGTTATTTAACACTTTAAAGAAATCTTTTGAAGGAGATTTTAGCAATGCAATATGACATCATTTGATTTCTTTATGGCTGCTTCTGTGGGTGGTGTTTGTAGATATAAGTAAAATGAAATCCATGATAACTTCAAACTTTTCTATTTATCATGATGTTGCTTACTGATCCAGTTGTGGGCATTTTCATTATCTTTGTGTTGAGGTGTAATCCATGCTGAAGGCTGTAGTCTTTGATCTTCATCAGTAAGTGCTTCAAGTCCTGTTCTCTTTCAGCAAGCAAGGTTGTGTCGTCTGCATATCGCAGATTGACAATGGATCTTCCTTCAATCCTGATGTCTTGTTCTTTTTCATATAATCCATTATGAATTATTTGCTAAGCATATAGACTGAATAAGTATGATGAAAGGACACAGTTCTGATACACGCTTTTTTTTTTTTTCAACCATGTAGTATAGTACTCCCTTGTTCTGTTAGAATGGCAGCCTCTTTGTCTACGTGCAGGTTCCTCACAGACACAATTAATTGTTCTGCAATTCCTATTCTTCACAATGTTATCCATAATTTTGTATGATCCACAGTCGAATGCCTTTGCATAGTCAATAAAACACAAAAAAAGATAAACTAACAGATAAGTGGTGGATCCCAGTGTGAGTGGCTTTCAATAACAGAAATTTATTTTATCACAATTCTGGGGGGTAGAAATTCAAATTCAGGACATTGGCAGGGCTATGCTTTCTCTCTGATGGCTCTAGGAGAGGATTCTTCCTTGCCCTTCAGATTCTAGCCTTAATATTTATTTATTTTATTTTTGCTTATAGATGAATCCTCACATGCATCCTTCCCTTGCGCCTATAACTTTGTGCTGTGGTTGTTCTTCCCTTTTATAAAACATCATTCATAAGGAATTGGGTTAAGATTGACTCTATTCCTTGTTTAATTTTATCAATAACAAAAGAACAACCTATTTCCAAAAAAGATTGCACTCCAAGCTGCCAGGGTCAGGACTTTAACATACCTTTTAGAGAGACATAATTCAATCCATAAGTTATAAAATTATACTCCTGAGAAATCATGTTGTAACACACCTATAAAGAGTTTATCAACTGCTGTTGAGCCTTCTCAAGAACTCAGAGGACTGGGCCATCAGCAATTTTTTTCAATGTTATGTATTCTTTTATATCCTGGATCTTAGGTTTTACCTCAACTTTGAGACAATATCTGGAATAAGATACCATGTTACTAATGAAACTACTTTTTTGTTCTGTTAGTATCATCAAAAGTTGTTGGAAACCCAAGGTGCCTAGGAATACTAGTACAGCTCACACTGATTCTTTGGGATCTCTAAGTTCCTTGATGATATTCTTAGAATTTCAGTCATTCCAGGAGCTCTGGTGGCATAGAGCCTAAGGCATGTGACTACAAACCAGAAGGCCAGTGGTTCAAACCCATCAGCTGCTCCTCAGAAAGAAGGTTGGGCAATGGACTTCAGTTGTGATATCACCTTGGAAACCCAAGGAGGGGTCGCTATGAGTCGGATCTGATTCC
>NW_006921684.1:1156395-1157464 GCF_000298275.1 Orycteropus afer afer
ACGGCACATAACAACAACAACAACATACTGAGATTTGCAATATCTATGACAAGCACTCATCCCCAGAAACTCAAACACTTTCATTGCAACAGAATTAGTGAGTGTGTTGAAGACCTTTGAAAACTGGAATTTAAAAAAGAAAAAGAAAGTTAAAACAACCTAACACCCTGAGAAGAAACTCAATTAAGTCAGCATTTATTTGTCACATATTTATTAAGCACTTGCTAATTGTCAGGAGTGCCTAAGGCATTTGATTGCTAACCAGAAGGTTGGCAGTTCAAACCTACCAGTCACTCCTTGGAAGGAATTGGACAATCTACTTCCATAGTAATACCACCTCAGAAACCCAAGGTCAGATCGCTATGAGTTGGATCCAACTTGGCAGCAGTGAGTTCGGTTTTTAGTTTTTAATGGTCAGGTACTGTGGGAGACATAATGATGAGTAGAATACGCTATGGTCTTCTAAAAGTCAGAGAGTGAAGCAAAGTATATTCACAAAGAGCTGTAATCTAGAGAATATATGAAAAAGCTATGTAAGCAGTTCAAAGTGTTTGTGAGTGGAAGGAAAGGTACAATTTTGATGAATAAATATGTGGGGGAAGATACACAGTAGAGTTTGAGTAAAACCTGTGTAAGGAAACTTTAAGGCTTATTTGATAAATATCTACTGAATTGGTTTATTTTGACTCCAAGTAGCTATAGTGGTTTTCAATTTGTCAGCTGTCTTACATTTACTCACTGCCATTAAGTCAATTCTGACTCATAGTCACCTTCACTGAGTTTCCAAAAATGTCTTTATGAAAGTAGATTGCCTCATTTTCCTCACACAGAGCAGCTGGTGGGTTTGAACCATTGACCTTTTGGTTAGCAGCTAAATATCTTACATTCGTTGTTGTTTTTGTTGTTGTTGTTATGAGCCTTCGAGTCGGACCCAACTCATAGCGACCACTCCTTGGGTTTCTGAGGCAGTATCACCACCGAAGTAGATTTCTCAACCTTCCTTCTGAGGAGTGGCTGGTGGGTTTGAACCCCCAGCCTTCTGGTTAGCAGTCAAGTGCCTTAGGCACTA
>NW_006921684.1:1157943-1167771 GCF_000298275.1 Orycteropus afer afer
TTTTTTCTAATATTTCTAATAAAACATGTTCATTTTAGACAATGTGGAAATACATTGTTGGATATCTTGATTAGCTCCAATTTATCACTATTACTATCAACATGTGATAAAAATACTTTAATATTTGAAGGCATCTTTGATTAATACCTTAGATTAAAATTCCAGCAGTGAAAAAACTGCATTATAGAGGAAGAACATGCTTAAGTTTGCATTGTATATTGTCAATTCAATTTACACTCCCACTAATGGTGGTTGTTTTGTAAAGTATTTGATTTCCATTATATTATTTAAAAAAATCACATTATATTCATAAGATGTACTGTATTTTTATGTTCTATCAGGATGTGTTGTTGTTGTTGTTTGCCCTCGAGTCGACCCTGACTCATAGCGACCCCTCCTTGGGTTTCCGAGGCAGTATCACTATGGAAGTAGGATTGCCCAACCTTCCTTCCAAGGATGTAGTACGATGATTATTTTCATAATGTGATAAGGGAGCTTTTATTTTACTTTTGTCCTAAAATGGTCCATATGGCAATGGCATGACAACTAATGTTTGGAAAAAAAAAAATGAAAAGATCAATGAAACTGTCTAGTAATGGAGATGGTTAACAAGGATAATCTTCTTTTGTTTGATTTTGATTCTGACTGTAGACTTCTGACTTTTTTATTTATCAAGTTCATTTGCTTGTCTCCTTGGTCTATGTTTAGAAATTTGCACTGTCATTAAATATTTTCTGCATTCTTTTCAAATTAATACACATATATCTCCATTTTACAGATTTTTAAAAATTATGCCATATTTGCCATTAAACCTGCTTCCTAGTTTTATTAAAAAAAAAAAAAAAAAACACTGCCATTGAGTTGGATCTGACTCATAGTGACCCCTCCTGGGGTTTCTGAGGCGGTATCATTACAGAAGTAGATTGCCCAACCTTCCGTATCACAACAATGTTGACAAAAAAGAGGAAGGCTCTTAGCTGGATGGACTGACAGTGGCTGAAACAATGGGCTAAAACATAAGAAAATTTGTGAGGATGACACAGGATAGGGCACTTCTGTTATACATAAGGTACTGTAAGTCAGAACCAACCAACTTCACCTAACCAAGACAGCAATAACATTCATTTATTCTTATAAATTGAAAATTAAATAAATTAAACTATTCATCTGTATTTTCCATTGGATATTACTTCGGAAACTTTTACAAGTTTAGAAATGTATTGCTCACGTAGTTGTTATTGTTGGGTACCATCGAGTCGGTTCTCATGTGTAGTGACAAAACCCTGCCTGGTCCTGTGCCATCCTCACTATCCTTGCTAGGCTTCAGCCCATCATCACAGCCACGGTGCCCATCCATCTGATGAGGTATCTTCTCCCGTTTTTTCTGACCCTTGGCTTTACTAAGCATGGTATCCATCCTATCCAGGGATTGTTCTCTTCTGGCCACATGACCAAAGTATGTGAGATGAAGTTTGGCCATTATCACTTCCAAGGAACATTCTAGCTCCACTTCTTCCAGGAAAGATTTGTTCATTTTTCTGGCAGTCCATGGTGTTTTCAGTATTCTTCACCAACACAATTCAAAGGCATCATCTCTTATTTGGTCTTCCTTATTCATTGTCCAGCTTTCACATGCATATTAAGAGCCTGAAAATACCATGGCTTGGGTCAGGTGCACATTACTCTTCAAAGTGACATCTTTGCTTCTAAAAACTCTTTAAAGAGGCCTTTTGCAACACATTTGCTCAGCGAAATACGATGTCTGATTTCTTGACTGCTGCTTCCATGGGTATTTATTGTGGTTCCAAGTAAAATAAAATCCCTGACAACTTCAATCTTTTGTCTATTTATCATGATGTTGCTTATAGGTCCAGTTATGAGGACTTTTCTTTTCTTTACGTTGAGGTGTAATCTATACTGAAGATTGTAGTCTTTGATCTTCATTAGTAAGTGCTTCAAATCATGTTCAGTTTCAGCAAGCAAGGTTGTTTCATCTGCATATAATTTGTTCTTAATGTGTCTTCCTCCAATCTTGATGCCACGTTTTTCATATTGTCCAACTCTCTTATTATTTGCTCCTCATACAGACTGAACAAGTATGGTAAAAGGACACAACCCTGAGGCACAACCTTCTTGATTCTAAACCATGCAGTATTCCCTTGTTCTGGTTGAACAGCACCTTCTCGGTTCATGCAAAAGTTCCTCATGAGCACTATTAAGTGTTCTGGAATTCCCATTCTTTGCAATGTTATTCATAATTTGTTATGAGCCACAGAATTGTATGCCTTTGCATAGTCAAGAAAACACAAGTAGACATCTTTCTGGTATTCTTTTTACCCAAGATCCATCTAACATCAGCATTGATATCCCTCATTCCATGTTTTCTTCTGAATCCAGCTTGAATTGCTGGAAGTTCCTTGTTAATATATTGCTGCAACAGTTTTTGAATTATTTTCAGCAAAATTATGCATGTGATATTAATGATATTGTTTGATAATTTCCACATTCTGTTGGATCACCTTTCTTTGGAATGGGCATAAATAGCAATCTCTTCCAGTCTGTTGGCCAAGTAGCTGTCTTCCAAATTTCTTGTCATAAATGATTAAGTGCCTTCAGCACTGCATTCATTTGTTGTAACATCTCAATGGGTATTCCATCAATTCCTGCAGCCTTGTTTTTAGCTAATTGCTTCAGTGTAGTTTGGGCTTCTTACTTCAATACCATTGGTTGTTGATCATGTGTTACCTCCTGAAATAGCTGAACTTTGACCAATTCTTTTGGTACAGTGACTCTGTGTATTCTTTCAACCTTCTTTTCATGCTTCCTGCATCATTCAATATTTTGCCCATAGAGACTTGAATATTTTCTTCAGTTCTTTCAGCCTGAGAAATGTTGAGCATGTTCTTCCTTATGGTTTTATAACTCCAAGTATTTGCACATTCCATTATAATTCTTCACTTTGTCTTCTCAAGCTGCCCTTTGAAATCTTCTGTTCAGCTTTTTTTAGTTTATTGTTTCTTCCATTCGTTTTAGCTCCTCTCCGTTCAAAAGCAAGTTTCAGAGTCTTTTCTGACATCCATTTTGGCCTTTTCTTCCTTCCCTGTCTTTTTAAAAGACCATTTTATTTCTTTATATATGATGTTCTTGATGTCATCCCACAACTTGTCTGGTGTTTGGTCACTGATATTAGATGCATCAAATCTTTTCTTCAGATTGTTTCTAAATTCATGTGGGATATAATCAAGGTCATATTTTGGCTCTTGTGGACTTAATTTATTTAAGCTTCAACTTGATTTTGCATGTGAGCAATTGATAGTCTGTTTCATAGTCAGCTCCAGACCTTGTTTTGAGTGATGATATTGAGCTTCTCCATAGTTTCTTTCCACAGATATAGTCAATTTGATTTCACAAAATTGTAATCCATATCGTGAAGCCCACATCTATAGCTACCATACATGTTGCTGAAAAAAGATATTTGCAATGAATAAGTCAATGATCTTGCAAAATTCTCTCATACAATATCTGGTGTTATTTCTATTACCAAAGCCATATTTTCCAACCACTGATGCTGTGTCTCTGTTTTCAGTTCTCACATTCCAATCACCAGTAATCATCAATACATCTTGATTGTATATCTTTGGTCAATTTCAGACTGCAGAAGTTGGTAAAATCTTCACCTTCTTCATCTTTGGCTTTAGTGGTTAGTGCATAAATTTGAATAATAGTTCAAATTTTGAATTGTGCCCCATCAACAAATGAAGGTGCTGAAAGCTTTACTCAATCCATATCGTTAAGGTCAACTCTACTTTGAGGAAGCAGCTCCTCCCCAGCCATATTTTGAATACCTTCCAACCTGAGAGGTTCATGTTCTGGCACTTTATCATGAGTACTCATGAGTTTTCCAATAATATATCAGACTATGTTTCACTACTATTCTTATGGTTTTCAGTGGACAATTTTTACAGAAGTGTATGGTCTTGTCCTTCTTCCCAGTTTGTCGTACTCTGGAAGCTCAACTGAAACCTGTACACCATGGGTGACAGTGCTGGTATTCAAAATACAGGTGGCATAGCCCCCAGCTTCACAGAAACATGGGATCCACCACAGTATAACAAAATGACAGACAAAGTTGACATAGTTACTCTTCCTTGAATAATCTTTGATTATTGTCTTAATATTCACTTAAGTTCTCAAATATTTGTTCTTAGAGTTGCTCTGGTTTTAATTTTTGAATTGTTAAGAGTTAATTCCTTCTCTCTAAGAACCACCAACCAACCAACCAAAAAATAATAATTTGCCATCTGGTACAATGTGTTTTAGAGTAGAATTGCTGTACTCTATAGGGTTTTCAGTGGTGGAAGTAGATGTCATATCTTTCTTCTAAGGCAGCTCTGAGTGGATTCAATCTGCCAGCCTTGAGATTAGTAGCCTATTGTTTAACTGTTTGTACCTCTAAGTGGCTCCCATCTCTCTGTAAATGTGAGTAGTTTGGCTACTGTATTGTATGGCAGTGAATTATTTAATATGATCCTTCTAGCCATAGGCTTTGTAACTGGCACCAAATGATTGGGTGGTACTATGCAAATGAGGTACTTGTGCCCACCAAGGAGATTGAATAATTTGCTAATAATATAAATACGGTTCAGGGCACCCTTGTGGGGCTGGGACTATCCAAATAAGGTATACAGAACCTTAACAAGGGAATTGGTCAGTTTTATCATCTCTCTAGGCTTAAAATGAGCCATCCCAGAGGCAGAAAGTGTGGCTTTGACTGTGATCAAGAAGAAGAGTTGGCAGTGGGATGTATCCTTTGTTTCCAAGGTCTGTGCACTAGATATTTCCTAGACGCAAGAGACAGAGAGCTATTATACTGGGGAAGATGAGAAACAGCAAGAAGCAGCTGCAGAGAAATAGAAGCAGCAGAGGCAGCAGTGCCAGTAGATGAGGTGGTGGGCTGTCCAGGCCACTGAGTGAAAGCATTGAGTACTTTTAGGCAAGAGGCTTGCTGGCAGAGTAGGTTGCTTCTGGGAACTTATTGGTGGCAATAAAAAGCTATGTAACACTTTCCCAAGTGGGGCAGAGGCCAAGCTCACCCAAGAGGCCTGAGGGACCTAGGGAACAAGGGCTAAGGGACTGAGACTAGGGAGAGGTCCACCTTCAGGCATGGCTGACAAGAGGCTATCCTGACTGAAAAACTGTATCCTAAGTCTTTCCTGATCCTTAATTGTAACCTCTTACTTCCCTAATAAACCCCATAATCATATAATCTGTGGATCCTATGAGGCCATTACAATGTCTAATAGAAGCCAGTAGAAGAGGAGAAAGTATGATGGGAGGGATGGCTTGTGTCAGAACTGGTAAAAAAAAAAAAAAAAAAAAAAGCGGGGGGGTAGTTGGAGGAGAGGATGTATATATGACTCTACCTCATAAAATCAGCTTTGGGCTGATAATGATTTGATGCTGTTAGATGAGGTCAGGTATCACCACCATGTCACATTTTTTACAGTATTAATTTTACAGCATGACTTAAAAATAAGTACAAGTTCTCTGATAATTCATACAAGATAAGATAAACATTTCTAATTCATTTCCCCTTTAATCTAGGATAACTGTAGTGAGTTTTATTGGATCACAGTGTATAACAGAAATACTGCTGGTTGTCTTTCAATGATCAGAAAAAACCTTTCTGTTTCTGCCTCAGCCTCTTGGAATACTCTCCTGCTGGATACTCCCTCTAAGGAAGCTCCCACTTGGGACTCAGATACCATACTGTGAGAAACCCAAGTCACATGACGAGATCATGTGCAACTGCTCTGATTGATAGTCAGGTGAGTCTTGAGCTGACAGGAAACAAAGTTCTGATCTTTCATATTACAATAGTCCTACAGACACTTGATTGCACTGTGTGAGCGACTCCCAGTGCTGACCATCCAGTTGAGTTTTCTAATTCACTAAATTATTATACAGCCATGGATAACTATATCTATATCTATATCTACATCTATATCTACCTATCTATATCTATCTATATATTTATGAAAGGTATATGTGGATAAAATATATCTTATTTCTTGCCATCTTCACTTATTTATTTATTTATCTTTATGTATATATACTATACCTGGGAATGGATAATAAAAATTTGGCTTGGTATAGAATTATTTGTTTTCAATATTTTCTTCAAAATTCTGTGCATGTCGTTTCCTTTTCTTAAAGTATTTAATGCTGCTGAATATAAATTTCAACCTATTTTTTGGTACTTTTCAATGCAATCATTTTGTAACTTTTTAAAACTCTTGAATCCTTAAACAATCATTCTTAATCCATGAAATTTAAAAAATGACTGAAGACCAGAGGACTTATGGGATAACATCAAGCACATCATACATGAAAAAAGAAAAAGGTCATTTAAAAGATACAAAAGAAAGACCAAATGGGCAGCAGAACAGATTCTGAAACTTACTCTTGAATATAGAGCAATTAAGTGAATGGAAGAAATGACAAAGTGAAAGAGCTGAACAGATTTCAGAGGGAAGCGCAAGAAGACAAAGTAACTTATATTGAAATGTACACAAACCTGAGTTACAAAACCAAAATATAAGAACATGCTCAGCATTGCTGTGAATGAAAGAACTAAAGAAAAAAATTCAAGCCTTGAGTTGCAATATTGAAAGATTCTATGAGCAAAATATTGAGTAATACAGGAAGCATCAAAAGAAGATGGAAAGTATACAGAGTCACTGAAATGAAAAGAATTTGTTGACAATAAAACATTTCAGGAGGTATCATATGATTAAGAACCAAAGGCACTGAAGGAAGAAGCCCAAGCTTCACTGCAGACATTCACACACAAAAAATTAAGTCTTCAGGAATTGATGGAATACTAGCAAATGGATGCAATGCTAGAAGCTCTCACTCATCTATGCCAAAAATTTTGTAAAATTAGACAACATCCATATTTGCCCATTCCAAAGAAGGTTGATCAAACAGAATGAGAAAATTATCAAACAGTATCATTAATATCACATGAGTAAAATTTTGTTGAAGAAAATTCCATTGTGGTAGCAGCAGTACATCAACAGGGAAATGCTATAGATTGAAGCTGGATTCAGAAGAGGACAATAGGATGAGGTAATGTCATTGCTGCTGTAAGATGGATCTTGGCTGAAAACAGAAATTACCAGAAAGATGTGTACCTGCATTTTACTAATTATGCAAAGGCATTCAATGGTGTGGATCATGATAAATTATGGATAACATTGCAAATATGGGACTTCTATGGAACTTAATTGTGCTCATGTGGAAACTTACATAGGCCAAGGAACAAAACAAGGGGATATTGCATTGTTTTAAAACAGGAAAAATGTGTCACAGGGTTGTATCCTTTAACCATACTATTAAATTCATATGCTGAGCAAATAATTCAAGTAGTGAGGCTATATGAAGAATGTGGCATCAGGATTGGAGAAAGACTCATTAACAACCTGTGATATATGGATGACACAACCTTGTTTGTTGAAAGTCAAGAGAACTTGAAAAAAAAAAGTGAAGAAAACTTGATGCCCTTACTGATGAAGATCAAAGACAACAGCATTCACATCAAAGACAACAGATGAATCACATCTCAACATTAAGAAAACAAAAATCCTCACAACTGGATCAATAAACAAAACCATGATAAATGGAGGAAAGACTGATATTGTCAAGGATGATTTTACTTGGATCCACAATCAATCCCCACAGAAGCAGCAGTCAAGAACTCAAATGACATATTGCATTGGACAATTCTTCTGTAAAACCTCTTTTAAGTGTTAAACAGCAAAGATCACTTTTAGGACTAAAGTTTGCCTGATCAAACCCACAGTATATTTGATCACCTCATATGTATGTGAAAGCAGGAAAATGAAATATGAAGATTGAAGAATTGATGCTTTTGAATTATTTATGTTGATGAGGAATATAGAATATACCTTGGATTGACATAAGAATGACCCTATCTGTTTTGGAAGAGGTTCAGCCAGAATGCTTCTTAGAATGCATCATAACAAGTACGTAACATGTACTTTGAACATGTTATCACAAGGGTTCATTCCTTAGAGGGCATCAAGCTTGGTAAAGTAGAAGGTCAGGGAAAAAGAAGAACCTGAACGAGATAGATTGACATAGTACCCATAACAGCAAGCTCAAAAACAGCAACAATTGTGAAGATGGCACGGGAATGGGCATTGTTTCATTCTGTTGTACATGGGGTTGCTATGTGTCAGAATTAACTGAATGACAGCCAATGATAATAACAACAGTTATCTTATAGTTTATATTTCCTAGAAAAGTCCATATTTTCAATATTCTTCTCTATACTGTCTATATGCATTCACATATGACTGATTACATGTTCTGATATTTGCAAAAGATAGGATATCTACAATGTTAGAATGAATAGCCAAATATCTGCTGTCACTTCTGACACCAACTGTCACAGTTGAATCACACAGTTTGGGATTCTCAAAACTATACTCAGACTTGATAAATGTTTAGAAGGAGTCATTGAACTCACTAAAAACTATTATGCTCACTAAAACTACTCAGTTATAGTTAATTACATCTAAACCATACAGATTCAGATCAGCCTAAGGAAGAAGTGCTTAAGTCAGTGTCCAAAGAAGTACCAAACAAGGAGCTTCTATTGTCATCTCACCCTGGAGTCACAGACAGTAGTATTAATTTCCTAATATTAATGCATGACAATATGAACAGAGAATTGACAACCATAAAAGTTCATCTGAGCCTTAGTATTCAGAGATTTTTAGGTTTCTATCATGTAAGCATGACTGATAACTCAACTGACAGATCTCAGTCTCTGTTCTCCAATCCCACTGTAGGTCATCTGAGGTCTCCTGATGCAAAGTCACACCATAAATCACACTGTTGGTCTTTCTGACGTGGATAGTCCTCACCTTACAACCATGCAATGTGACAAGTCCCAATTCTAAACCATTGTGTGAGACTATCTGATGATTCAAAGCCCCCAGGAAAACAATGACAGTCCTGTCAGTCATGATATTCCAAAGGCTTATAAATCATCTCCCAGAAGAAGAAAACAAAGATCACACCTCTTTGGGACAAAGTTAAATCCTTTATCACACAGTATTCCAGTATATTCTTTCTCTCTCTCTCTCCCTCTCTTTTTAAATCCTTTACCACATAGTATTCTCTTTCTCCCTCTCTCTCTTTTTTTCTCTCTCACACACACACTGAACCCTAATAATACTTCTACACAGAGTCTCAAGGAATTACTCTGAAATTGATGAACCAAGAAATTACAGCTACTCAGTTCCTCTGTAAATGGTAGTTGACCTTTGGAGTTGGTGATTTGAGAATAGAAAGCAGGCAGAAGGTAAGTACACGCACAACCAGCTGCTAGATGCTGTTGAGTTGATTCCAACTAATGGGAACCCTTTTTGTGTCAGAGTAGAATTGTGCTTCATAGGGATTTGAGTAGCTCATTTTTCATTCATCAGTCCTTCTATGTGGATATGAACCACCAGCCTTTTGGTTGACAATAAGCCTGTTACGTGTTTTCACCCTTTAAGGACTCTAACACACATATGGACTACAATACAATTTTTCATTTACTTACCTTATGTTCTCTTCTTTTTTCTACTCTCTTCCTCTGTTGGAAAATGGGATTTCAGACATAAGTTTTAACCCAGAATTTCACAGGCCAATCATTCTACAATAAGGAGAATTAAATAACATAGACAATATCGCAAAATAATTGTATAACTACGTTGACTGAAAAATAAATATTTGATTCATTTTTTTTTTTTT
>NW_006921684.1:1167871-1172047 GCF_000298275.1 Orycteropus afer afer
CGGGATAGGGCAGTGTTTCGTTCTGCTGTGCATGGGGTCGCTATGAGTCAGAAACGACTCGATGGCACTTAACAACAACAACAACAACATGTAAAGAGAAAGTGCTATTTAAATGCATATTTAAAATACTGATTTTAATAGCAGTTTTAAAGTTCACGATATATACTACTTAAAGAACTCTGGTGACATAGTGGATAAGGCATTTGACTGCTAACCAGAAGGTCAGCAGTTTAAACCCACCAGCTGCTCTGTGAGAGGAAGATTAGGCAATCTACTTCTGTCAAAATTTACGGCCTTGGAAACCCAATGGGAGTCACTATGAGTTGGAATTGACTTAATGGCAGTGAATTTGGTTTGTTTTTAATATATTTTTTTAATACACTACTTAGAGATCCTTAATCTATCTGAAATTAAATAAGGTCTAAAGGTACATACAGCTGCCACTAAAAGACTGCTCTGGTGGTGTAGTGCCTAAGGCATTTGACTGCTAACAAGAAGGATGGCTACCCACCAGCCACTCCTGGGAAGGAAGATTGGGAAATCTACTTCTGTAGAGATACTGCCTCGTAAACCCAAGGAGGGGTTGTTATGAGTTGGGATTGATATGACAGCAGTGAGTTTGGTTTGGTTTGAGTTTATTTTTGGGAAAAAAATCCTCAAACTTAATAGGTCAGTTCAAAAAGTGATAAATTGACCATAACAGTAACTAGTAGAAGACTTCACAGAGATGAAACTCAGAAAGCAGTGTTTACTACTCATTTTAAGGGAGACAATCAGAATTACAATGATATCTATAAAGAAGTTGTTATTCAAAAATAAAGCTATGAGGATGGTACTGAATTCTATTTCCTGCATACAGGAAAGTTAAGTCCATATGACCATCCTGGGAGTCTCCCTTTATGATGTCAACTCAGAATATTCTAATGGTCAAGCTGGAATCAAGATACATTACATATATCAGTGTCATGTTGTTGTTAGCTTCCATGGAGTCAGCTCCAACTCATGGCAACCCTAAGCAAAACAGAATGAAACACTGCCTAGTCTAATGCCATCCTCACAATCCTTGCTATACATGAACCCATCATTGCAGCCACTGTATCAATCCATCCTGAGGAAGTTCTTCCCCTTTTTGCAGATTCTTCACTTTACCAAGCACGGTATCCTTCTCCAAGGAACGGTCCCTTCTGACGACATGACCAAAGTTGGTGAGACGGAATCTGGCCTTTCTCACTTTCAAGCTTTCCAGCTGTACTTCTTCCAGGACAGATTTGTTATTTCTTCTGGCAATCCATGGTACTTTCAGTATTCTTTGCCAATGCCACAACTCAAAAGTATCAAGTCTTCTTTATTCATGGTCCAGCTTTCACATTGCATATGAAGTAATTGAAAATACCATGGCCTAGGTTAGGTGCACCTTAATCTTCAAAGAGACATTTTTGCTTTTTAGCACTTTAAAGGTCTTTTGCAGCAGTTTTGCCCAATGACATCTGATTTCTTGACTGATGCTTCCATGGGTGTTGATTGTGGATTTCATTAAACGATGGAATCTTTGACAACTTCAAACTCTTCTCCATTTATTGTGATGCTGCTTATTGGTCTAGTTGTGAGGATTTTTGTTTTCTTTATGTTGATATGTAATCCACACTGTAGACTATAGTCTTTAATCTTCATCAGTAAGTGCTTCAAGTCATCTTCACTTTCAGCAAGCAGAGTTGTGTGTCATCTGCACATCACAGGTTCTTAAGGAGTCTTCCTCCAATCTTGATGGTGCATTCTTCTTCATATATCAGTAGACAATACTTATAATATGAAACTATTGAAAAAATAGCATAGTGACTAAGGCATTTGACTGCTAACCAGAAGGCTGGTGATTCAAATCCATCAGCCACTCCTCAGAAGGAAGATGGGGCAATCTACTTCCGTAGTGATACTGCCTCGGAAACCCAAGGAGGGGTCGCTATGAATTGGGTCCAACTCGATGGATTATTACAACAACAACATAAGAAAATTAATTTTGTAATGTAGGATAATTTTCTGTTGATTTTTTCATTGAATGCTTTTTGAAACATTATAATGCTTTTATGTAGACAAGCATAATGTCAGAACTACATTTACTAATGATTTCTGACAGTAATATTTTAGCTAATATAATTACTATGTATATAATAGTTAAGACACCTCAAAGATAGCATTTAATTTGTAAATAATATTACACTCATATTTGTATTCACAGTTATATTTTATCAAGCATAAATGGTGTCACCCTTCAATATGTACTTTTAATCATAAGATAAACAGTATAAAATAGATATATAAAATATTTAAACTCTAGAGATGCTATTTTTCTGTATTACAGAGGTTTATTGTTTTCAATGAATGAGGGTTGATGTTAAGAATGCATTTTAAAATACTACTTTTAATGAGAATCTATTAAGAGCCAGGTACTATGTGTGCTAGGATCATTACATGGCTAAAAGAGAGTGACTTTTTTTTGTCAGAGACTTATAGTAAGAAAAAAAGTAATAGATTTTAATTTTTATAAATCATAACATGGATATTAAAGTACATCTAATAAGTTTTATTAAGTACACAGTGATAAGCGTGATCAACTCTTACATAAGGCCAGCTATGAATCCTTTGTCATGGAACTAAGTTTATTATGAGCCAAAAGTAACTGTCTAGTATCACTCTTTTCTCTCAGCAGATACTGTATAAACTGTTGAAAAATAGGAAAACATTCAAGTTAAACATAAAAATGAAATCTAAATTTAAATACCTAATGCCTAAGGAACTTGACTGCTAACCAGAAGACTGACAGTTCAAACCCACCAGCCACTCCTCGGAAGGAAGATGGAGCAATCTACTTCCGTAGTGATACCGCCTCGGAAAATCAAGGAGGGGTCGCTATGAGTCGGGTCTGACTCGACAGCACATAACAACAACAAAAACAATCCTCATTGAAAACTACTCCAGTGTTGCCTGAACACTTAATCCCAAAGACTTCCTGGTTTGCTTTTCTGGGCTGGGCTTCTACCTATAAATTGTCTTTCAATCTGCCTATGCACTAACCAAAGAGGTCTAGTGGCACAGTGCTTAAGGCATTTGACTGCTAGCCAGAAGGTTGGCAGTTCAAAACTACCAGCTGTTCTGTGAAAGGAAGATGGGGCAATCTACTTCTGTAAAGACTTATCACCTTGGAAACCCAATAGGGGTCACTGTGACTTGGAGTTGACTAGATGGCAGTGGGTTATGCACTGGCCATTTTATTCTGTACCTTAGCCTCATCAACAAATTCTATTTTGGATCAAATCTTAATCTTAGTTGATTCAATACCACAAGACACTGAAACACAAGATTTCCTTACCATCACTCTATTCAAGATTCCTACAATAACATAATCCAAGAAAGAGCAAAATCAACACTGAAATGCATTATGCGATGGAAAAAAAGTATAAATACATTTGTTAATATGGATCTGTAATATAAGTGATGACTACCAGAAAAAAATCATAGCTCTATGTTCAAGAATGTTCCAATTTCCAAAAACATGCAAGTGTGGTTTAGTGCTTGTAGAAAATGTGGTGTTTAAAATGTATGTCTGTATGTGCAAAAGGGTTCATCTTTGTTGTCCATACCTCCCATGTACCTCTCTATGTCTTCCTCTTCCTCAATGCTACCATGTTAATAGAGGGGTGGACAGGCTGGACTATTGGGTATGTCTATGAAGTGGGGAGTGTACCCAACACCATGTATAGGGTTGGCAGACAGTGGTCCTAAAAGGCTAGTGGTTCAAAGCCACCAGCCACTCCCCAGAAGGAATGCTGGGCAATCTACTTCCATAGTGAAACTGGCTCTGAAACCCAAGGAGGGGTTGCTATGAGTTGGGGCTGACTTGACAGCACATAACAACAACAACAATAATAATATAAGAATTCCCAGGTGTATAGTAGAACTGACAAGGGACAAGGTTGTAGTCACTTCTTGGTCACATCCAGGTACCCAGGGAAACTGAGTAGTTGAAGCAGTGGGCTCGGGACCATAGTTGCAGGGGACATCAAGCTCAACTGGCATAACATATTACACAAAACATTGTTCTACCTCCTACTTTGGTGAGTAGCAACTGAGATCTTAAAAGCTTACAAGCAGCCATCTAGATGTAACAATGGGTCTCTCCTC